>NC_139703.1:18535190-18567690 GCF_964188405.1 Protomyctophum parallelum | reverse complement strand
TTTGTAAAAAAAAAAATGGCAAAGAATTACTCCCAACGTCGTTGAAGTGGGACTCATAAAATGTCCCCGGGACTCATCTAAAAGACCATCCCTGCATCCCGGGACTCATTACATCTACTCTACAAGCCCACAAGTGAGCTTGTAGATCGGCTATTTTCAAGTGTAAAATCTGTCATTTCGACGGCATCAAGGCCCGTCAAATACATTTTAGTCGACTAAATCAACTGTAGATTTAGTCGACTAAAATTGCGTGACATTTAGTCGACTAAAACTAGACTAACACTAAGTCATTCCAGGTGACTAAAATGTGACTAAAACTAAATGAAAACTATTCAAAAGACTATGACTAAAACTAAAATCAAAATGTGCTGCCAAAAACAACACTGGTCTGAAGCCTGTCCTGGACGGGTATCCGGACGTAAAAAACTAATCCATGCAGGTCAACAAATAAATGTGGCACGCTATCTAAATGACATTTTAACCTTTAGATATCTGTTTGTTTAGCTGTACATCTGCCACGTCCACATGGGATTATTAAACCTTTAATCCTATGGCATCTGTGTCATTATTATATTTTAGCATTGATTGGCTATTCGACAATAGCAGATCTATACAAAGCTTTGTTTCAACTGTAGTACAAGAAAATGTCCTTTTTAGCGTCAGTTGTGTTTGTTCTCTTTGTGTCCATTCTCACAGACTAATCCATATGAAAACAAAACTAACACTAAAGCTAATGAATATCTAAACTAAAACTACGCCTTAACACAAAAGTAGCCTAACCCCTGCTTTTAAAAATACATCCAAACTACAGTAACTGAAATTGATAAAACATTACAATTACAAAATGTAATTAAATTAAACCAGGAATGTCACCAGAAAAGGTCCGCCTGCATGTAAACAGAATATTTTTAAATGCATTTATCTCAGATTATTTTCGATGTTTTTAATCAAAACCAGTGTTGATTTTGACAGCAAATTCATTTAGATTATAGTCACATTTTAGTCACCCATGGAATGTTTTAGTGTTTAGTCTATTTGTGACTAACGCACACGCATGCACACACACACACGCACACACGCACACACACACACGCACGCACGTACGCACACACACACACACACACACACGCACACGCACACGCACACGCACACACACACACACACACACACACACACACACGCACGCACGTACGCACACACACACACACACACACACACACACACGCACACACGCACGCACGCATGCACGCACGCACGCACGCACACGCACACACACACACACATCAGGCGACCAGGTAATCAGCCTGGACTTTATGAACCTGCATCAGTCAATAACTTTACACACACACACACACACACACACACACACACACACACACACACACACACACACACACACACACACACACACACACTGAACACAGCCAATTACTTTATACTGAGAGTCACGGATAGATGAGCTGCCCTTTATTATAGCTACTGTCCCAGGAAACACCCTGCAGGCTGCACGCACACACACACACATGCATGCACGCACGCACGCATGCACGTACGCACACACAGACACACACACATGCACGCATGCACGCACGCACACACAGTGATCTCCCCTGTGTATAAGGGCATGTACCTTATTCATAGAGCTATTTGACTCACTCTGCTGCTCATGTGAGAGACAACAGAGAGCAGCGGTCACACACACACAGACACGCACACACACGCACGCGCACACACACACGCACACACACATCGCTTCCTCTATCAGTCATGTAAGTGATGGACACACCGACCCCTGTCACACTCGGAGGTATGCGTACATGATGGTCATAACGCACGCATGCACGCACGCACACACACACACACATACCACAATTCAAAGGCAGTGTTTGATTCAGAATAAGACATTTAATAACATGCAGTACATTATATGTGACCAAACTCGACACATAGAAGTCATTGGCTTTTTTGTGTCATAAATCATGAAAGCAGGGAATCATAGCTTCAAATTGACATGTTGGTTGTCCAGTTTCACAGAGGAGATTGTGTGCACATCTCAATGTCTATATTCAGACATCAAGGCAAACATCAAAGACCCACTGGTTTATGGAGATATGGCTCATAGAGTAATGTCTCATAGAGTAATGTCTTATAGAGTAATGTCTTATAGAGTAATGTCTTATAGAGTAATGTCTTATAGAGTAATGTCTCATAGAGTAATGTCTTATAGAGTAATGTCTTATAGAGTAATGTCTCATAGAGTAATGTCTCATAGAGTAATGTCTTATAGAGTAATGTCTTATAGAGTAATGTCTTATAGAGTAATGTCTTATAGAGTAATGTCTCATAGAGTAATGTCTCATAGAGTAATGTCTCATAGAGTAATGTCTCATAGAGTAATGTCTCATAGAGTAATGTCTTATAGAGTAATGTCTTATAGAGTAATGTCTTATAGAGTAATGTCTTATAGAGTAATGTCTTATAGAGTAATGTCTCATAGAGTAATGTCTTATAGAGTAATGTCTCATAGAGTAATGTCTCATAGAGTAATGTCTTATAGAGTAATGTCTCATAGAGTAATGTCTCATAGAGTAATGTCTCATAGAGTAATGTCTTATAGAGTAATGTCTCATAGAGTAATGTCTTATAGAGTAATGTCTTATAGAGTAATGTCTTATAGAGTAATGTCTCATAGAGTAATGTCTTATAGAGTAATGTCTCATAGAGTAATGTCTCATAGAGTAATGTCTCATAGAGTAATGTCTTATAGAGTAATGTCTCATAGAGTAATGTCTTATAGAGTAATGTCTTATAGAGTAATGTCTCATAGAGTAATGTCTCATAGAGTAATGTCTCATAGAGTAATGTCTTATAGAGTAATGTCTTATAGAGTAATGTCTTATAGAGTAATGTCTTATAGAGTAATGTATTATAGAGTAATGTCTCATAGAGTAATGTCTTATAGAGTAATGTCTCATAGAGTAATGTCTCATAGAGTAATGTCTCATAGAGTAATGTCTTATAGAGTAATGTCTTATAGAGTAATGTCTTATAGAGTAATGTCTTATAGAGTAATGTCTTATAGAGTAATGTCTCATAGAGTAATGTCTTATAGAGTAATGTCTCATAGAGTAATGTCTTATAGAGTAATGTCTTATAGAGTAATGTCTTATAGAGTAATGTCTCATAGAGTAATGTCTCATAGAGTAATGTCTTATAGAGTAATGTCTCATAGAGTAATGTCTTATAGAGTAATGTCTCATAGAGTAATGTCTCATAGAGTAATGTCTTATAGAGTAATGTCTTATAGAGTAATGTCTTATAGAGTAATGTCTTATAGAGTAATGTCTTATAGAGTAATGTCTCATAGAGTAATGTCTTATAGAGTAATGTCTCATAGAGTAATGTCTTATAGAGTAATGTCTCATAGAGTAATGTCTTATAGAGTAATGTCTCATAGAGTAATGTCTAGCAGACGCTAAATTTAAGCAAAAACAAAGCATGTCATACATCACATATATAACAAGTAGTTATCATGAGTCGTGTATAAGCTAAGAACGTAACAATGGAGTATCTATGTCATCTATACATACTATACTATATTATATATTATACAATATACATGTGTACTATAAAGTGCTATGACTACATGAAATGCAATTCTAGTGCTGTCTACGTAACAAGCTATAAGTCTGTCTAAAATACTATCTAAGTCGACATAAAATGCTATCTAAGGGGCTAGGCTAGGGCAAGTGCTACGGGCCATGGTGGAGTCTGAAAAGGTGGGTTTTCAGACTACGACGGAAGATTGGGAGTGAGGCTGCAGTTCTGACTGTGATGGGAAGTGCATTCCATATAGTTTTGGAGCCAAAAGGGAGAAGAGATTGGGACGTGTGGAGCGTTGTCCCGGCGTTTTTAGTGAGGGTACTTCCAGCTTCCCTGCGTTGGCTGATCTGAGTGCGTGGGAGGGTTTGTAGGGTTCGATCATACTTGTGAGATATGGGGGAGCCATACCTTTGGTTGCTTTGAATGCCAGCATCAGAGTTTTGTATTCTGTGCGGGCAGCGACCGGGAGCCAATGGAGGGAGCGGAGAAGGGGGGAGACGTGTGAGAAGTGCACATGCCGGTAGGCCAGTAAGGAGGGAGTTACAATAGTCAAGTTTTGACAAGACTGTTGTCTGGATTAGGAGCTGGGCTGACTCCTGGGTGAGGAACGGTCTAATATAATCGTCGTATGAGTTGAGAAAACAGGCTTGAAAGGTTCACTTCTGTGGTCTCTGACATTATACCTACTGTACTCTGTGGTCTCTGACATTACACCTACTGTATAGCTAGTATGTGAAGACGGCCTTCACTGCATCTCACCCCCCCATCTCTCTCCCCATTTCCTGTCAGCCTACTGTCTGTCCCTCCATAAAAAATATAAACTAAAGGCGAAAGCCACAACATTTTTTTTACAAAAATGAGTGACATATACTGTAGTACAGTATGTTGTGAAATGTATTATTCTGAATCAAACACGCTATGTGTATTTTATTGCAGGTGCCACCATGCGCAAGCTATATTGTCACACTTGTCTGCCAGACTTTATTTCCTTGTATGTGCGCACGTGCGTGCGTGTGTGCGTGTGTGAACGCGGTCGGGGGGAGTGAACACCTACACGCCCCCAAAAATGTGCACTGCGGCTGATAATGCAGTGCAAACACCTCTGAGGGAATTATTGGAATATCAATGAGACTTCCTAGAAAGCCACTGCATGGCATGTGTGTCGCAGCGCTAGGCGCATTGTGCCTGCGGTGTCGCGCGGCAGCGCATTGTGCTCATGGTGTTGCGCGGCAGCGCTAGGCGCATTGTGCCCGCGGTGTCGCGCGGCAGCGCATTGTGCTCATGGTGTTGCGCGGCAGCGCTAGGCGCATTGTGCCCGCCGTGTTGCGCGGCAGCGCTAGCTAGGCCCATTATGCCTGCGGTGTCGCGCGACGGCACTAGCTATAGGCACATAGTGCCCGCTGTGTCGCGCGGCAGCGCTAGCTAGGCGCATATTGTGCCATCGCTTCCCACGGCGATGAGAAAAGTGTTCCACCTCCTCCTCACCTTTCTGCTGAATCTTTCATCAAGAGAATCTGCTGTCTCTCTCTCTCTCTCTCTCCACACACACACACACACACACACATACACACACACACACGCACGTGCACGCGCACAGCATGCACAGACACCGGCCGTGTAACCTGTTGAATCTTTCATGCGGGTTGGAAGCTGCATTGGTCTGTTGGGTTGCCTATAGCGTGTGATGAACTGCACTCTCTCTCTCTCACGCACACGCACACACGCACACACACGCGCACACACACACACACACACACACACACACACACACACACACACACACACACACACACACACACACACACACACACACACACACACAGAGCCTCCCCCAGCGGGGTAAGAGTGATGAGCGTGGTTGAGCTGTTAAATCTTTTATAGGCAGGTGAGAGAATCTGCTCTGACACGCCACGTCTGACCTCCCCCTGTGACCTTCACTCTCTCTCTCTCTCTCTCTCTCTCTCTCTCTCTCTCTCTGCCCCCCCCCCCCCACCACCTCCTATACTCTTCCTCGCCCTCTCCCCCCTATTCTCCTCCTCCTCCTCCTCTTCGCCCTCTTCCTCTCCCTCGTGCGTGCGTGCGTGTTCCCACAAGCATAGCAGAATTTGACCACCATACCTCTCTCTGCTCTGTGACATGGACCTACACTTGACTACAGTATAGGCTGCAGCTATAGGCTAGGGGTCCGGAGGAGTCCCGGAACCCCCTCTTTGGGGGTCCGATCCTGATCCATCCCGACTGCCTTCGCTGTACTGTCACTCCCCATTTACTGTCCTCCTCTATGAAGGCATATAAAAAGCCCAAATAAATAATGCATCTTAAAATAAAATAAAACAAAAGATTTGTGGAGTTTGTGGCTTATACCCTTACAATTAGACGTCGCACACTGAAACATTGTCTTAATATCTATACAAGCCTGTTTGTTGTATAAATCAGCAATTTTTGGCTTCAGGATTATAGGATTAAAAATGCCAACATTTATTTTTTCAAAACACATGATGAAATTGTCGAAATGAAAAATGTTGATGTCCTAACGTGTGTGTGTGTCTGTCTGTGCGTGCTGTGTGTGTCTGTCTGTGCGTGCTGTGTGTGTCTGTCTGTGCGTGCTGTGTGTGTCTGTCTGTGCGTGCTGTGTGTGTCTGTCTGTGCGTGCTGTGTGTGTCTGTCTGTGCGTGCTGTGTGTGTCTGTCTGTGCGTGCTGTGTGTGTCTGTCTGTGCGTGCTGTGTGTGTCTGTCTGTGCGTGCTGTGTGTGTCTGTCTGTGCGTGCTGTGTGTGTCTGTCTGTGCGTGCTGTGCGTGCTGTGTGTACGTGCGTGCATGCTGTGCGTGCGTGCTGTGCGTGCGTGCGTGCGTGCGTGCGTGCGTGCTGTGCGTGTGTGCTGTGCGTGCGTGCGTGCGTGCTGTGTGTACGTGCTGTGTGTACGTGCTGTGCGTGCGTGCTGTGCGTGCGTGCGTGCGTGCGTGCGTGCGTGCTGTGCGTGTGTGCTGTGCGTGCGTGCGTGCGTGCGTGCTGTGTGTACGTGCTGTGTGTACGTGCTGTGCGTGCGTGCTGTGCGTGCGTGCGTGCGTGCGTGCTGTGTGTACGTGCTGTGCGTGCGTGCTGTGCGTGCGTGCGTGCGTGCGTGCTGTGTGTACGTGCTGTGTGTACGTGCTGTGCGTGCGTGCTGTGCGTGCGTGCGTGCGTGCGTGCTGTGTGTACGTGCTGTGCGTGCGTGCGTGCGTGCGTGCTGTGTGTACGTGCTGTGCGTGCGTGCGTGCGTGCGTGCGTGCGTGCGTGCGTGCGTGCGTGTTGTGTTCCAGAACCCAGACATCGTGCTGGTTCACTACCTGAACGTACCGGCGGTGGACGACAGCGGGAAGCCGTGCGGTCCGGTCCTCTGCTCCATCAACACCGACCGGAAGGAGTGGGCCAAGTGGAGCAAGGAGGAGCTGATTGGGCAGCTCAAACCCATGTGTGAGTATAAGGAGAGCCGATTGGGCAGCTCAAACCCATGTGTGAGTATAAGGAGAGCCGATTGGACAGCTCAAACCCATGTGTGAGTACAAAGAGAGTTGATTGGACATCTCAAACCCATGTGTGAGTACATCTACAAAGTAACTAAAGTTTTCAAATGATTGTAGTGGAGTAAAAGTACAATATTGGGCAATGAGCCGTGGCTCAGCGGTCCAGGCACCTTGGCTGGACTGGCCCAGGCCTTTAGGGATATACCCCTTTTTACAAGTGGAGAACAAAAACATATCAATTCCAATCCTCTCACATTTTGTTCAACAGCTTGTCTGATGTTCAGCCCATTTTCAACACTCTTTCTTCCATTTTCCTCAGTTTGGATCAATTGTAATCGAGGTAATAATCGTGTTAAAAGTAACTCAAACATTTTGGCTTCATTGTGTATGGATCGATTTCTTGTACATGTCAGAGATTTCCCGCAAATAGAAGAGCGAAGTCAGAGCGATATCAATTAGAATGGACGAGAGCAAAGTCATGGGTTTTAAAGTAAACTAAAACCATTACATAATGCAACAAGGAGCTGAGAGAAAAGCTTTTCCGTTTACTGAAAACAGCAATGTCTGTTTGACATCCACCAATGAGTGATGAGTGTCCGTTAAGTCAGTGTACTTTGAGGTATAGGTTATTAGGGTAATAGATTTTCTTTGGTTAAAGGTATATTCAGTGATTTCACTCAAAAAACCTTAGGTTTCGTTTTTGGCTGTGGGACCCAGCCTTTCGTCCAATCAGGATAGAGAGTCAAAAACGAAACCTAAGGTTTTTTGACCCCTAGGGGTTAACTGGGGACAGGGAGGAACTGCTTATATGGCCAGCACACTCTATAGTAGGGAGGATTATCACAACAAAACAAAAAAATAAGTGATATTTGAATTTAGTGAAATCACTGAATATACCTTTAAAACTAGGGATGTCCCGATCACGGTTTTTTAATGCCCCCGATCCGATTCCGATCATTTGATTTTGAGACATACCGAAACCGATCTTTCCCGATACGATCTTTATATTTTTATATAACACTTAAAGCCATATCACAATAGCAAATATCCTAATGTATGTCACTCTAGTGTAGTCTGTTGTGTTGCCTTTCAATTATTGAAATGCAAAATGTGACTATACTTTTATTAGAATGACTGTCATTGTGTTTTCTTTCTTATGAAAGCATGGAATCTTATATAGCAATGAATTAATATTGGTTAATTCGAGTGAATACAGTTCTACAGCTTATAGAACTGAAGTCAAGTTAAAACTCTTAAAGAGTATCTCTCTCATTCAGAGAGAGTTCTACAGACACCTATGAACTGAAGTCAAGTTAAATCTCTTAAAGAGACACCGATCAGGTCTCTTTCACACCTCTGAGTGACTAGTCTTGGTTTGATGATCTCTGACTGGGACCAGGAGGAAAACAACTAGAAAAAGCTAGACAATTTTGAAAATCATGTGATCGGAGCCGATTTCCGATCTCCTGCTCCGATCGGGACAACCCTAGTTAAAATTGTAGAACAGAAAACTTTTCTGAATTAGTTTATTACTAGGTCACGGTCAGAACGGCTGAGGTCTAGGCTCATTTTGTCTGTATTCAAATGACATCAAACATAATAATAACAACCTGTTCTGGGCCATTTGCAGTTTGGTCTAAATTTAGTAACGTCTGTGATGATATTTAAGCTGCCAAGTTACCAGGATTGTTTGCTTTGCCTGAACTCATTTATTTAGCTGAATCCCACCACAGCACCCGTATGTTTAGGGACTTTAGGTTTATTATTAGTTTAAGGTTAGGTTTTAGCCATAGTTTTACTGAGGTTATCTTTAGGGACTTTAGGTTTTAGCCATAGTTTTACTGAGGTTATCTTTAGGGACTTTAGGTTTTAGCCATAGTTTTACTGAGGTTATCTTTAGGGACTTTAGGTTTAATATTAGTTTAAGGTTAGGTTTTAGCCATAGTTTTACTGAGGTTATCTTTAGGGACTTTAGGTTTAATATTAGTTTAAGGTTAGGTTTTAGCCATAGTTTTACTGAGGTTATCTGTAAGGTTAGGTTTTAGCCATAGTTTTACTGAGGTTATCTTTAGGGACTTTAGGTTTTAGCCATAGTTTTACTGAGGTTATCTTTAGGGACTTTAGGTTTTAGCCATAGTTTTACTGAGGTTATCTTTAGGGACTTTAGGTTTTATCCATAGTTTTACTGAGGTTATCTTTAGGGACTTTAGGTTTTAGCCATAGTTTTACTGAGGTTATCTTTAGGGACTTTAGGTTTTAGCCATAGTTTTACTGAGGTTATCTTTAGGGACTTTAGGTTTTAGCCATAGTTTTACTGAGGTTATCTTTAGGGACTTTAGGGTTTAGCCATAGTTTTACTGAGGTTATGTTTAGGGACTTTAGGTTTTAGCCATAGTTTTACTGAGGTTATCTTTAGGGACTTTAGGTTTTAGCCATAGTTTTACTGAGGTTATCTTTAGGGACTTTAGGTTTATTATTAGTTTAAGGTTAGGTTTTAGCCATAGTTTTACTGAGGTTATCTTTAGGTACTATAGGTTTATTATTAGTTTAAGGTTAGGTTTTAGCCATAGTTTTACTGAGGTTATCTTTAGGGACTATAGGTTTATTATTAGTTTAAGGTTAGGTTTTAGCCATAGTTTTACTGAGGTTATCTTTAGGGACTATAGGTTTAGTATTAGTTTAAGGTTAGGTTTTAGCCATAGTTTTACTGAGGTTTTGCCTGGAGCTGCAGTGGGATCCATAATAGCTGAGTGATGTGACAGGAGCTGTGCCCAGACATGGTGCTGTGTGACACACAGGCACAGCGCAGTCACCAGGGAGAGAGACATGATGCTGTGTGACACACAGGCACAGCGCAGCCACCAGGGAGAGAGAGACATGGACTTGATGGCCCAGACCAAGCCAGTGGCGTATCTACAATAAGGCCAGGGCAGGCGTCCGCCACTCCGCCTGTCCACATCCATTTCTGGCTTGGCCAAAAAGGCCAAAATGAGGAAAAAAATAGAGGGGACAAATACAAGACCTGAGAACTATTAGTGGACAGCTGATTGGCCGTTGCGGATATTTATTAACAGTTTGCAGAATTACAGTACATTTCAAGCACAAGCTCAATACAAAGACTGTTAACTGTGAGTGGACGACCCAATTAAGCATTACACTTGTTTACAACAGGGTCCACCATGTTCAACTCATCAAAACATGACGTACAAATAGACACTTCTATGTAGTTAAAGAACAGAACAGGAATTAATCATGTAATATGTAAATGCATGCCTTTCAGCCTTTGTATCCTATACTGTCTGTCTGGCAGGTATATCTCTTTGTATCCTACTGTCTGACAGGTATATCTCTTTGTATCCTACTGTCTGACAGGTATATCTCTTTGTATCCTACTGTCTGACAGGTATATCTCTTTGTATCCTACTGTCTGGCAGGTATATCTCTTTGTATCCTACTGTCTGGCAGGTATATCTCTTTGTATCCTACTGTCTGACAGGTATATCTCTTTGTATCCTACTGTCTGGCAGGTATATCTCTTTGTATCCTACTGTCTGGCAGGTATATCTCTTTGTATCCTACTGTCTGACAGGTATATCTCTTTGTATCCTACTGTCTGGCAGGTATATCTCTTTGTATCCTACTGTCTGACAGGTATATCTCTTTGTATCCTACTGTCTGACAGGTATATATCTTTGAAAACCTTTAGTGCTACTGATTATGAGCGGGGAGACGACAATTAACACATCTGGCATGCCCAAAATGTAATTCCTGGAAACGCCACTGGACCAAGCATGGGGCAACTGGCGGTCCGGGGGCCACATGCGGCCCTCACCTTCACTTAATGCGGCCCTCACCTTCACCTAATGCCGCCCGCAGATGCTGTGCTTACATATATTAGTGATTTCAGCTTTTATTTCTTCAGTCTATATTTAGTAGATTAATGACTAGTGTTCAAATGTTATTGTCTTGTCCAATGTGTTTGCATTTAAGTTCAAATATAGCAAACACTTTGAGCTTGTATATCTGCAGCTCCGGAATGAGTGTGGAACTATTGTTGCCCTAATCCATCTTCAAAGTTAAGCCCACCCAGTTGGCCCAGACAATTAGCGCCACGCCGCCATCTAGAGGCCACATACAGACATGCAGGCAAAAGTCAGGAGAGAATAGACAGAGAGAGAGAGAGAGAGAGAGGTGGAGACTGAGCTGCCCAAAATACCTTGCATGCATTATTTATACAGACGTGAACATCTGAGAGAGAGGGGGGGGGGTAGGGGGGGGGAGAGAGACAGAGAGAGAGTAACACAGCTCTGTACCTTTATTTTATTTTATTCCTATCCAATATTTATTTTGTACATACATTGTTTTATCTTGATTGTCTTGTTCCACGTTTGCTTTGGCAATGTAAACGTACGTTTTCTCGTGCCAATAAAGCTCCTTTGCATTTTAATTTGAGAGACAGAGAGAGAGGGGGGAGAGGGGGCGAGAGAGAGAGAGAGAGACACACACACACACACGCGCGCGCGCATACACGTAGTGTTATCTCTTTGTTGACACGTCATTTTGAAGTGTTTTGGAAGAACAGTTGTGGAATGAGGATAGCCTCACTGAAACCTAATAGCTTATTGATTCTGAGATGAAGAGGGAGCTAGTTTACATTCTTCAACTCTTTGAGATGAAGAGAAAGGAAAGGAAAGGTACCATGTTTACCCAGGGTAACTGGACTAAGCTCAAGAACTTGTTTACAGCCAGGCCCTGCTCATAGAACATTTCATGGTAGGGGTTCAATGCCTTGTCCAAGGGCACATCAGCGGTGGTAATTTTAACGTGCCGGTCCGGGGATACGAACTAGCGACCTTCCGATATTAAGACCGCTCCGCAAACCGTTCGTCCACCGCTGCCCCAAAGAGAGCTAGTTTACATTCTTCAACTCTTTGAGATGAAGAGAGATGCTAGTTTACATTCTTCAACTCTTTGAGATGAAGAGAGATGCTAGTTTACATTCTTCAATTCTTTGAGATGAAGAGAGATGCTAGTTTACATTCTTCAACTCTCTGAGATGAAGAGAGATGATAGTTTACATTCAACTCTTTGAGATGAAGAGAGATGCTAGTTTACATTCTTCAACTCTTTGAGATGAAGAGAGAGCTAGTTTACATTCTTCAACTCTTTGAGATGAAGAGAGAGCTAGTTTACATTCTTCAACTCTTTGAGATGAAGAGAGAGCTAGTTTACATTCTTCAACTCTTTGAGATGAAGAGAGATGCTAGTTTACATTCTTCAACTCTTTGAGATGAAGAGAGAGCTAGTTTACATTCTTCAACTCTTTGAAGCCCACAGAGGGAGAGTTCTTAGAGGATGAGGTGATTTGTATGCTGCACATTGGTTCTCTTTGATTGAATTGTGAAAACAGTGTAACAGTTTTTGAGTGGTGCAACCACTCCTACAACCAGGAATGTCCGTATCATGTGTGTATCAGTCAAGAGCACGAGTGGTGTGCGCATGCGTGAAATTGGAACGACAGAAGTATGTGACATGGCTGCCACCTGCTGGACGCAAATCCAACTGCTGACTGTCTAGGTTCATTGATGAGAGAGAGAGAGAGAGAGAGAGAGGAGGGGGGGGGGGAGAGAGGGGAGTTGCACCACTCGGTTGACACAGGTGTGATTGTTTTCTTATTTTCTGCTTTAACACTAGGAAGTCTGAGCAGCCGTTCTGACCGAATTTGAGATTTCAACATTTATTTTCTTAGCCCATGGAGTCCAGGGAAAGTTCCCCTTGCATGACTTTGTCTAAATATTCGATTGAAATCATCTCTGTTTTTTCCCCCATTTGAAACGTTTTGTAAATATGTTTTTAGGCATATATCTCTTACTCAGTCTGACTATATCGGCACAATCGACCGCTGTCCCCCTTTCTCCCCCACTCGTCTGTCACCTCAGACAGCTGGAGACGGCATTGTTCAAGCCTGCATTCCATGTCCAACGAATTAAATCATATACGTTTGGCTGGTTAATTAACTTGGAATTTGTTTATTATTTTGATAAGATAATAGGAATATGAATACAATAATTATTATCATTGTTATTATTATTATTATTATTATTATTATTATTATTATTATTGAATGCTCGGTTAGACTCGACCGACATTTACTTTCCATGAAGCGAGAATGCTTGCCGATGCGCGATACAAAATAAAAAGTGTTTGAAATAATTACAACCAGATAGACCTCCCGAACCTCTAAATGTTTTGTCAGTCAAAAGAACCGTTCTTTCTGCAAGCGACGTGGACCTGATCTGCAAGTGTGCCTGCCCTGCACGCAAGGCAATTCTTTTTTTTCCTCCTCCCTCTCTCAAATGCTGCTGCTATTGCTAGTGTGCAAGGCTTACATCCGGTCTAAAGCCCACCCACTGTATGCGCTGATTTCTATACACAATACATACACGATCCGTATCCTCTCCTCACCGGATGTTGAATTAACAGTACTAACGGCCGTATTTGAAAAGACGTATCCAATCTTTTACACAATAAACCGATTTCCCGACATTTCCTTTTCACTTGATACCGTTTCGTAGATAGGGCCTACATAACCGATCTATATACCAAATGAAAGACCAAATGTCGTAGTTTACATGGTATTTTGAGTTTTTTTAAATGAGCAAAAAATGAGCGAGTTATGATTGAAAGAAAAGAGGGGTGGAGGGAAAAAAAAGAACACACAACTACACACAACACAGCTAACTAGGCGATTATTTGGCACAATCAATCAAATATATATTAATTACATCGATAACACGCGTAGCCTATAATGTTTCCCCCTCTATATAAAAATGACAATATATAACTTTATATATATTTATATAATTTTTCGTTTGCATGGCCGGTTTGACCCGACGCGATTCTTTGGCACAATCAATCAAATATAATAGTAGGCTACTAAGCCCGTTTTCAGCTAAATGCGGAAATGTCCAGGCTAAGGGGGAGAGCGGTCGATTGGGAATAGTCAGACTGAGTAGTAGTGAAATTTTTTCAGACTTCCTAGTGTTAAAAGCCCTCATCAGACATAACCAGCTGGGGTCTTTCATATAGTTCAACCTTTTGAACACTAGAGGGTGCTAATAGACACAGGCTCTGTAAAGCCAGGCTTTTTGATTGATTGATTGAAGTATGTATTAACAGTTTGCAGAATTACAGTACATTTCAAGCACAAACTCAATGCAAAGACTGTTAACTGTGAGTGGACGACCCAATTAAGCATTACTCTTGTTTACAAGAGGGTCCACCTTGTTCAATTCATCAAAACATTTAGAGACGTATATAAATAGACACTTCTATATAGTCAAAGAACAGAACAGGATTTCATCATAAAGGTAAAAAGGGAAAATAATCATATACAGTGAGGGGAAAAAGGGGTGGGTGGTGGGGGGAGGGGGGAAGGACAAAATATAGATTCACAGCCAGTACATTTACTCAAGTACTTGAGTACATTTTTAGTTTTTTGTGCTGTAGGCTACTTCCAATTACAATTATTTGAAAACTTTATTTACTTTATAGATTATCATCACAAAACATACATCACTTCAGCCCTAAGTAGGCCTACATTTTGGCAATTTGAAAATGGGCAACAAGCTCACAATGTGTCGTGACTCGCAATGTGACGCATTTTTTGCTTGTAGATAAGAAAATAAAAGCCTGGGTACCGAGGCTACGTTTTAGAAAATAAAAGCCTGGGTACCGAGGCTACGTTTAAGAAAATAAAAGCCTGGGTACCGAGGCTACGTTTAAGAAAATAAAAGCCTGGGTACCGAGGCTACGTTTAAGAAAATAAAAGCCTGGGTACCGAGGCTACGTTTAAGAAAATAAAAGCCTGGGTGGGTACTGAGGCTACGTCTAAGTAAAACCTTGCGAGTGCTTCCTGCTGAAGTGGTTGTTGTGTGACGTTGCCCCCTACAGGCGCCGGGAGCAGCCTGCATCAGAAATGTTCCAGCGTCAAGCAGCGCATCATCTCCTCCAAACAGGAGCCGGGGGGCGGGGCCGGCGGGGCGGTCCCCCCCACCGCCACCGGGACGGGGGCGGCGGGGGGCCAGCGGGGGGCCGGCGGGGGGACGACGGGGGACGGCGCCGAGGTCCAGAACAGCGACGTGTCCGAGGGACAGACGGAGACGGGGGGTCTCCCCCCCGCCGCCGCCAACGCCGGGGGAGGGGCTAGGAGTCGAGGAGGGGGAGGAGGAGCGGAGAGGAGGAACGGCAGGATAGCGTCCAACGCCAAACCCTCCCTGCTCCCCCAGAGCAGCATGGAGGTCAGCTCCTCCACCTCGGCCAGCCAGGCGGAGCTGCCCGACACCACCCAGAGCTCGCCGCTGTCCATCGCCAGCAGTGACATGGCCGAAAGCCCCCACGCCCACCTGGCCGCCATGGGGGGCGGCCTGGCGTCGTCACATCAGAGCGCCGCCGTCTTCATGTCGGAGGTGAGTTTGTTTTTGATTTTGGTTTTGGTTTGGTTTGGTTTTGGCTAAATTCGGCCATAGCCACTTGATGACCTCGTCACATTTGTGATGACCTCATCACATTTGTGATGACCTCGTCACATTTTGATGCTACTTAAAGCATACCGGTAATTAAAAATGTAAATGGTTTTTAATGGTATGCCGGAAATTTCAACCCCTGAATTGACCATGATCCACAACTTTTAATATGTTATTTGAACCCTAACGGCTGTATTTTGCGTGTCTTAAGTACCAGGTCTTATGCCCTAACTTGAGTAAACTAAAGACCTGGAGGCGTGATCAATGCTCTTTGGCCACTCAGAATAGCCAAATGGCATTGATCACGCCTCCAGGTCTTTAGTTTACTCAAGTTAGGGAATAAGACCTGGTACGTAAGACACGCAAAATACAGCCCTAAGGATCATAAAAAACCTTGAACGATTACTATTGCAATTTATTTTGGATCAAACCTTAGATTGACTGGCCTATTCTACCTTATTATTTTTAGGTTTGGTGGTTTAACATCAGATACACTAAGTCCTTGTGTTCAAGCTATTCTCCATATGCAGACCGCGGCCATACCATATACGTTAATGGCAAGGTGCTAACAAGGTGCAACTTCCCATAGACAGCCCATTCATCCAAACAGCTCACATCACAGCTGTCACTCGATCCTGTAGGTTCACACTCTATAACATACGACGAATTAGACCGTTCCTCACCCAGGAATCAGCCCAGCTCCTAATCCAGACAACAGTCTTGTCAAAACTCGACTATTGTAACTCCCTCCTTACTGGCCTACCAGCATGTGCACTTAAGCCTCTCCAGCTGATCCAAAATGCCGCAGCTCGCTTGGTCTTCAACCAGCCAAAATTCTCACATGTCTCCCCCCTGCTCCGCTCCCTCCACTGGCTCCCGGTCGCTGCCCGTACAGAATACAAAACTCTGATGCTGGCATTCAAAGCAACCAAAGGTATGGCTCTCCCATATCTTGCAAGTATGATTGAACCCTACAAACCCTCCCGCGCACTCAGATCAGCCAACGCAGGGAAGCTGGAAGTACCCTCACTAAAAACGCCGGGACAACGCTCCACACGTCCCAAACTCTTCTCCCTTCTGGCTCCAAAACTGTGGAATGCACTTCCCATTGCAGTCAGAACTGCAGCATCACTCCCAATCTTCCGCCGTAGTCTGAAAACCCACCTTTTCAGACTCCATCATGGCCCATAGCACTTACCCTACCCCCTTAGATAGCATTTCTGTAGACTTAGATAGCATCTGATACAGACTTATAGCATGTTATGTAGACAGCACTATAATTGCATTGTATATAGTCATATCACGCCATAGTACATATGTATAGCATAGTAGTATATATATATATAGTTTATATGTATAGTCTCATAATATAGATATCCCACTGTTACTTTCTTAGCTTACGCATGTTTTATGATAAATGCTTTTTTGTGATGTATTCCCATGCTTTTTGTTCTTGCTTAATGTAAGTCGCTCTGGATTAAGAGCGTCTGTTAAATGCCTAAATTGTAAATTGTAAACAGAAAAGTCCTAATCTGATTGTATTAAACAACGTCAAACTCACCAACATTTCAGCTGTACGGAAAGCTTGAATTATTCTCTTTCTATCCTCAAAGTGTTTGTTTCATAAAAATCCACTGTAGACATGTTGTTATGAGCTATACTTTGTGTCCTTGCAGCTGATTCTTTTTCTGCTGGAGTTTGGAAGTGCTCGTTAGATATCACTCAACTGCCCTGCGTACCACCTGTTTTGAATTAGCACATAATGCAGGAGGCAGCAGGACGTTGCTTTACTGAAAACGAGTGCTTCCAAACTCTGATGGAAACATGGCTGCGGTCTGCAAATGGTCAATAGAGCACCGAAGTCCTGACGTCACTGTCGGTAGATGGAAATGTACAAATATACCCAAAGAGTAACAAAATAAGCGTTAGAAACTAGTCAAATAACCCAGAGACTACATTTCCGGGTAGTTGGGTGGCTGCATCTGCCTGTCTCACAACATGAACTGAATGTTAATTACGTTTATTTTAATTTTATTGATATTTAATGTTTCGTGGTTAGTACGAGTTGAGTCACCACCAGCTGAGCTTATGTCAACGAGGAATCTCATGAACGCAATGTGTTGACAGCTGGGCGTGACGTATATTAGCAGCGACATTGCCTTCATATGTAGTTTCAAGGCTTTTGCGGCCACATTAATTCAATTTTCTCCAGAAACTGGTTGTATCAAATATTAATGAACACCATTAACGACACACAGCCACCCCCCTGACAGAAAGGCCGGCGTGGTCGGTTTATTTTTCAAACATAGTTCTTATATGAAGCGATCTAAAATACCCCTATGGGGATTATAATGCAACTAAAAACAATACATGAACCTGTATACTGGCGCCCTCTACTGAAAGTGACGTCAGACTTCGGTGCTCTATAGGACTCAGAGTCATTAACATACAGGAAGTAACCTTGTGCATTGATTGTTCCTATAGGTCACCACGCTGACGGGCGGAGACTCCGTCTACTCGGCCGGCCACACCCACCTCCTGGCCGCCGCCCACGAGAGCGCCGCCGGCATCCTATTGGCTGTGGCGCCCGGCGAGGGCGTCCAGCGGTTCGCCTCGTTCCCCGGCGTCGGGGGGAGCGGAGTGGTGGGGGCTCTGGTGGGCGAGGGGGGTGAGCTGGTGCTGTCCAGCTCGCTGGACTCCTCCTCCTCCTCCTCTGGCGTGGGAGGGGTGGGGGGGGTGGGCGTGGTGGGGGTGGGGGGAGTCGTGAGCCTGCCCGAGACCACAACCACCATGAACTTTGACCCCGACTGCTTCCTCAACAACCCCAAGCAGGGCCAGACGTACGGCGGGGGCAAGGTGGAGGCGGGCTGCAACGGGGGTGGAGACGATGTCGGTAAGAGGGGCGGGGCCTGGCACAATCATTACATCATCATCATCATCGCCTGATCGCAATAGAGCGTCGCAGTCCCTCCCCCTTTCAGAACAACGAGTGGCCCAGGAAATTAATCTCAATGCATTTTTCCTCATAGGCTTTTCTTAAAGTATTTATTTATAGACGGTTACGCCGCGGACAAAGCCAACTCGGATCGTGAGAAATCATGACAATGAACACAAATAGTGTTGTCGCCTGCCTTTATTTTCTTCTTTCTAATGCTTTGATCGGCCCAAAATATTGTGTTCATTGTCATGATTTGTCACGATCCGAGTTGGCTTTGTCCACGGCGTAACCGTCTTTAAATAAATACTTTAAAGAAATGCCTATGGAGGAAAATGAACGGCGATTTATTTTCCGGGTCTCTCGAGGTGGCGGGACTGCGACGCTCTATAGAGGGTATGCGCGTGACATCATCATCAAACCAGGAAGTTATGCAGGAAGGCCCACTGAGTGGCAAAAAAACTACTTTTTGGACTCGACAGCCCATGAATCCAAACAGAAAAGTCCTATCTGGTTGCATTAAACAACATTAAACAATGTTTAACTCACTTTGCAATGCCACTCGATTTGCCACTCACTTTAAGCATGCGCATACCCTCTATTATATGAGATAGATCACAATTGTTTTTGCATAATCGTAAATCGTTTCCATGTTGGCAGATATAGCTGATCTACAAGCTTACAACACGTGTGATGTGTTGTAAGCTTGTAATTCTGCTATTTTGTACATTTTTGTATAAAGAAAAATGTAAATGCGGCACTGATTTCATTTAAGTTAAATTAATCATTGAAGTTATGTGTCATATTTGTCCTGTGCAATGTGTGATTACGAAGCCTAATAAAAACTAACATTCCAATGTCCAATGCAAAAAGAACACACTCATTCGCCGCCTAGATCGTCTTTTGACGTATTTTATATTTTGAAAAAAATGAAGCGTATTTTTTTAATTATAACGTTTCATAACAGTGTTCTGTCTCTGTATCGCTCCGGTTGCCGTGCGACGGAAGTAAACAGGAAAAAGACGGAAGTGAAAATTGCTTGTAGATCGGCTATTTTCAAATGGCTGAAATGTATAGGAAGTGGTTAATGTATGTTTTCTAATCAAAATTAAAATCTATCTAAAATCTAAATCGTAGTAACTAGTAAACTAAAGTTTTCAAATAAATGTGGTGAAGTAAAAGTAAAAAAATTGGCTACCTCAAAATTGTAGCACTTAGCACTTAGTTACTTTCCACTAACCTTGTGCATGTCGTAATCCCGCCATGCAGGCCTGGCCGGCGGCGGCTCCAACGGTCTCCACCGCTCCTCCAACGGCTACGCGGCGTACGACCCGCTGCTCGTCGCCAACATCAAGACGGAGGCCGGGGTGGTGACGGCGGCCGGGGTGACGGCGGCGGTGTCGTCTCTGGAGTGCCCCCTGGTGGCGGGCCCTGGCGGCGGCGGCAGCGGCAGCAGCATCAGTGCCGCCGCGGGTGGGGGGGGTGTGGGGGCGGGGGGGGGGCGGCGGCGGCGGTAGCGGCGGTAGCGGTGTTGGCGGCGGCTACGTGGTGGAGAGCACGGGCCTCAGCCCCAGCACCACGCTGGAGCAGATGGACTTCAGCGCCGTCATGTCCTCCTCCTCCTCCTCCTCTTCCTCCTCGGTCCAGAGCACTGCAGCCTCCGCGGGCGCCACGCACCACCACCACCCCCACCACCACCACCCCCACCCCCACCACCTCAACCACCACCTCGTGGCGTCGCAGCAGACGCCGTCCTCCTCGCTGCAGGCTCTGAACGGCGGGATTAGCCCCGAGGTGGGCCAGGACGCCACGGCGGGAGGAGGGGGAGGAGCCTACATGGGCCTGTCTGTGGTTGGCCAGGAGGCCACAGGAGGGGGAGGGGGAGGAGCCTACATGGGCCTGTCTGTGGCGGCCGCCGTGACGCAGCAGCAGCACGGTACCGCGGACTCCCCCGCGCTCGCCAACGGAGGAGGTAAGGCGGCGATATGGTGATAAATGATCGTTATCGTGATAAAAAATGTCTCCACAATATGCCTTATATCGTATATATATATATCGTGATACAGTGAATGAGCTGTGATTTCTTTTTATAGAACGACTATTTAGTTTTTGGTCTAAATGTTCTGTTACTCTTTGGGCTAACAGAACCTAAAAGAGAAGGGGCTGTATTTTGCGTGTCTTAAGTACCAGGTCTTATTACCTAACTTGAGTAAACTAAAGACCTGGAGGCGTGATCAATGCCATTTGGCTATTCTGAGTGGCCAAAGAGCATTGATCACGCCTCCAGGTCTTTAGTTTACTCAAGTTAGGGAATAAGACCTGGTACTTAAGACACGCAAAATACAGCCCCTTCTCTTTTAGGTTCTGTTAGTCAAAGTCGTAGGATTTGTCACACACGTTACCGCCGTGACATTTGTTCTCCACATTTGACCCATCTCTTGGAGCGGTGAGCCGCAGCGTGCGCCGCGCTCGGGAGTCGATTTGACCCGCTCAGTCCAACCCATTGATGCTCAGTGCCAAGCAGGGAGGCATTTAGCCTGGCTAAAAGCCAGACCGAATCAGCCGTTGATATTAGTCTGTCTTATATTAGCCAGGCTATAGGAGGCATTGGGTCCCATTTTTACAGTCTTTGAGGGATCGAACCCCCGACCTCCCAGTTTCAGGGCGGCCACTCTAACCACAAGGCCACTGTCTCTGTGGTTAAAAACCGTGTGATAAAGAATATCGTGATAATATCATGTATCGTGATATTGCTTGAAAAAAAATATATATCGTCATTATATTATATTCTTTTCCACCCCTATAGGAGGAGGAGACTCGCACCTCCACCAGGCGGGGGGCGGGGAGCCCTCGTTCCCCATGGCGTCCCACCACCACCACCCCCACCCCCACCAACACCACCACCAGCAGCAGCAGCAGGAAGAGGAGGAGGAGGGGCACTCCAGGGCAGGAGGAGGAGGAGGAGGAGGAGGAGACGTGGAGAAAGGCTCCATGGAGAACGGAGGAGGAGGAGCGGTGGAGCTTCTCCTCAAGACGGAGCTGCACAGCAAGCCCGTGTACGAGGCGGGGGAGCACTACCTTCAGCCCAACGACCATGACGACGCAGGAGGGGGAGGGGGAGGGGACGGAGAGATCCTCTGCAACGGCATGGTCAACGGCTCGGTGCAGGTGGCCAGTCCTCAGTCTATGGCCGCCGCCGCCGCGGGGGCAGTGGCGGCCGCGGCAGCCATAGAAGGGGCGCTAGTCTACGGCAACGCCCAGGGGGGGGTCGGGGGGGGGGTCTCCACCGCCACGGCAGGGGCGGGCGCCCCCGGTGGCGGCGTGGCAGCGGGGGCCGCCACCGCCGCCATCAGCCTGGAGGGCTTCGAGGCGTCGTTCGGCAGCCAGTTCTCGGACCTCATCAACGACTTCATCTCGGTGGAGGGCGGGGGAGGGGGAGGAGGAGGAGGAGGAGGAGGAGGAGGGGGGGTGGGCGCGGCCGTCAACGGCGTGCTGATGCCCCATCAGGAGGGGGTGGGGGCGGGGGGCGGCGGCGGCGGTGAGGAGCAGGGGGGCGTGGTGGGGCCGGCGAGCGGCTCCGAGGTGCAGCATCACGAGGGGCCTCTGGGGCTGCTGCAGGACCCCGGGAGGCTGTTTGGGGTGACGGACTACTCCCCGGAATGGTCCTATCCCGAGGTTAGTGTGAGACTGTTATTACGTCGCTGGATTATACATTTTATATCGCTTTATATGAATCTGAAACGGCACCACTAAAGAAACGACTTTTTAATCCTGGTCTCTATACTGCCTCCCCCTGGCCAGCCGGGGCGCCTGATGGAGGGGAAAGGAACTGGTTGGAATAACGTGTTCCTTCCACGCGCTACGTCCAACCAGGGAAACTCCCCCCTGTCAGGTGTAAAGGAGCAACTTGGACACTCAGGCATGAAGGAAGCATGAGTTCAAGTCCGTTGCTCTCCCCTTGTCCCCCAGGGGACTAGGTTGGTGGAGGGTGTGTAGAGCCCAGGATCACATTAGATGATTGACACAGGGGTGAAAAATGGGTTACAAAATCGTGGGATAAAAAATATAAAAACTTTTTGCCCTGAGCCTTGCTGTCCCCTGCACGCACGCACGGAACGTGCGCACGCATGCAGCGCAGACTGCTGTTATAAATAGGATCACGGAACGTGCGCATGCATGACTGATGAAAAAAGGGGTGATAATGAAAAAAATTGGTTAATGCGTTGATTTCTGAACTTGTCACTCACTTCTGTGCAAGGGGAAGGGAATGGTTCAGAGCGACAGCCCAGCATTTATTCTCCTGTAATCCTCTCTTCTCACAACGCATCTGAATATGCTTTGTTTGCACAGAAGCATATTTCCACACAGACGTTTCAAAACATATTTATTTAAAGATCTGTATAAGCCTCAGACAAAGCCAACTCGGATGGTGACAACTCGTGACAATAAACCCAATTTTGTGGACCGAACAAATAATTAGAAAGAAGGAAAAAAAGGCCAACACGTTTGTTTTTCTTCTTTGTCTGAGGCTTATACAGATCTTTAAATAAATACTTTTTGAAACGTGGATGTGAAAAATGCATGGGGAATCCTCGTGGTCATGTCAGGGGGCGGGACTGCGACGCTCTATGCAGGAACGTGGCAAAGGACAACTTCCTGGCTGTCAAGGCCAGAAAGTATAATTATACATAATACATCCAAACAGAAAAGTCCTATATCTGATTGTATTAAACAACGTTAAACTCACCAATATTGTATAGCTGTATGGAATGTTCAACACCAAAACGCAAGTATTCGTGTGACAATTCATCTGCAACTTAAATGTGTAATCGTGACAGCCCTAATCGGGTGTGTGCGTGCTCACGTGCGTGCCAAACTAAAGCCCAACACACACCGGCTCCGCCTGGAAAATAGAACTGGTTCTATCGGCGCGCCAGGCGAGGCGCCAGGCGAGGCGCCAGCGCGCGTCGGACGCCGCCGGTGTGCGATAGGTTCATTGAAAATAATAGAGGTGGCTGTTTTGACGCGCGGCGGTCGCAGACGGTGTGTGATGGGCTTCACTCCCAATCTTCCGCCGTAGTCTGAAAACCCACCTCTTCAGACTCCATCATGGCCCGTAGCACTTTCCCTGGACTCGGCGACCTTACAGGCGCTCAATTTATCTAACTGAGATAGCATTTTATGTAGACATGGCATTATATAGTATATATGCATAGTTTCATTATATATACGGGTAGATATTCCACTGATGGAATATCTCATGATGACTATTTTGATGTATAGGCTATATGATGTTTTTGTTCCTACTGTGGATTAAGACCGTTCTTGCTAAATGCCTAAATTGTAAATTGCCTATTGTGTGTGTGTGTGTGTGTGTGTGTGTGTGTGTGTGTGTGTGTGTGTGTGTGTGTGTGTGTGTGTGTGTGTGTGTGTGTGTGTGTGTGTGTGCGTGCGTGCGTGCGTGCGTGCGTGCGTGCGTGCGTGCGTGCGTGCGTGCGTGCGTGCTCCAGGGTGGGGTGAAGGTTCTGATCACAGGCCCGTGGTTGGAGTCCAGCAGTGAGTACAGCTGTCTGTTTGACCACATCAGCGTCCCCGCAGCCCTCATCCAGCCTGGAGTTCTGCGCTGCTACTGCCCAGGTATGGGACACTAAGCCTAAGTCCATATAGCTGCTACTGCCCAGGTATGGGACACTAAGCCTAAGTCCATATAGCTGCTACTGCCCAGGAATGGGACACTAAGCCTAAGTCCATATAGCTGCTACTGCCCAGGTATGGGACACTAAGCCTAAATCCATATAGCTGCTACTGCCCAGGTATGGGACACTAAGCCTAAATCCATATAGCTGCTACTGCCCAGGTATGGGACACTAAGCCTAAATCCATATAGCTGCTACTGCCCAGGTATGGGACACTAAGCCTAAGTCCCTGGTACTGCCCAGGTATGGGACACTAAGCCTATAAGTCTAACCCTAACCCTAACCCTAACCCTTGAATTCATTATTGATTAGCATGTTTGAGTGGTGCAACCACTCCAAGGAACAGCAATGTCCGTGTCGATCCGTGCGCCAGTATGTGGCCATGAGCACGAGAATGACTATTAGTACCAGTAGGGGCGCTGTTTTCCACAAACAGAGAGGGAGATAGTGCTGCACGTGCTGCACTGTTGCCTGCTAATGAGAGAGAGAGAGAGAGAGAGAGAGAGAGAGAGAGGAGGGAGGAAGAGGGGAGTTGCACCACTCAGTTCACACGGGTGTGATTTTCACTTTACAAACTATTGTTAGGGTTGACAGACTGCATGTGGAATACACTGTAAATCCCTGGAACATGTGACGCGTTTAAACCTAAACACCATGTGTGTAATAATAAAATGCCAAATGTTTATTAATGGTCATAAAATACAGTAGAACACGAGTTCACTCAAACACCTCACGAGAACACCTAGTGTTTGAATTCTAAACACCTATATGACTGACTAAACATGTTCTTCTGTTTATAATCTAAACACTGTGACACGTTTAAAAAGTGTTTAAAACAGTTTATAACCTAAACGCTTGGGTTTAGTTATAGCCTTTTCCTTTCTGTGTGTGTCCAGCCCATGACACCGGCCTGGTGATGCTGCAGGTAGCTATGGGCGGAGAGGTCATCTCTTCCTCGGTGGTGTTTGAATACAAGGCGCGTGACCTTCCTGCCCTGCCTTCCTCACAACACGACTGGCTGTCTCTGGATGGTGAGTACACTGTTGTATGTGAGCAGAAATAATATTAACCCATTCTGAACGGGAACTTATGTTGGTGTTGGCATCATGTTATGCTTTAGCTATTGAAAAATAGCAGATCTACAAGCTCGTAGCGCGCCACCGAGTGGCGCGCTACGAGCTTGTAGGTCTGCTATTTTTGAAAAATCTAAACATTTTTAGAATCTGATCTCAGGTCAGAATGGGTTAAGTAAATCCTACTATAAATGTGCCACGTCGTCTCTGCGTCTGTGATGTGTGCGTGTGTGTGCGTGTGTGTTCGCCCCACTGACTGACGTCACATTGGACACACACGCTCCACACCCCCACGGGGAGTGCAGTGCCCGGTATCAAGTCGGTTTCAATTTACAATTTAGGACAATTTAGGCATTTAGCAGACGCTCTTAATCCAGAGCGACTTACATTAAGCAAGAACAAAAAAGCATGGCAATACATCACATAAAAACATTTATCATGAAACATGCGTAAGCTAAGAAAGTAACAGTGGAATATATATATAATGAAACTATACATATATACTACTATGCTATACATATGTACTATGACGTGCTATGACTACATACAATGCAATCATAGTGCTGTCTACATAACATGCTATAAGTCTGTATCAAATGCTATCTAAGTCTACAGAAATGCAATCTAAGGGGGGGGGGGGTTTCCAGCCTCTGCCTCAGCCAATTGAGGCTCAACCAATCAGGCTCTGCCAGTGGGCGACACAGGCACACACACAGATCTCCATGTGGGACACCGGCTGACAGTTAAAACGGGTGCTATATGACAACGTATATCGTTAGGTTCCCAACTTGCATCGTTCCCAAGTAGGCCGACTGCGACGGGCACGTCGTACAGGTCTAGTTTAAGTCAATAACTGAAGCGAGGTTGGCATGGACTCGGAAGTAAGTGTAGCTCCAGGTTAGAATAACAGCCAGGAACACCGCTCGGATCAGTACGTAAAGTAAGTTTAGCTGTAAAGGCTCCAGTACAGGTTAGAATAACAGCCCTCGGATCAGTACGTTTAGCTGTAAAGGCTCCAGGTTAGAATAACAGCCAGGAACACCCCTCGGATCAGTGGCTTTGATAGCTCAGACAGGATCACCTGAGCTTTTTATGGATGTTTGTAAATACATCAAAGATGCGATTATAATCCATCTATAATGGATAAAGCCTTGGCCTGGAAGAGAGGTCATCAGGTGGTCTCCAACCTTCTTAAACCAACCACTCTCCAGTTGGCGTGTCGGCACAGAAAGTGATCGGCCAAATCACTGCCCCTCTCCTCCTGCAGGCTTCCAGCTATTGTCTCTTATGCCAGAGTCAACAGGAGGCTAGCTGACCCTCTGCCTTGTGCGGGGATCCTTGGGGGGATTGCAGACACTGAGAGGTCTCTAGGACTGTGGTTTGCTTCAAATCATGGGTCCTCCTATATGTCTCACCAGACTGTTTATCTGTGCGGTGGGCATGCAGTGTGCGTGCGGTGTGCATGTGGTGTGCATGCGGTGTGTGTGTGTGTGTGTGTGTGTGTGTGTGTGTGTGTGTGTGTGTGTGTGTGTGTGTGTGTCCGTCCTTGTCCACACTTGGCCTTACTCTATTCTGACCTGAGATCAGATTCATACGAGGTTTCCACTGGACACACACTGGTCTGATTAACCCATTCTCACCTGAGATCAGATTCTAAAAATGTCAGTCGCTCTTCGATTTTTCAAAAATAGCAGACCTACAAGCTCGTAGCGCGCCACTCGGTGGCGCGCTATGAGCTTGTAGATCTGCTATTTTTCAATAGCTAAAGCATAACATGATGCTAACGCCAAAATGGGTTCCTGTTCAGAATGGGTTAATTGAGTTGTTTTGTTTGAGCCTTCTCTGCGTCTGTGTCAACTGTCAATTGTTGCTGCCGTGAACTCTGTGTAGGACTGGCTGTACGGTGGGAGAAAGGCTCCTTTTATTAACCATCTAATGTACTGTATACAGATCATCATATATCTCCCAGCTCTGCTGGCCTATACAGCAGTTGCTTAGAGTGTGCTCTGATTATTATGGGCAGCTGTTTGATATCAAGTTTAATCAAAAAAAAAAAAAAGGTTCAGAGCGGCCATGTCTTCCAGCGGCACCCCCAGAGCTCCTATTTGGAAGGAATCCTGGGAATGATTGTGTTAATGGACCCTCAAAGCATTATCTCTGCATTGTATAAGTCTCACACTGGTAAAAAATCATCATCAACAACAACAGCTTTCCGCCCAAAGAAACACATTAACAGGTTAGAGTTACAGTTAGGTTGGGTTACAGTACAGTACAGTACTGCTATTACTGTCACTGCCTGCGAGAATGTGATGTTATTAATTGAAGTTCACTCAGCCTGCCTTATATATTATTATGCCCTTAGATAGTGATTGTACTTGGAACTGTGTGGCCGCCGTGCCAATTCTTATTAACATGGTGACTAAAATGTGACTAAAACTTAAAATAAAACATTGCTGCCAAAAACAACACTGCCGTGCACTGTGGTGCTGTGGTGAACTCTCACTAGTTGTAGTGTGATCCACTGTGTGTGCACTGTGGTGAACTGTCACTATAGTTGAAGTGTGATCCACTGTGTGTGCACTGTGGTGAACTCTCACTAGTTGAAGTGTGATCCACTGTGTGTGCACTGTGGTGAACTCTCACTATAGTTGAAGTGTGATCCACTGTGTGTGCTCTGTGGTGAACTCTCACTATAGTTGAAGTGTGATCCACTGTGTGTTCACTGTGGTGAACTCTCACTAGTTGAAGTGTGATCCACTGTGTGTGCACTGTGGTGAACTGTCACTATAGTTGAAGTGTGATCCACTGTGTGTGCTCTGTGGTGAACTCTCACTATAGTTGAAGTGTGATCAACTGTGTGTTTACTGTGGTGAACTCTCACTAGTTGAAGTGTGATCCACTGTGTGTTTACTGTGGTGAACTCTCACTAGTTGAAGTGTGATCCACTGTGTGTGCACTGTGGTGAACTCTCACTAGTTGAAGTGTGATCCACTGTGTGTGCACTGTGGTGAACTCTCACTAGTTGAAGTGTGATCCACTGTGTGTGCACTGTGGTGAACTCTCACTATAGTTGAAGTGTGATCCACTGTGTGTGCTCTGTGGTGAACTCTCACTAGTTGAAGTGTGATCCACTGTGTGTGCACTGTGGTGAACTCTCACTATAGTTGAAGTGTGATCCACTGTGTGTGCTCTGTGGTGAACTCTCACTAGTTGAAGTGTGATCCACTGTGTGTGCACTGTGGTGAACTCTCACTAGTTGAAGTGTGATCCACTGTGTGTGCACTGAACTCTCAACTCTCAAATGGTTTGAATGTGTGCGAGAGAAAACTGCAGTATAGCCGAGGCTTGTATAAGATCCAAAGGAGGATGTGTTTGTTTTAAGCGATGTAACATCATGAAGCTTTGATGGGGTATTATTATTATATCGCACCATAATGCATTGTGTCGTACGGGGGAGGGGTTATACTTTTATGGGCCTGGAATAAAGTACCATTCCAGCTCAGTCACCCTCTGTCACTGTAAATCCCTGGAACATGTGACACGTTTAAAACATAAACACCAGTGTGTAATAATAAAATGCCAAATGTTTATTAATGGTCATAAAATACAGTAGAACACGAGTTCACTCAAACACCTCACGAGAACACCTAGTGTTTGAATTCTAAACACCTATACTATGACTGACTTTGATTGTAAAAACTAAACACGTTTATGTGTTTAAAATGTGTTACGGAAGGGGCACGGTGGCACAGTTGGTAGTGCTGTCGCCTCACAGCTAGAAGGTCCTGGGTTTGATTCCCGCTGGGGACACTGTGGGCACTGGCGGCATGTTCCCTCCTCATGTTCCCTCCTCCGCGTCATCAGTGCCCATACCCGAGGTGGGGGTTGGCGATAGGTCCTTTCTGTGTGGAGTTTGCATGTTCTCCCTGTGTCCCCTAGGGTTGATACCCTCACAAAAACATGCCGTAATCCTGGTCTCTAAAACTACCTCCCCCTGGCCAGCCGGGGCGCCTGATGGAGGGGAAAGGAACTGGTCGGAATAACGTGTCCCTTCCACGCGCTACGTCCGGCCGGGGAAATTCCCCTCTGTCAGGTGAAAAGAAGCAGCTTGGACTCCTCATGCATAGAAGGAGGCATGAGGTCAGTCCGCTGCCCCCCCCAGGTTGGCAGAGGAAGTGTAGCGCCCAGGATTAAATTAGATAATTGGCACTGGTTGAAAAGAAAACTGGGTTACAAAATCGTGGGATAAAAATGTAGTTAAAAAAAAAGAAAATGTGTTACGGGCGATTAAACATGTTCTTCTGTTTATAATCTAAACACTGTGACACGTTTAAAAAGTGTTACAAATAAGTGTTTATAACCTTTATAACCTAAACGCTTGGGTTTAGTTTAGTGTGTAGACATTTTTAAATCTCAACTCAAGACTCACCTCTTCACTCTTGCTTTTAGTTGAGTTTAAATATCTGCGTTCCTACTGTGGAACTTATGTTTACTTATGTTTTATTTTCTAATTTTCTTATATGTTTTTACGTTTTTATTTTGTTCTTTGCCAATGTTTATCACTTTAACCATCTGCTTGTGTTTTATTGTTATTTTATGTTTTGCCCTGTGAAGCACTTTGAGCTGCATTTATGTATGAAAGGTGCCCCCCCACCTCGGTACTGAGTAGCCTACTGACTTGCTCTGCCATTGCCATGCATTGATTGAATACTTTATTGGCAGAAATGTAATCATACAGGGTACAGTCAAACAGAAATGTAATCAGTACAGTACAGTCAAACAGAAATGTAATCAGTACAGTACAGTCAAACAGAAATGTATTCAGTACAGGGTACAGTCAAACAGAAATGTAATCAGTACAGGGTACAGTCAAACAAAAATGCGTGCGTGCGTGCGTGTGTGCGTGCGTGCGTGTGTGCGTGCGTGCGTGCGTGTGTGCGTACGTGCGTGTGTGCTTGCGTGCGTGCGTCGTCAATGTTGTGTGTGTCTGTGTGTGTGCGTATACAATACATATACAGTACATAGTGTGTCGGTGTGTGCATGCCATGCATGCAAATTTGTGTCCGCACATGACTGTAATTATGTCTTTCCCCAGGGGACATTTTGAACTACAAGTTGTTTTGCAAAGCCTTTACTGTGAATATTGGCTTTTGGCTAGAAGAGCTGTGCCAATCTCTGTCAATCTGAGAACCCTGAGTGTCTCCAAATGTCAGAGAAAATGTCTCTCCTATCAATTGTGGTATTTAATTTAACATGATCATATTCTTGAGTTAATCTGCTGCAGTTGCTGATAAGCCTGACAGAGCAGGTACTTGCTGGTATTTGCAGTGGCTTGTTTTGAACCTTCTTTGTGTGGGAAGAGGATTGATTTATGCCAAGTGGTTCTCAAACCTTTTCACACGTGTGACCAGATTTGACTGAGAGCCTGCCATCGTGCAAATTCCAGCTTTTCACCAGAGGAGAAAAATGTTTTTTTTTCTTGCACAGGCAGACTCTTCACATACTAGAGGAAAGGAAAGGAAAGGTACCATGTTTACCCGATAACTGGACTAAGTTCAATAACTTGTTTACAGCCAGGCCCTGCTCATAGAACATTTCATGGTAGAGGTTCAATGCCTTGTCCAAGGGCACTTCAGCAGTGGTCATTTTAACGTGCCGGTCCGGGGATACGAACTAGCGACCTTCCGATATCAAGACAGCTCCGCAAACCGTTCGCCACCGCTGCCTCAGAGCATGTCTGAAACAAATGTCAGAGCTGAAATAAATACTTAAACATGTAGCTAGGTGTAATGTTAGAGACCACAGAAGACATGTAAATATGAAATACATGCTTAAACATGTAGCTAGGTGTAATGTTAGAGACCACAGAAGACATGTAAATATGAAATAAATGCTTAAACGTGTAGCTAGGTGTAATGTTAGAGACCACAGAAGTGAACATTTCAAGCCTGTTTACTCAACTCGCTGTTTCTCTGCCAGACATTACTCTATAAGCCATATCTCCAAAACCGGTGGGTCAAACTGAACAACCAATATGTCAATTTGAAGCCATGATTCCCTGCTTTCATATGACATGAAAAACGAAAATTAAAAAAACAAATCCAATGGCAGTCCCTCAGTCAAATGTAGTCACGTGATCACATCAACACCAGTGCTGATTTTGACAGCACATCTTGATTTAGTTTCAGGGGCGTCAGTTGGGTATTATTATGGCAAGCTACGGCAGATAGCTGCCATTCCTTATTGGCTCCAGGGAAGAAGAAGAAAAAAAATATGTGAAGGGAAAAATGTATGAAAATATTGCCAAACAAAATAGGCACATACGGGCACGACGCACATGCACACGCTCAGGGCCGTGGGAAGATATTTACAGTTGTCAAGTCAAGTCAAGTCACCTTTATTTATACAGCACATTTAAAAACAACAGAATTTGACCCAAAGTGCTTTCCAAAAAAATCGTAAAATACTAAATTAAAATAAACGTTTAGCAATACTTCATATAAGAAAAATACATGAAACCACAAATAGCCTACTAATTACTAATTACAGTTACAAAAAGGTTTAAAACCTTCACAGAACTAGGAGCTGAAGGCAATGGAGAAAAGGTGAGTTTTTAGGGAGGATTTGAAACTGTCGATGGTTGGGCTGGATTTGATGTGTAGTGGGAGACTATTCCAGAGTTTGGGGGCGATTACTGAGAAGGCCCCTTAGGTCGCCTTTGGTTTTTTGGCTCGTTGAGGGGACAGCAAGGGGCAGTTGACCTGAGTACCCTGGAGGCTGGATGGGGCAGAAACCAGGTCACAAATGTATTCCGGTGCCAGGCCATTTTGGGCTTTAAAAACGAACAGTAGAATTTTTAAATGTATTCTATGTTTCACGGGTAACCAGTGCAGTTGGGCCAGAACCAGAACCGGGTTATGTGCTATAGGAGATGCTGAACGTTTAGTAGGGGGTGCACGTGCACGTCTGCACGCGCATCGTGCACACACGCATTTTCGCGCATTTTCATGCAGTAAAGTGGCTTTTACTTTCCCTCTCCACACGCATGAGCAAACTGACACAGGCAATTAACCAGGATATGACTAATAATAATTTATTAGGCCTAGTAACAGAAATCTGTTTTGATTAAAATTAGGGGGGGGGGGGGTGCTCCAGCCCCCCCAG
>NC_139703.1:18517690-18525190 GCF_964188405.1 Protomyctophum parallelum | reverse complement strand
ACCCCGGCTCGGAAACCATGGCAACCAAGGGCGGGGGAGGAGGAGGAGGAGGAGTGGAGGGGGGAGGAGCCAGTGACCACCAGCCTCAGGTGAGCACCTTTTCCTCACTGAGCGTTTTTCCATGTCTAAAATATGTCTAAATGTCCCGGTATAAAACCGGGTTAGAACTATAGTCTAAAAGTGTTTTTTTGGGGTTTTTTTGCAGTCTAGGTTTAGATTAGACGTTGAAACGACATCATAATATAGTAGCTTAACGGTATATTCAGTGATTGCATTTAATTAAATTATTATTATTATTATTATTATTATTATTATTATTATTATTTATATATATTTTTTTTTTGATAATTCTCCCTACTATAGAGTGTGCAGACCATAAGGAGTTCCTCCTTGTCCCCAGTGAGCCGCTGGGGTAAAAAAAAAACGTAGTTTCGGTTTTGGTGGCGGGTGAGAAAGCCTTCATCCAATCAGGAAAATAGGGGCCTTCGTCCAATCAGAATTTAGCGGCCTTGGCCTTGGTGTATCTGCTGTTGGCCTGTCGCGTGTCCCCCCACTGTAGTGTTACCGGGGCGGACCGGGGGGTTTTCCAAATCACACAAATCACTGAATGCTCCTCTGACATTGTCTCCTGTCTGAGCGATTTCAAGGGGGAGGGGATTAGAATTTCCCTCAACCAATAGCCATTGTTGTTGTTTTTCCCCTCCTTCCTCATGTGTGTTGCGCTGTGTGATGACGCTGAAAATGGGCCTCGGCGCTGATTGGTTGTTCGTTAGACCCACCACCGATTCTCATTGGATAATGCATTTTTGTACCGAATAAATGATAGGTTCACAGCACAACACCAGACCAAAAGATGCAGTTCACTCAGAGAGTGGGCGGGGTCTTTGGGCTGGATCCAGGCTACCTTTAACACTAATTATGCTAATGACGTGTCTACACGTCTTTAGAATCAAAACCACGGGATACCTTGGGACGCGTACCGTACGTACAGACATCTTTACCGTACGTACAGACATCTTTGGCTCTTTTTTTATTGATATCAAACCATTTTAATTTTTTTGGCCTCTCCTTCTTCAGCGATCTCCTTGTGTTTCACGCATGCGCACTGCCGTTCACTTCCTTGTTTATCGGCTGACTAAAGTCTCTCATAACTGTAAATCTAAGCCCTCTCCATGTTTCTGACCCAAAAGGACAATGTTCTGGCCCTCTCCATGGTTCTGACCAAAAGGACAATGTTCTGGCCCTCTCCATGTTTCTGACCCAAAAGGACAATGTTCTGGCCCTCTCCATGGTTCTGACCAAAAGGACAATGTTCTGGCCCTCTCCATGTTTCTGACCAAAAGGACAATGTTCTGGCCCTCTCCATGGTTCTGACCCAAAAGGACAATGTTCTGGCCCTCTCCATGTTTCTGACCAAAAGGACAATGTTCTGGCCCTCTCCATGGTTCTGACCCAAAAGGACAATGTTCTGGCCCTCTCCATGGTTCTGACCAAAAGGACAATGTTCTGGCCCTCTCCATGGTTCTGACCCAAAAGGACAATGTTCTGGCCCTCTCCATGTTTCTGACCAAAAGGACAATGTTCTGGCCCTCTCCATGGTTCTGACCCAAAAGGACAACGTTCTGGCCCTCTCCATGTTTCTGACCCAAAAGGACAACGTTCTGGCCCTCTCCATGGTTCTGACCAAAAGGACAATGTTCTGGCCCTCTCCATGGTTCTGACCCAAAAGGACAATGTTCTGGCCCTCTCCATGTTTCTGACCCAAAAGGACAATGTTCTGGCCCTCTCCATGGTTCTGACCCAAAAGGACAATGTTCTGGCCCTCTCCATGGTTCTGACCCAAAAGGACAATGTTCTGGCCCTCTCCATGGTTCTGACCAAAAGGACAATGTTCTGGCCCTCTCCATGGTTCTGACCCAAAAGGGAAAGTCAATTTGCCAAACCGTGCTTAGACACGACAAGGAAGAGGATGGTCCTGCCCGAGTATTTTGCACTCATGTCATGTCCTGTTAGCTCACATCTACTGTACTGTTAGCTCACATCTACTGTACTGTTAGCTCACATCTACTGTACGCTTAGCTCACATCTACTGTACGCTTAGCTCACATCTACTGTACTGTTAGCTCACATCTACTGTACGCTTAGCTCACATCTACTGTACTGTTAGCTCACATCTACTGTACGCTTAGCTCACATCTACTGTACGCTTAGCTCACATCTACTGTACTCTTAGCTCACATCTACTGTACGCTTAGCTCACATCTACTGTACTGTTAGCTCACATCTACTGTACTGTTACCTCACATCTACTGTACTGTTAGCTCACATCTACTGTACTGTTACCTCACATCTACTGTACTGTTAGCTCACATCTACTGTACTGTTAGCTCACATCTACTGTACTGTTACCTCACATCTACTGTACTGTTACCTCACATCTACTGTACTGTTAGCTCACATCTACTGTACTGTTAGCTCACATCTACTGTACTGTTAGCTCACATCTACTGTACTGTTACCTCACATCTACTGTACTGTTGGCTCACATCTACTGTACTGTTAGCTCACATCTACTGTACTGTTAGCTCACATCTACTGTACTGTTGGCTCATCTAAAATACACTGTGGAATAATCCCCGGGCCTTTGAACGCTGGTGGTTATACACGCACGCATGCACGCACGCGAGCACGCACGCACGCACGCACGCACAGGTTTTAAATCAATCTCCTTTCTTCTCTCTCTCTCGCAGCTCTCCCCCGAGCAGGGTTCGTTCGAGGGCCGCGTGGTGGTGGTGTGTGAGAAGATGATGTCCCAGCCGTGCTGGGTCTCCTCCAACCAGCTGGTCCACACCAAGAGCTCCCGAGGGATGACCCTCCTGCACCTGGCCGCGGCGCAGGGCTACGCCGGACTCATCCAGACGCTCATACGCTGGCGGTGAGTCTACACTTCCTAACCATCTGTCCATTGTACCAAGACATCAGAGACACATACTGTCTGTCCATTGTACCAAGACATCAGAGACACATACTGTCTGTCCATTGTACCAACACATCAGAGACACATACTGTCTGTCCATTGTACCAAGACATCAGAGACACATACTGTCTGTCCATTGTACCAAGACATCAGAGACACATACTGTCTGTCCATTGTACCAAGACATCAGAGACACATACTGTCTGTCCATTGTACCAAGACATCAGAGACACATACTGTCTGTCCATTGTACCAAGACATCAGAGACACATACTTCCCACAGATTACAACCACACACGGAGGTTTTGAAAACATGACCAATGACAAAAAACACCCATATCTGCTGGGCGACGTACAACAATGTGCAAACACAGCAGCAAGATTTGTGAGTTGCTGTGATAGGAGAAGGATATCAAATGGAACACAACCATCCTAAAGACTAATCATTGTGTATATTCCTGCACTATACCTGCATCGAGTGATCTTGGTACATAGAATTTATTGAAGATTCTTACCTTCAAATGTACATCATTTTTGTTTTGATTGTAGTGCTGTATTGTTCTTTCTGCTTTGGCAATGTAAACGTATGTTTGAGACTGAGAACACGCACGGAAATGTTCCGCTTATCATCCTACCCGGTCTCACCCAAACACGGTGAATATAGAAATACATAGCCTAGAAACCCCAAAAGATCCATACATACGACACTGAAATCCTCCCCATAGACGATGACGGAGGAGCGCCGTCTCTACCCAACTTCACCCACGGGACAGAGACACCTCAGAGCCGCCCCTAGAGGGCAGCTAGTCGCCGTGTCGAGCGTTGCCAAGTTTCGGTAGAGCCGACTCAGCCCCGTCCGAGTTGTAACCCGATATGGACTGAATATGGACTGATACGGACCCGACCCAGCCACGGTGAAACAGCACTTCTGTACTGAACCCACCCAGCCAGCCCGACCCAGCCACGGTGAAACAGCATTCGCCGCTTTGCCTGTTTACACGGCGTTCTCAAAGATTTCCACTCTGGAAGGTGGTTTCACTTTGTTTTGCGTTTTCACCTCCTGAAAACACCGTTCTCGTGTAAAATGACATCAGCAAACGATACTTTGTTTTGCCGTTTTATATGAACACCATTCTCGTGTAAAGACCACCCTAAGCTATAAGCATGGTACTGTAACTGTACTACTGTAACGGTACTGTAACTGTACTGACATGTCGTTGTTCTGTCCTTCAGTACCAAGCATGCTGACAGCATAGACCTGGAGCTGGAAGTCGACCCACTTAACGTGGACCACTTCTCCTGCACCCCACTGGTAAGCCATCAAGTCTGTGTCTGTGTGTGTGCGTGCATGTGTGCGTGCATGTGTGTGAGTGTGAGTGTGAGTGTGAGTGTGAGTGTGAGTGTGTGTCAGTGTTGTTTTCGTCGACTAAAACTAAGACGAAAAATGTTCGTCGACTACCTTTTCCACTGAAGAAAACTAAATGGAAACTAAATTAAAACTGTGCTATGGTGACTAAAACTAAGACTAAATATACTGACAATTTCGCCAACAAATAAAAACTAGACTAAAATGTTAGGAAGGGACTATAGTGGACAAGAGATCCAGTATAAGTCATTTTACACTTGCATGCTGAAAACAGCAGATCTACAAGCTCACAACGCGTCGCAGCTTGTAGATCTGCTATTTTCAGCAAGTGTAAAATAAGTCATTACGACGGCAACAAGGCCCGCGAAAATACATTTTAGTCGACTAAATCACCTGTAGATTTAGTCGACTAAAATCGTATGACATTTAGTCGACTAAAACTAGACTAAACACTAGAACATTCCAGGTGACTAAAATGTGACTAAAACTAAGTGAAAACTATTCAGGAGACTATGACTAAAACTAAAATAGAAATTTGCTGCCAAAAACAACACTGGTGCGACTGTGACCTGTGTTCTCCCATGTCTCTCTCTCTCTCTCTCTCTCTCCAGATGTGGGCGTGTGCTCTGGGTCACACCGAGGCGGCCCTGGTTCTGTACCAGTGGGACCCCAGAGCGCTGGCCATTCCCGATTCGCTGGGCCGCCTGCCACTCAACATCGCTCGCTCGCGGGGCCACACCCGATTGGCCGAGCTTCTGGAGCAGCTGCAGCAGGCCTCCTCCCCGGCTCACAGTCAGAGCGCCGAGACCTGGATGGACAGGTGGAGCGGCCAATCACAGCCCAGTGGCCTGAGCAACAGCCCGCCTCCTAACTCAAACTCAGGTGATCTTCACCAATGACAACGCACGGTGCACAGACAACTGACCAATGACAACGCACGGTGCACAGACAACTGACCAATGACAACGCATGGTGCACAGACAACTGACCAATGACAACGCATGGTGCACAGACAACTGACCAATGACAACGCATGGTGCACAGACAACTGACCAATGACAACGCATGGTGCACAGACAACTGTTTTCTTTTTCTTTATCCTTGTAAGCATGCTGCCTTGGTGTTAAAGGGCCACTTCACCCCTTTTGCAACCAGATCTTATTTTGAAGTAGCCATTAGCCAACTACTTAAAGGACCACTTCACCACTTCAACCTATCTTCATTGCGAACGCAGTGAGCCACTTACTATGACAGCAAGGGCTGAATGTCTGTGTGTGTGTGTGTGTGTCACGCTGTTACACCACCCGCCCGCCACCAGAGGGCGCAGCTGTAGCACACACACACACACACACACACACACACACACACACACACAGGGCGCAGCTGTAGCACACACACACACACACACACACACACACACACACACACACACAACCACACACACATGAGCTGCGTTCGCTTCCCGCGTTTGCGCGTCTTACTTGTATAATAGGTCCTCACTAATAATCATGATAAAATGGCACGATTTTTTTCTACTCAGTCTGTGTCTCATAGGAGGGCTGTGGGCTGTGGGGTGAACTGCTCCTTTACACAGATCTCAAACAAATGTCCCCACAAGTATAGCAGAATATGAGGACCAAATGTCCCCTAGTGAAGTGTTCCTGTCCTCATTTAATAGTCCTTTAAGGCTGAACTTGCTCTGCACATGTCTGTGACATGTCTGTCACATGTCTGTGACATGTCTGTGACATGTCTGTCACATGTCTGTGACATGTGACAGACATGTCACAGACATGTGACATGTCTGTGACATGTCTGTGACATGTCTGTGACATGTCTGTCACATGTCTGTGACATGTGACAGACATGTCACAGACATGTGACATGTCTGTGACATGTCTGTGACATGTCTGCACATGTCTGTGACATGTCTGTGACATGTCTGTCACAGACATGTCTGTGACATGTCTGTGACATGTCTGTGACAGACATGTCTGTGACATGTCTGTGACATGTCTGTGACATGTCTGTCACAGACATGTCTGTGACAGGCGGGCGCGATGCTCATTTTTTGTCTTAGTGCCGGTTATTTACCCAGGGTCTCTGTGTCTGCAGAGCCGAGGCGAGCCAGGCGGGGCGAGGGCGGCCTCCAGGCCAACGCTCAGGGCTGGAGCCAGGCTAGCGGACCGGCCCGGGACCCCCAGAGCAACCAGGGGGAGCACGGAGGAGGAGGAGGACCCCCTCCCGCCAAGAGGCTGAAGCCCAGCCCTGACGCCCAGCAGCAGCAGCTAGCCAACGCCAACGTCACCGCCAACTCTGTCCTCCACAATGCCGTCCCGACAGACCCAGCCACGGCCACGCCCAGGTATAGGGATTAACCCCTTTTTGACCTGGGAACGATTCTGTAAAATGTCTTCTAAATCCTTAGTCTTACTAGACTTACTAAAAGTTTCTAAAACTTATAAATGTATATTTTGTCTCTGAGGCTTAATCTAGTAACGTCATTAAGCATGTTTACCTACACCCATCAACCCGTTGGGGTAAAGGGTTTGTTAGGACTGTTAGGACGTCAGATCCTCCATCCCGGCGTATACGATAAGAGGATAATTTCACGATAAATTGAAATCTCTTTCGATACCGTCATTGTGAGCATTCTTTCTTCTTTTCAACACGATAAACGATAATAAAGGATTAATGTGGTCTCATCACTAACCCCACCCCTCCAGGTCTCTTCTACCCAACACACCCGCCCAGCACACTGAGCCCTCCTCCTCCAATAACAACAACAACAACAGCAACAACCCCAGCTTTCGGAGCACGCCATCCCCTGTCGCCTCCTCCTCCTCCTCCTCCGGCCCCAACAGGCCTCCGCTCCGCCCAGCCACTCCGCTCTCTAACCTGCAGGCCAGGATCAGGGGGTCCGGAGGGGCCACCAGGTAGGGGACGTCACCAACCATCCATCAATATCATTCTGGAAGGCCCAGGCGGTGGCGTAACCGTCTGGGCACCCGACTGATAATCCAGTCGCAGTGTGCCGCGGGTTCGACTCCCGAGCCCGACACGGCCTTTACTGCATGTCACCCCCCATCTCTCTCCCGTTTCCTGTCAGCCTACTGTCTGTCCCGTCAAAAAACCAATAAAAGGCGTAAGCCGCAAA
>NC_139703.1:18170190-18512690 GCF_964188405.1 Protomyctophum parallelum | reverse complement strand
CCCCTCCCAGCGTCGCCACCAGGCCGCGCGGCGCCCCTCCCCACGGGGGGGCGTGCGAGGAGAGCTCCGCCCCTCCGGGGGGCGCCGTGAAGCAGCTCGGCCTCATGTCCGACTGGAGCGCCTTGCTCTGCGCTGCCGCCGTCAAGCAGGAGCGGCGGAAAGACCGCCGTCTGGCCGTGAGCGAGGCGGAGCAGAGGGAGCTGTGTGACAGCATCAGGCACGCTCTGCACGCCCTCCGAAAACACAAGGTACAAACTACCACAGGCACGCTCTGCAGGCCCTCCGAAAACACAAGGTACAAACTACCACAGGCACGCTCTGCACGCCCTCCGAAAACACAAGGTACAAACTACCACAGACACGCTCTGCACGCCCTCCGAAAACACAAGGTACAAACTACCACAGGCACGCTCTGCACGCCCTCCGAAAACACAAGGTACAAACTACCACAGGCACGCTCTGCACGCCCTCCGAAAACACAAGGTACAAACTACCACAGACACGCTCTGCACGCCCTCCTAAAACACAAGGTACAAACTACCACAGGCACGCTCTGCACGCCCTCCGAAAACACAAGGTACAAACTACCACAGACACGCTCTGCACGCCCTCCTAAAACACAAGGTACAAACTACCACAGGCACGCTCTGCACGCCCTCCTAAAACACAAGGTACAAACTACCACAGGCACGCTCTGCACGCCCTCCTAAAACACAAGGTACAAACTACCACAGGCACGCTCTGCACGCCCTCCTAAAACACAAGGTACAAACTACCACAGGCACGCTCTGCACGCCCTCCTAAAACACAAGGTACAAACTACCACAGGCACGCTCTGCACGCCCTCCGAAAACACAAGGTACAAACTACCACAGACACGCTCTGCACGCCCTCCTAAAACACAAGGTACAAACTACCACAGGCACGCTCTGCACGCCCTCCTAAAACACAAGGTACAAACTACCACAGGCACGCTCTGCACGCCCTCCTAAAACACAAGGTACAAACTACCACAGACGCGCTCTGCACGCCCTCCTAAAACACAAGGTACAAACTACCACAGGCACGCTCTGCACGCCCTCCTAAAACACAAGGTACAAACTACCACAGGCACGCTCTGCACGCCCTCCGAAAACACAAGGTACAAACTACCACAGACACGCTCTGCACGCCCTCCGAAAACACAAGGTACAAACTACCACAGACACGCTCTGCACGCCCTCCTAAAACACAAGGTACAAACTACCACAGGCACGCTCTGCACGCCCTCCTAAAACACAAGGTACAAACTACCACAGACACGCTCTGCACGCCCTCCGAAAACACAAGGTACAAACTACCACAGACACGCTCTGCACGCCCTCCTAAAACACAAGGTACAAACTACCACAGACACGCTCTGCACGCCCTCCTAAAACACAAGGTACAAACTACCACAGGCACGCTCTGCACGCCCTCCGAAAACACAAGGTACAAACTACCACAGACACGCTCTGCACGCCCTCCGAAAACACAAGGTACAAACTACCACAGGCACGCTCTGCACGCCCTCCGAAAACACAAGGTACAAACTACCACAGGCACGCTCTGCACGCCCTCCTAAAACACAAGGTACAAACTACCACAGGCACGCTCTGCACGCCCTCCGAAAACACAAGGTACAAACTACCACAGACACGCTCTGCACGCCCTCCGAAAACACAAGGTACAAACTACCACAGACACGCTCTGCACGCCCTCCGAAAACACAAGGTACAAACTACCACAGACACGCTCTGCACGCCCTCCTAAAACACAAGGTACAAACTACCACAGGCACGCTCTGCACGCCCTCCTAAAACACAAGGTACAAACTACCACAGGCACGCTCTGCACGCCCTCCGAAAACACAAGGTACAAACTACCACAGACACGCTCTGCACGCCCTCCTAAAACACAAGGTACAAACTACCACAGGCACGCTCTGCACGCCCTCCTAAAACACAAGGTACAAACTACCACAGGCACGCTCTGCACGCCCTCCGAAAACACAAGGTACAAACTACCACAGGCACGCTCTGCACGCCCTCCTAAAACACAAGGTACAAACTACCACAGGCACGCTCTGCACGCCCTCCGAAAACACAAGATACAAACTACCACAGGCACGCTCTGCACGCCCTCCGAAAACACAAGATACAAACTACCACAGGCACGCTCTGCACGCCCTCCTAAAACACAAGGTACAAACTACCACAGACACGCTCTGCACGCCCTCCTAAAACACAAGGTACAAACTACCACAGACACGCTCTGCACGCCCTCCTAAAACACAAGGTACAAACTACCACAGGCACGCTCTGCACGCCCTCCTAAAACACAAGGTACAAACTACCACAGGCACGCTCTGCACGCCCTCCGAAAACACAAGATACAAACTACCACAGACACACTCTGCACGCCCTCCTAAAACACAAGGTACAAACTACCACAGGCACGCTCTGCACGCCCTCCGAAAACACAAGGTAGGGGAGAGCCGCCAAGGATGTAACACTTTGCACGTTTCATTTTTTTACTCAGAGATCCGTTTATCTACACATGTAATATTTTCAGGCAACAGACCTACACATGTCTGCTACCATAAACCACTTCAAGTTTTTCTTTTGATAAAACAGTCCGGGAGTTATTAAACCGAACTTGGACGCTGTTCCGGTGTTACATTTGCTGTGCATATCGGATTAATTGTAACGGCATGCGTGATGAATGTAACAACGCTAAAAAACATCATTAAACATCGTTTTCAGCTTAAAGCAATTATATTTCATTGAATCAACTCCTTAGCATTGTTTTCATACCATGGATGTGATAAGAAAATGTATCAAACATAAGGGAAATATTAAATAGTATCGGGTGTACCAGTTTGTACCAAGGAGCATATACTGAGCCTTCTGCGCAAAAGGGATGTAGCTTGTAGATCTTCTATTTTCGTGGTGTCATGCAGCTATTAACCCATTTTGGGCGGGAACCCCTTTTGGTGTACGCATTATGTCAGGTCAAAATGGGTTAAAGGACCTCAGGACATTGTGGTACTGCAGTTAAAACTGCTTCAGAAGCAAAAAAGAAATGCCATGGACTGATTAAATCAGAGGCTCAAACCATTAGACGTACGTTTGAGGGACATAGACGATATGATATTAAATATTAAAAACTGTTTTAAAATTCATGTTATAGCTGCTTTAAAAGAAAATACCAATCTGCACGTTTGAAATGCTTTTGCAAAAGTTTGTGCTTTTTACTGTATTTATATTTTGATGCCTTGACTCAAGACTCAATGCATTTTAATTATAATGGCATGTTGAGTGCTAGAACAGGCATGTTGAGTGCTAGAACAGGCATGTTGAGTGCTAGAACGGGCATTATGTTGACATGTCGGCTGATGTGATTCTCCTCATAGGGACCCATTCAGGAACAACGCAAAGAGATTGCAGCGGTGATCCAGCGCTGTTACAAGAGATACAAACAGGTATCAATTCAGTTCATCCATCCATCCTCAACCGCTTATCCGAAGTCGGGTCGCGGGGGCAACAGCTCCTCCAGAGAGAGAGCTCCAGACGTCCCTCTCCAGAGCAACAATAGTGACTTCCTCCTGGGGGGATTCCGAGACGTTCCAAGGCCAGTGAGTCTGTTTCCTCCAACTGCGCCTTGGTCTGCTCTCCTCCCAGTGGGACGTGCCTCGAGGACCTCCCTAGGGAGACGCCTCTGATCCTTGGTCTGCCCCGGGGTCTCCTCCCAGTGGGACGTGATCCTTGGTCTGCCCCGGGGTCTCCTCCCAGTGGGACGTGGTCCTTGGTCTGCCCCGGGGTCTCCTCCCAGTGGGACGTGATCCTTGGTCTGCCCCGGGGTCTCCTCCCAGTGGGACGTGGTCCTTGGTCTGCCCCGGGGTCTCCTCCCAGTGGGACGTGATCCTTGGTCTGCCCCGGGGTCTCCTCCCAGTGGGACGTGATCCTTGGTCTGCCCCGGGGTCTCCTCCCAGTGGGACGTGATCCTTGGTCTGCCCTGGGGTCTCCTCCCAGTGGGACGTGGTCCTTGGTCTGCCCCGGGGTCTCCTCCCAGTGGGACGTGATCCTTGGTCTGCCCCGGAGTCTCCTCCCAGTGGGACGTGATCCTTGGTCTGCCCCGGGGTCTCCTCCCAGTGGGACGTGATCCTTGGTCTGCCCCGGGGTCTCCTCCCAGTGGGACGTGCATCGAGGACCTCCCTAGGGAGACGCCCGAGAGGCATCCTAACCAGATGCCCGAACCACCTAAGCTGGCTCCTTTTCAGGCGAAGGAGCAGCTTCAATTCAATTCAATTCAATTCAATTCAATTCAATTCAATTCAATTCAATTCAATTCAATTCAATTCAATTCAAGTCAAGTCAAGTCAAATAAAAGGAGCTTTATTGACATGAGAAAAGTACATATACATTGTCAACCAGAGACACTCCCCCTCGTCAGGTGAAAAGAAGCGGCTTAATTGGACTCCTCATGCATTGAAGGAAGCATGAGGTCAATCCGTTGCTCTCCCCAGGTTGGCAGAGGGAGTGTATATAGAGCCCAGGGTTACATTAGATAATTGACACATGGTGAAAAAAGGGTTACAAAAATAATACGAATACGAATATAATAACACGAAGAAGAAAGCTGTCTGGGACGACAACGTAAGGATATGCAGTACGCAGATATTAAGCCTTTCTGAACGGAAACCCCTTTTGGTGTTTTAAGCATTATGTTGAAATGTTGAAATTGAAATGTTGAAAATTGTCATGATTTAGAAGACATTTTTTAATTCTGACGTCAGGCCTCTTTCTAACTCTCTCTCTCTCTCTCTCTCTCTCTCTCTCTCTCTCTCTCTCTCTCTCTCTCTCTCTCTCTCTTTCTAACATCTCTCTCTCTCTCTCTCTCTCTCTCTCTCTCTCTCTCTCTCTCTCTCTCTCTCTCTCTCTCTCTCTTTCTAACATCACTCTCTCTCTCTCTCTCTCTCTCTCTCTCTCTCTCTCTCTCTCTCTCTCTCTCTCTCTCTCTCTCTCTCTCTCTCTCTCTCTCTCTCCCTCAGTATGCACTTTATAAGAGGATGACCCTGGCTGCCATCCTGATCCAGAGCCGGTTCCGGAGTTTCCACGAGCAGAGGAAGTTCCAACAGAGTCGCAGAGCAGCGGTCCTCATCCAGCAATACTACCGCTCCTACCGACACTCCCTCAGGTAGTGCACGTGCACACACACATACATACACACATGCACGCACGCACGCATTTAATCCACCCAAAACATACTTTTTGTAACCGAGGATGACATTGTTTAGAGAAATGAGGTGCAAATCAAGCTTGTTTTGACTCAAAAAGAAGAATCTGAGATATTACGATTGTAAAGACGGCATGGTCCTAAATGGTCTTGCACCTCCGTACCTCTGTGACTGCCTACCTACATATGTCCCTAACCTCCCCCTCACCTCCGTACCTCTGTGACTGCCTACCTAGATATGTCCCTAACCTCCCCCTCACCTCCGTACCTCTGTGACTGCCTACCTAGATATGTCCCTAACCTCCCCCTCACCTCCGTACCTCTGTGACTGTCTACCTAGATATGTCCCTAACCTCCCCCTCACCTCCGTACCTCTGTGACTGCCTACCTAGATATGTCCATAACCTCCCCCTCACCTCCGTACCTCTGTGACTGCCTACCTAGATATGTCCCTAACCTCCCCCTCACCTCCGTACCTCTGTGACTGTCTACCTAGATATGTCCCTAACCTCCCCCTCACCTCCGTACCTCTGTGACTGCCTACCTAGATATGTCCATAACCTCCCCCTCACCTCCGTACCTCTGTGACTGCCTACCTAGATATGTCCCTAACCTCCCCCTCACCTCCGTACCTCTGTGACTGCCTACCTAGATATGTCCCTAACCTCCCCCTCACCTCCGTACCTCCGTGACTGCCTACCTAGATATGTCCCTAACCGCCCCCTCAGGTCCTCCACTGCTGGCCTACTTGAAGTGCCTAAAAGAATGTGCACAAAAAAATATGGTGAGGCAGCCTTCTGCTTCTACGGCCCAACAGCCTGGAATAAACTACCATTCGAGCTCAGACATGTAGACATTTTTAAATCCCAACTCAAGACTCACCTCTTTCTTCACTCTTGCTTTTAGTTGAGTTTTAATATGCACGTTCCTACCCTGTCCTGACTGATTTGCTGCATGTGGTGCTTTTATTTGTTTTTATTTATTTTATGTTCTTATATTCAATTTTGTTCTTTGCCATTGTTCTATCATTTTAACTACTTGTGTTTTATTGTATTCTATTTTTGTGTCCTGCCCTGTGAAGCACTTTGAGGTGCATTTATGTATGAAAGGTGCTATACAAATAAAGTTTATTATTATTATTATTATCCACATAGACAGCATATAAGCCAGCGGAAATTGTCATTTCTGTTTTTTTTCATTGTTCTTTTTTCACCGCACCGGAACCCGAGTCTTATGAGCGCGTACAGCACACAGAACCGTAATCAATTGATATTAAAACAGGCGTTGAAAAGGCGATCTCGTTTGGACAGGAGGCATCAAAAGGCGATCTAGGCGCCGAGTGAGTTGCAACATTGAAAACTAAACATTATTTTGAAAAAAGGTGAGTTGGTGAGTTTGCTAACGCACTGAAAGAGGGAGAAACAAACAGCTGGTTTATTTTTCAAGGGCCACAGGCTAAAACAGAGGGATGTTGCTGGCTTCAGATCATCATCATTTTTCGAGCGCGGTCAAGATCATGGATTCCACAATGCCACAACGCCAGACTTTCCGGTCCTTCATTACCATCCCCAGTTCCTGCTTACTGATGCCTGTGTCCCGACTCCCTAGCGATGACATCAGGGAACGACAGTTTTCTACCTCTGGTCTGCTTTAAGGCAGGACTCCAGAGAAGAAGGGAAGATATAACCTCATTGTCGGCTCTGTATAGCAGTGGCCGGCAAACAGTGTTCTTCTGGATCGGACTAGTGATCGATATATCGACAATATATAGACGATATTTCTATACCGTTGCCTTTTTCAGGTGGAGCGAAATCCCTTCACGACGGACGACGTACGTCGCGACGTATATTTTTCCGTCGCAACGTATATTCGAGTACGTCCTGGCGTAAATATCAATTCGTCCCGGCAGAACGGACTCGTCGCGGCTATATCTACCCGTTTGCGACGTAATAGGTTGACTATTATTTTCCGTCGCGCCAGAACGGGACTCGTCGCAGCTATATCTACCCGTTGTGGCGTGAGCTGGACTCGTCGCGGCAGAACGTGACTCGTCGCGACTATATCTACCCGTTTGCGACGTGCGCCTCGCCGGTCCGGTCTCCAGGCGAGCCTGCGTCCTTCATATATTTTTTTTTCTGCTCTCGTTGGACTTAACTTTAAAAGTCCAATGGAACACCTCTTTGTAACGGGCCGCTGTAGCATAGTGGTCTAATCCCTCGCCTCTCTATTCTTTTTTGCTGAGGACGCTGGTTCAATTCCCGCTCGCGGCAGACCAAAATTATTATATTTTAGACAGACACACAGACAGACAGACTGCCTGTCTGCCTGCCTGTCTGCCTGCCTAATGTATTGTAAATAATGTATTCATTCCATACGGCTATTTTTTTTTAATATAAAAACTTTTGTCTTTCGCGCGATTCGAACCAGCGTCGTCAGCACCAAAACATTGAGAGGCGAGTGATTAAACCGCTAGACTACAGCGGCCATACGTTACAAAGAAGTGTTTCATTGGACTTATAAAGACAATAGCACCCAGCTGCAGTCTCGCAAGGGGAGGGACTGGAAGTGCTTTTATTTCCGGCTTCCACGTGCACAAGCGCACATACACGCACGCGAAATATAATGCGCGTGCACGACACGCACTTGCTGGTGCGCGCTTAAATGCTGGGTGTATATAGTACCATCTGTGCTTAAACATAATTACGTGGTCGGTTTGGAAAAGTTTGAAGTAGTTTGTTGTAGGTAATATTTTAATTGAAAGCTTATTAGTTGGTGGTATAAGTGTGCATATTTGAAGAAATGCAAATCTAACAATAATAAAATGATATGCAATAATAGGCTAGGCCTATATTGTCGATTATAACATAATGATATCAAGGCATTTAAGTAATGTAATAAGTTGCTATAACCCCGTACCCCTGTCCCACACACACCATGTCCAGACCATAGACCACAGACACACGACCATATGCATTTAATTTACTATGAAAACCTGCATTTCCCGTCAGTCAGTCAGTAAGTGTGTCATGTCACGCCTCGTGTCATGCCTCCATATATGGTCACGCCTCATGACACGTCACACCACCATATATGGCCGTTTCCATATGATATAAGATCCCGACACTGACCTCATCAAACCCTGGATAGCCATACATTGAAAAGACTGGATCATCACCTAGATCTCCATATATGGAGCTGAGGCGGCCAGCAACTCTACATCTGACCTCATAATGTAATAATGAGCTCATAATGTAATTAAAAGACGAGCACATAACTTAATAGATTTTTCTATAATGTAATAATGTGTTACATTAAGAACCTCCACATAGGCGACTCATACTGTAATAAAACTTCATAATGCAATAATGTCTTTATAATGTATGAGCTGATTATTACATATTGCATTATATTTCGCGTGCGTGTATGTGCGCTTGTGCACGTGGAAGCCGGAAATAAAAGCACTTCCGGTCCCTCCCCTTGCGAGACTGCAGCTGGGTGCTATTGTCTTTATAAGTCCAATGAAACACTTCTTTGTAACGTATGGCCGCTGTAGTCTAGCGGTTTAATCACTCGCCTCTCAATGTTTTGGTGCTGACGACGCTGGTTCGAATCGCGCGAAAGACAAAAGTTTTTATATTAAAAAAAAATAGCCGTATGGAATGAATACATTATTTACAATACATTAGGCAGGCAGACAGGCAGGCAGACAGGCAGTCTGTCTGTCTGTCTGTCTGTGTGTCTGTCTAAAATATAATAATTTTGGTCTGCCGCGAGCGGGAATTGAACCAGCGTCCTCAGCAAAAAAGAATAGAGAGGCAAGGGATTAGACCACTATGCTACAGCGGCCCGTTACAAAGAGGTGTTCCATTGGACTTTTAAAGTTAAGTCCAACGAGAGCAGAAAAAAAAATATATGAAGGACGCAGGCTCGCCTGGAGACCGGACCGGCGAGGCGCACGTCGCAAACGGGTAGATATAGTCGCGACGAGTCACGTTCTGCCGCGACGAGTCCAGCTCACGCCACAACGGGTAGATATAGCTGTGACGAGTCCCGTTCTGGCGCGACGGAAAATAATAGTCAACCTATTACGTCGCAAACGGGTAGATATAGCCGCGACGAGTCCGTTCTGCCGGGACGAATTGATATTTACGCCAGGACGTACTCGAATATACGTTGCGACGGAAAAATATACGTCGCGACGTACGTCGTCCGTCGTGAAGGGATTTCGCTGTCTCTCGCCTTTTTTGCGATACTGACATTGCGCATGTTTGGTAAATGGTGCATTTATAAAGTGCAGCGCGTGGAACCGGCTGGTTGCCTTAAACCATTTTGGGGCGGGAACCCATTTTGGTGTTAGCATTATGGTATGCTTTAGCTATTGAAAAATAGCAGATCTACAAGCTCATAGCGCGCCACCGAGTGGGGGCCTAAATAATATAGAAGCGTTTTTATCAAGAATTGATCAATGTCACCATGGTCCACACACTGCCACATTGCTCTAGCACCCCCTAGTGTCTATCTGTGCACGCCACTGCCAACCAGCACATCAGGAGCAATTTGGGGTTCAGTGTCTTGCCCGCAAAGGGCCTTGTACAAACCTCTGTCTCCCATCCCGTCTCCCACAGCAGTCTCCTCACTAAGAAACAGAACCAGGCGGCGCGCAAGATACTGAGGTTCCTGCTGCGATGCCGCCACAGGTAGGCACACACACACACACACACACACACACACACACACTCCGCCCACTACACGTCAGTGTGCTAATAGTTGGTGTTGTTTTGCTGTTCCCGTGAAGCCCCTTGATGGACCATAGACCTCTGAAACGGGTGAGTTTCTCTCTCTCTCTCTCTCTCTCTCTCTCTCTCTGTGTCTCTCGGTCTCTCTCTCTCTCTCTCTATCTCTCTATCTCTCTCTCTCTCTCTCTCTCTGAGGACTGATACTAGAGCCCTGCGCGGGAGTGATTTATTGACCCCGCCCCCGCAATGATTTTATTTTTGACCGCCCGCAGTGACCGCCTGTCCGCCGCTCCCGCCCGCAACAAAAAAAAGAAGTGGCATTTAGTCCCGCATCATCCCGCTTCGTCCCGCTAAACCAGCAATATTTCCATTGGGACCGAAAGAAAGAAAAAACATTTACCCAAACAGTTCCTGAGATTGAGCAGGCGTGCATGCACGAGAGAGTTGATATGTGTGTGAGGTGAGGAGCTGGTCACAGATAGAGGGAAAGTGTTATATTAGGCCTATTATTGATGCTATATATATTATTATAGTGTCACAGTCTCACAGTCACAGACATTGCACAGCACAGAGAGAGAGAGACAGCGTGTTAAAAACCAAATATACTCATTGTTGTGTTCTGTTTCACGTTATTGCTGAGTGAGTGACGCACACAGGGAAAAGCAACAAGGAAGCGAAAATGTCCATCGTGGGGAAAAGGAACTTGATCCTGACGCATGCACTTCTCAGAGTGATTAGCCTACTAATGATTGACAGGTGCGGGCGCTTTGGGAGCGTGCCTGATGAGAGAGTGAGACTGACTCCACGGTGCTTGTCCAGCAGACATGTTCTCATCAGACATTTATATTTTGCTAAACTGTATAGGCTATATATATATAAGCTCTGTATCTGGTTAATTACGGGAGGATGCGGGATTTTGCGGTGCCCGCTTATTTTATCTTGACCGCCCGCGCCCGCCCGCCCGCGGGTATTTAAATATCGCACCGCGCCGGCAACATTTTGAGTTGGGTCCCGCCCGTTCCCGTTGCAGGGCTCTAACTGATACCTCCTGACTGTGCATGACTGACGCGTGAATCTATTCTACGTCCAAGCATAGACATGGTGACGCCCCGCCTGCCTCTGATTGGCCTACCGACACTGAGCATAGACAGAGTAATATAGTACGGTAACACGACCGCTCAGGACTGCAACAGGTTGCAGAGGACCGTTAAAACAGCAGCTAAAATCATCGGCAGCACAGAATTACCCAGTCTCCATAACATCTACACCACATCACCAAAAAAGCCCACAACATCATGGAAGACACCAGCCATCCCGCAAATACCCTGTTCAAACTACTCCCTTCCAAAAAACGCTACCAGAGCATCAAATCTCGTACCACCCGTCTCAGTAACAGTTTCTACCTCCAGGCAGTCAGGCTGCTGAACAGCTGACCTTGAACTGTATTGCACTGTTTGTCACTTCACTTTTTCAGTTTTTTTGTCTTTTTCTTGCACTATAGATGTTTGTTTATGTCCTGTGTATGTAAGACTGAGAGTGCTCTGAGCAAAATAATTTTCATTGTATTTATACTCTGTATCTATACACATGACAAATGCGGCGATATCAAAGCGTGTCGATCAAGATCAAAGGACAATAATGTTTCAAGTTTACACATACAAATAAATGACACAATAATCAACAATAATTTAGAACACATCCCAAATCAAATCGTATCGCCGCGTATACATTACTTTGCCTCTTCATACGAAAATAAAGGTTTCTGTCGTGCGTGTCGAGCTGTCATTCTTTTGTATTAACCCATTCTTGGCGGGAACCCCTTTTGGTGTTAGCATCATGTCATGCTTTAGCTATTGAAAAATAGCAGATCTACAAGCTCATAGCATGCCACCAAGTGGCGCGCTACGAACTTGTAGGTCTGCTATTTTTGAAAAATCGAAGAACGACTGACATTTTTAGAATCTGATCTCAGGTCAGAATGGGTTAATCAGACCAGTGTGTGTCCAGTGGAAACCTCGTATGAATCTGATCTCAGGTCAGAATGGCTTAAATCGTACGTGTATTATTTCCCGCCACAGAGTAACCTCGCGGCAGACTATATCCACCTCGGAGGAAAGTCTGGTAAGGCCGGCAATGTCGGTATCTAGGCCAATCAGAGGCAGGCGGGGGCGTTGCTCAGTGTCGGTATCTAGGCCAATCAGAGGCAGGCGGGGGCGTTGCTCAGTGTCGGTATCTAGGCCAATCAGAGGCAGGCGGGGGCGTTGCTCAGTGTCGGTATCTAGGCCAATCAGAGGCAGGCGGGGGCGTTGCCATGTCTATGCTCAGTGTCGGTATCTAGGCCAAACAGAAGCAGGCGGGGGCGTTGCCATGTCTATGCTCAGTGCCGGTATCTAGGCCAATCAGAGGCAGGCGGGGGCGTTGCTCAGTGTCGGTATCTAGGCCAATCAGAGGCAGGCGGGGGCGTTGCCATGTCTATGCTCAGTGCCGGTATCTAGGCCAATCAGAAGCAGGCGGGGGCGTTGCCATGTCTATGCTCAGTGTCGGTATAGGCCAATCAGAGGCAGGCGGGGGCGTTGCCATGTCTATGCTCAGTGTCGGTATAGGCCAATCAGAAGCAGGCGGGGGCGTTACCATGTCTATGCTCAGTGTCGGTATAGGCCAATCAGAGGCAGGCGGGGGCGTTGCCATGTCTATGCTCGGACGTAGAATAGAATCAGGCATGACTGATTCCAGGGGGCGGGGCATTTTCTGAGTGACATCCCAGGAGGACATCTCTGTCTTGCTTGGCCTGCCCGGTCTATTGCTACTTTGGTTTTTTTTTTTGCCTTGATTGCCGGGGAGGATAGTGCGTGCGTGCGTGCGTGCGTGCGTGCGTGCGTGCGTGCGTGCGTGCGTGCGTGCGTGCGTGCGTGCAAGGCATGAGTATAGCATCCCTGCTTGTTGCCCAGAAACCTAATAATAGCACTTTGTAGAAGCAATCCAATCCACTTTTATTCATATAATGCACTTTGTTCACTTTGTAAGCGCAGCAGCGGTTACCACAAAGTGCTGCACGATAAAAGATAAGAATAGATAAAAGATAAGAATAGATAAAAGATAAGAATAGATAAAAGATAAGAATAGATAAAAGATAAGAATAGATGCACTAAAGCACGAGGACACGAAAAAACAACAACCCAATGAATACAAAACAGTTATAAATATCACAAATAGAGCGTCTCAGTCCCGCCCCCTTTCAGAACGACGAGTGGCCCAGGAAATGAATCCCAATGCATTTTCCCCATAGACATTTCATGAAGTATTTATTTAAAGACCTTGTAAGCGTCGTACGAAGCCAACTCGAGTCGTGACAAATCATGACAACAAACACAATATTTTGGACCAAACAAATAATTGCAAAGAAGAAAAACAACAAAAAAAGTGTTGTAACTTTTGTAATTCGTTTTTTGGCCCAAAATATTGTGTTTATTGTCATGATTTGTCACCATAAGAGTTGTCTTTGTCAGTCTCACGAGGGGGCGGGACTGCGACGCTCTATAGAGCACCTCAGTTGAGGCAATGTTTCAGTGGCGTGCACAGACATTTAGAGGGGCAGTAGGTCTGGTCCATAGCTCTAATGTTTCAGTGGCGTGCACAGACATTTAGAGGGGCAGTAGGTCTGGTCCATAGCTCTAATGTTTCAGTGGCGTGCACAGACATTTAGAGGGGCAGTAGGTCTGGTCCATAGCTCTAATGTTTCAGTGGCGTGCACAGACATTTAGAGGGGCAGTAGGTCTGGTCCATAGCTCTAATGTTTCAGTGGCGTGCACAGACATTTAGAGGGGCAGTAGGTCTGGTCCATAGCTCTAATGTTTCAGTGGCGTGCACAGACATTTAGAGGGGCAGTAGGTCTGGTCCATAGCTCTAATGTTTCAGTGGCGTGCACAGACATTTAGAGGGGCAGTAGGTCTGGTCCATAGCTCTAATGTTTCAGTGGCGTGCACAGACATTTAGAGGGGCAGTAGGTCTGGTCCATAGCTCTAATGTTTCAGTGGCGTGCACAGACATTTAGAGGGGCAGTAGGTCTGGTCCATAGCTCTAATGTTTCAGTGGCGTGCACAGACATTTAGAGGGGCAGTAGGTCTGGTCCATAGCTCTAATGTTTCAGTGGCGTGCACAGACATTTAGAGGGGCAGTAGGTCTGGTCCATAGCTCTAATGTTTCAGTGGCGTGCACAGACATTTAGAGGGGCAGTAGGTCTGGTCCATAGCTCTAATGTTTCAGTGGCGTGCACAGACATTTAGAGGGGCAGTAGGTCTGGTCCATAGCTCTAATGTTTCAGTGGCGTGCACAGACATTTAGAGGGGCAGTAGGTCTGGTCCATAGCTCTAATGCATTGCATTTAGAGCTATATGTTACTCTCAACTTCCGCCGCTCGCATGAATGCAGACCAGCCTCTCGTCTTTAGCGTAAATAAAAAGAACGTTTTTTGCTACTCACCAAAACAAAGGGTTGTGTCACACGTATAAACGGTACTTTTTGGCCAGAAAGGGGTTTTTTTCTTCACTGAAGGAAAAATATTATCTCAGGCAATTCTCTGGGCAATATCGGTAGAATAGTGGAGTAACTAAAAGTATTTTTTTGGCCAAAAAGTATAGCTCTAAATGCAACGCATTAGAGCTATGGACCAGAGCTAGAGGGGCAGGTGTAAAAAGGGCACCCTGTGCAGCGCGTGGAACCGCCCGGGTGCCTTAATAGTGTGAGATTTATAGATTTTTGTGCCTGAATAATACATACAAGAATTGATCAATGTCACAATGGTAGTGTACACAGTGTACACTGTAAAAAAAAAAAGACAAAACACTAGGGGGTGCTAGTGCACGCCCTGTGCACGCCACTGCACTGTTTCATTCCAAGGACACACAGGTTGACATGCATTATTCCACAGACTCCCCCCCCCACCCCCGATGTGTGTCCTTGTGCAATGTGCATCATGCATGTGTGTGTGTGTGTGTGTGTGTGTGTGTGTGTGTGTGTGTGTGTGTGTGTGTGTGTGTGTGTGTGTGTGGGTTAGGGGTGTAGTTATTAAGTATTGCTATTCAGAAACAGACACGCGCGCACGCACACACACACACACACACACACACACACACACACACACACACACGCACACACACACACACACGCACACGCACACGCACACGCACACACACAGACAGACACACACGCAGATTTGAATGTATCTGTATATATGTGTGACTGTGTTGGTTTCTCGTCCACGCAGGGCCAGCGAGCAGAGAAAGGCCAGGGGTCCTGAGAGACCTGCACCCCCCCCTGGGCCCCCCCTGCCCCACCACAGCCCCCTCCTCAGCCTGTGAGCAAAGCTGCACCCCTCCCTCCCTCCCCCCTCCTCTCTCCCTTCTCTCTCTCTCTCTCTCCCCTCCTTATATATATTTGCGCTCCGTCACGCGACAAAAATAGCTAAAATAGCTGATCTACAAGCTCACAACGCGTCGCGCTGCGACGCGTTGAGAGCTTGTAGATCAGCTATTTTCGGTGGCGCAATTACCCTGCACTCTTTATCTACTGGAGATGCGGTGTGTGTAACGACATGGATTTATAAACAAATATGTTCAACACAAAATGCTGTGTTCAAGTTCAGGGGACTTCGGGGAAAAAAGCAATTCTCCTGAATGCTGCCTTCCTTCCGGCATGGCATGGAAAGGAAAGGAGAGGAGGGCATGTCTTTCACCATGTAGTAAACGCTGCATTCATTGGTTCTGGAGAGGGCAGTTGTTTTACAGACGGGTAAAAGGACAGTTGTTTTACAGACCTGTAAAAGGGCAGTTGTTTTACAGACGGGTAAAAGGGCAGTTGTTTTACAGACCTGTAAAATGGCAGTTGTTTTACAGACGGGTAAAAGGGCAGTTGTTTTACAGACGGGTAAAAGGGCAGTTGTTTTACAGACGGGTAAAAGGGCAGTTGTTTTACAGACGGGTAAAAGGGCAGTTGTTTTACAGACGGGTAAAAGGGCAGTTGTTTTACAGACGGGTAAAAGGGCAGTTGTTTTACAGACGGGTAAAAGGGCAGTTGTTTTACAGACCGGTAAAAGGGCAGTTGTTTTACAGACCGGTAAAAGGGCAGTTGTTTTACAGACCGGTAAAAGGGCAGTTGTTTTACAGATGGGTAAAAGGGCAGTTGTTTTACAGACGGGGTAAAAGGGCAGTTGTTTTACAGACGGGTAAAAGGGCAGTTGTTTTACAGACGGGTAAAAGGGCAGTTGTTTTACAGATGGGTAAAAGGGCAGTTGTTTTACAGACGGGTAAAAGGGGCAGTTGTTTTACAGACGGGGTAAAAGGGCAGTTGTTTTACAGACCGCCCGGAGGGGGGCGGGCGGGCGCACAGATTGGGGAACCAATAGGATCCTCCAGCTGTTTTCGCCGGTATTCGTACGGTACAATTTATGCGCATGCATAAAGTGAGCGGCAAAGTGAGTTTAACCCATTCTGGGCGGGAACCCCTTTTGGTGTTAGCATCATGTCGTGCTTTAGCTATTGAAAAATAGCAGATCTACAAGCTCATAGTTACGAGCTAGATAACTTCACTCAGTCGGCGTTCCCGCAGAACTTCCGCCGGTATTGATGATGATGATGTCACGCGCGTCATGATGATGTCATACCCTCTATACTTGTCGTAGGACGGAGCATAAATTAATTATTACCCCCCCCCTCCTTTCTCTCCCCCCCCTCTCTCTCTCTCTCTCTCACACACACACACACACACACACACACACAGACACACACACACACACATACACACACACACACACACACACACACAGACACACACACACACACACACACACACACACACACACACACACACAGACACACACACGTTCTCCCCTCTTCTTCCAAGAGGAACGAACTCTTCCCGGACAGACAGACAGACAGACTGAGGACATGGGGTCCACCACGGCAGCTCAGACAGACAGACAGACAGACAGACAGACAGACAGACAGACAGACAGACAGACATGATGGGGGGAGACCATCCCATTCACCTCATGGCATCTTTGCACTCTTCATGGCCGAGCGAGCGAGCGCGTATGAGGAAAAGAACGTGAGTGGACGGCGGCGGGCGAAGTGAAGTGAGCGGGAAAAGGAAGGAAAGAAAAATAAGGAGAAAAAGAAAAACAACAACATCCGACCGACCGACCGACCGACGACCAGATCCACCCGCGGTGTTGTTGTTGTCTGTGAATGAACGACTCGGCTCAGAACGAAGGTCGCCTGCAGGGGGCGTGCAGAACCCACAGTGTGAAACCCCCCCCCCCCGCCCCACCCCCCCTGCCCTAACACCCCCCCCCCCCCCCCCCCCCCCTTCCATGCTGTGTTTTGTATGTAAAAAAACAGTGGCCCATGCGAGATGAAGATGAAGAAGAAGAAGAGAAACATAAACCAAATATCACTTTCCATGTTGCATTTTTTGCATGCAAGGTTTCTTGGCTTGCTCCTCCTCTCCTCTCTGCCACGGCCGGCCGGCCTCGGACCGGACCGGCCGGCCCTCCTCGGCCCTCTAACCGGGGCCCTCTAACCGGGGCCCTCTAACCGGGGCCCTCTAACCGGGGCCCCCTAACCGGGGCACGGTCGCTAGTCGCGTGTGCGTGGTGGGGCAAAGCTGTCCACACGCACGCACACACACACACACACCACTCTGCGTACTCTTAACGACTATAAAACGACGCGCCTGCTCAACTCAAGTCACGACGACTCGCAGGCACTCAGCGATCCTGTTAATCAAGTCACCCAATCAAATAAAAGAAGAAGAAATTAAAAAAAAACCTAAAAAAAAACAGGGGGGAAAAGGAACCACACTTGAATGTAAGACGGACATAATTATCCGACGATAACGGTGTTGGGGTGGGGGGGAGGGGGAGGGGGGACAGAATAACGATGTCTTAATTTGTTACGTGGACTTTGTACGGAAGTCCTTCTCAAGAGGCGTTTCTTTTTTCCGTTTCGCCGGCCCCGATGTGGTCCTAGTGTCCGTCCGTGTTTGTTGAATTCAAATGCATGTGTTTGAGCTTACGACCGATGGAAGCTCCTGATGCATGCTTGCCAAAACTGCTTTCGTGTCGTTTCTTTTTCGTAAAAAAAGATTTCTGTACGTGTTAAAGAATCTGTGTCTTCACTTATACGTCCTCATCATCTGACCCTTGACCCCCGTGTAATGTGAAAACAGTGTGAAGGAAAAATGACTTTATTATTATTAGTACTAATGTTATTTATGTATTTATTTGTTTGTTTGTTTGTTTGTTTGTTTGTTTGTTTATTTATTTATTTATTTCGGGTGCTTTTTTTTATTGCATTTTACTATTTATTTACGGGTCAAAAATGATGCTGTTCGAGGACTCGATTGACTCGGCTGTTTTAACTCGAGACTGCTTTGGTTTTTATCCCCCCCTCCCCCTTGTGTGTGGTAATTAATTATGTGACATGTTCTTAATGGTTAAACTCTCTCGTCTCTCTCTTGTTAGTTTGTTCGTTGCGTAAAAGAAAAAACCTCTGAAAATCCCAACCTGGGGTTTTTCTTTTGGAGGAGAGTTGTTGCCTTGACTTCTTCCTGACTCCGAGAGGTCTCTATGCTTGCTCTGTGCAGGACAACGGGTCCTATAAATACTGTCCCATATACCGGGCAGGGCGGTCCCCATATTATTATAGCCCGATACCGGGGCGACGAAATCCATATTTTGGACTATTGCATATTCCTGTATATAAACTGACGAGGTATGAGGGGATATGAGGACCCTGAATCTTTTTTCATAAGAGGACTGTATTTAAGATTATAAAATTATTTTACTCCCATAAATGAGAAACTTCAAAAGGACAGAGTTACCCTGGGTATATACAGTATACACGACTACAGGATGGAGCTGTGATTGCTTTGTAAATACTGTAGATAGTACAGAAAACGGAGTCGTTTGTGCATGAGAATTAAAGACAAAGAAGAAACAGCAAAAAGAGAACATGTTTAGTGGCTATGGACTGTGAGAGGATTTTAACTACTTCACTTTAAGAGTATCCAATATAAGTGTTACTGAAACGAACATTTTGTTAAAAAGCATGCAATTGAAAAATCTAATGTTAGAAATATTAAGTGGGAAAAACAAAAGTTATCCGAAAAACAATTATTCCTTTTCAAAAACAAAAAAACATTTACACTTTGTGTGCTTTTGTTTCTTCTTGGCTAGCAAAGATTAAACCCTTTTGCCGGTGGTGCCAATTACTACTATGAATGCTATTTTTGCCTATACCGATGATATGTTATGTTGGGGGGGAAAACCCATAACCGCTGAGAAGATAAACCGTGCATTAATAAGGATCACATGCGGCAACACAGACAATGTTTTACCCGCTATTATACGATCTGGTAATAGTTCAGTTCATCAGATGTACAGTAGGTCTCCCAAAGAGGAGTTTGTACAAGATATAGGCTTGTTTAAAGAGATGATGATGATGATGATGGTGATGAAGAGGATAGTGGGCGGCGGGCGGCGCTACATCACTTTTTAACCACATTAACTCCTGGCTGGCATCCCTAATTTGGGCAAAAACTTTTCAAAGATTTTCATAAAATTGCTAATTAAAAAAAAAAAAGTAAAACAGCTAAAATCGCCTATTATCTACAGAGCTTGTACATCGATCGAGCAAATCTTTTTTCTACAATCGCCATGTATACGCCGACGACAAAGACGTGTACAGTATGGTGTACAGTAATGGCCCATAAAGAGGTTCATGTGGTTGTTTTGCTTCAGCGACAGTGACTTTATTCCGTAAAAAACATCATCTTTCAGACCCAATCTATAACAGCTGAGGGGAATTATTAAACCTCAGCCAAAGCTTTTCCATTTTGAAAAACAAAGAATGTCTTTTCTTCTCCCCCACTACTTTTTACATAATTATACCGTATTATGATTCTCCTCACGTCACTGCCATTGTATGATCTGTATAACTCTAGAATTCTAGACAAAGCTCTGTTTAGAAAGTGCCTGCTCACTAAAACAAAAACTAACAAAAAAGTGCAAGCTTAAAGATATCAGGAACCTGCATCTACTATTGTTCCTCGAAAGGGTTTTTAAGAGGTCCCTGTTTATTTTCCTAAATTGTGTGTTGAAGACTATGCTCAAGGACAGTGTTAAAAACTTCAAGTCTAATTTACAAAAACTGTAATTTGTAGGTTGTATGAATGGATGCTTATGGCCTGACGATGCTACATGTTGCTTTATAAACAGGACAGTAATTACAGTCAATCACGTGTCCCCCCCCCCCCCTCCCCGTATAAATATCTAACAGTATTAGTGAAACAAAATGAACACAAATAAAACCATAGAATTTACTAGGGCTGCCCTAGTCTACTAATAAAGCAATTCTTAGTCGGCTAACAGTCATGGGAATTTGTCAGCAAATCGAGGAGTTGATTTAATCAACAAATGTGTCAAATTGCTTGAAATCGCTGCATGCAGAGACCAGAGACCAGCCTTTTGAGAGGCTGAGAGCTGAACGTTCTAATGCCCACAGAGTTCACAGACCTCACGTGTGACTACTGGCCGTTGAAAGTTTGAGTTTACAAGACATTTTGCTCATACTTTTTCAAGAGATTTGTGAAAAGGATAAACCTCATTGAAAACAATTGATTATTCGACAATGCGGCGACAGCCCTAGAATCGTCTATGGTATATGTCTATATACGACAGCCCTAGAATCGTCTATGGTATACGTCTATATACGATAGCCAACTGTCACAACATATACTCAAGAGTTCCGATATGTCTTTGTAGAAAGAAGGTATGTTTTTTTTCCGCATGGACTCTGTTACTTCATGTTCTTCCAACATTTAAAATAAAGCATTTCCTAAGGGCCGATTCATACTTCCTATTTTAGAGCCGAATAAAAGTCGGTTCAGCGCTGTAGAGCCTACAATGTGACATAATTTGAGGTTCGGGGGGGCTCTTCGGTGCTACTGAAAATTTCTGACTAGCCGAAATCATTTCGGCACTACAGCGCCGAAACAGCGGTAAAATAGGAGTATGAATCGGCCCTCACAATTCCTTAAAGAAATATATATCCTGTCATACCCCTCCCCCCCCCCTTCTCTTTCATTCATCCAGGGTCTCTATCATAGTCCCAGATACACACAGTTATCGCTCTGTTACACACACACACACACACACACAGTGACACTCCCTCTGTCTGTCCTTAATGTCTTTGGTGACAGTTAAAAGTCCCTTAGATTTTGCTCAGGGTTGAAGGACAGTTGGGTGGAGTGTGGAATGATCCCCATTACAACTACTAGTGTGTGTGTGTGTGTGTGTGTGTGTGTGTGTGTGTATGTATGTATATGTGCGCATGCGTGCGTGCGCAACGCCCAGGATTCAAACTCAGGTCTCCCATGTGAAAGTCCAATATCTTAACCACTAGACCAAAGGGATATCCCTATGGACCTGGGGGAGATATTACACTTTAGAGGCCATCAGGCTGAGGCATTGAGTCACTCTGCTACACGTGCGTGCGTGCGTGCGTGAAAGCGAGAGTAGATACATGTGTGTTTGTGTGTCTATGTGTTAGGGATGCTCCAATCGATCTGCCATCGGTCGCTATCTGCACATATTCTGCACATCGATTGGCAAAGATTCCAGACGGATTTTGTGAGACAGAAATTGTGATCTATTGACATCAATCGGCGGCAATCAAGCTGTGCAGTATAAATATATAAGGGTCAGCTTGAGATGGCCTTCCTTTTTTCTCCACGTAGAAATTCGAAAGAATAATTCATTTTTTCAATAAGTCATTTTTTTATATTCATCAGACAATAACGCTAATAAAAAACTGTCCTGAGGGTTAGTAAAACGCACAAACTTTTTTTTTATTATATACAATTAATTCTTAAAATCTATTGTGAAATAAATCGGCATCAGATATGCATCAAGCTGATCGAATGACTTAATACAAAATCAATTCCAGAAGTATCGCACTTGGAGCATCTCTGCTAAGTTTGTTTCCCTCGATTCAATCTGGTATTGACCGTACATGTACACAACGTAACGATTCATCTGGTCTTGACTGTACATGGTACACAACGTCACGATTCATCTGGTCTTGACCGTACATGGTACACAACGTCACGATTCATCTGGTCTTGACCGTACATGGTACACAACGTCACGATTCATCTGGTCTTGACCGTACATGGTACACAATGTCACGATTCATCTGGTCTTGACCGTACATGGTACACAACGTCACGACTCATCTGGTCTAGACCGTACACGGTACAAAACGTCAGTGTTCATTTAAAACATCCTCCGCGCCATTGGCGTAGATCTAGGTCAATTGAAACCTATTATTTAATGCTACGCTTACCGCCATTGCCGTTGTTCAATGGCAATTTCCACCCTTTTGGTGTTTTAAGCATTATGTTATACTTTAGCTATTGAAAAATAGCAGATCTACAAGCTCATATAGCGCTGCACCGGCGAGTGCCACGTTACGAGCTTGTAGGTCTGCTGTTTTTGAAAAGATCGTGAAAATGTGGCGCAAATCTTTGAATATATATTCTCTCAGAGCCAAAGTTTTTTAACTCAAACCTTTGCTTCTGGGGAGTCCCTACAACATGTTTTCAGATGGGGGGTCGGCGGCCAAATACAGATCATTCTGGGGGTCCTTGACATGAAATAGTTTGAGAACCACTGATGTAGAAACATGAGGTCTTTCAGAAAACTGTCATGATTTAGAAGACATTTGTGGAATCTGGTCTCAGGTCTAAATGTATTAAATATGGAGATGACAGCTTTTTATTATGAGGAGGTATAAAGTCTTCACCACTCTGATGTAGTCTGATTCATTCTCAGGTCTAAACTGGTTAAATGAACACTGGGTTTGTACCGTGCGTTGCTGAGAGACAAGGCAGACGAGGTCTTGTTTAATAAGAGTTGTTTGTGACCATGTATCTGACCATGTGTCTGACCATGTGTCTGACCATGTATCTGACCATGTATCTGAAACAGTATCCGCGGTCTGTGGCGGCCGGTGGCCGCGCGTTCATCCACTCTGTCACTTTATCTGTCGCTATAACGTCACCCCCCCCCCCCCCCCTCTCATAGTCTCCCTGACATCCCACAGTAAAATCCTCCGTGTGAAAGAAAAAACGGCGGGAACGGAACTTGTACGGAAGTGTAGTGTCACACGTACACTTTTACACCTGTATGCGCTCGCGGTTCGTTGACGACGTCGAACTTTGAAAGCGTACAAATGTATCTGGTTATATTTAATAGTACACTATCTCAGAGTTATATATAGAAGCAGAACACAGCGAGGATTTTACTGTGCACAAAGAAAACATTCACACGGGTCTAAAAAACGCTCACAACGACAACATGCAGAATTCTCAGTTAGCTCAAAGCGTGCAACAGAACGCGCTCTCATGCACTATATACTAAAACCTACGTTCATATTTACGGAGAGAATGGTGACTGTAGGGAAAAAAACTAAACAAAAGTAGAGTAAAACAAACAAACAAACAAAAAAAACAGTAAAACACGAAGAAAAGAAACGCATAAAAAACAAAAACAATAAATTGTCATAGGAAGACAGACGGTAGACTAGAAACTCGACTAGTTGGCCTGCTGTATGTCCGAGGTCAGAGGTCAAACTACTGTAGACATGAATGATAATAGTACAACGGGCCCTTGCTCTTAACAAAGCATGGCCTAAACCTCACATTGCATGCTAGAATGGTAGACCCTTATAAATAAATTCTATGGCTAGGCCTCTCCTTACCTCCTTGCCTCCTTGCCTCCTTGCCTCCTTACCTCCTTACCTAATTACCTCCTTACCTTTGCATTCTCATGTCCTGCTTCCTTCCACCTTGCCTGCTGTTAGGTTCTTCATGCGCTATAGTTTAAACTCCGCGGATGTCGTGTATGACATACAGCCGAGTATTAAATGAGGCCTGTCTCACTCTTATACTCCATAATCCCTTAATTATTTTGTAGCCAAATAGGTCTTTTTTTGTTTTTTGTTTTTTTGTTTTTATTTTTACAACTGTGCATGCTCAAGCATCACTAAAAATGGTTGATGTTTTTAAAGAAGAAAAAAAAAAAGAATATTTTGTTGCTGAGGCCATGCAAAAGTGTTTTGAATTGCCCTTATATGTGGAAAATGTCTTCTCTGAATGCTTTACATAATTTCTGCTGTAAAATGAAATCAGAATAAAAAGAAAATTTGCACTTTATTTATTTTCTTTGGTCTGGTGTTAAATTTATCCTATGTCCACGATTAGATTAATAATAATAATAATAATTATTATTATTATTATTGTTTTTATGTATGTGTGTGTGTGTGTGTGTGTGTGTGTGTGTGTGTGTGTGTGTGTGTGTGTGTGTGTGTGTGTGTGTGTGTGTGTCGAGTTAAGCAATACATCAAAAGAGATCATTAAAAGGTTTCCTATATTTTTCTCATCAATACAGTATTCTATTTCTACATAGCCTATGATACACTCCACTGGTTAACAAGCTAAAAGCAATTGGTTTTGAGCTGGATGCAATCCTACCTGGAGGGGAGAGAACAGATGGTGGAGGTGAACGGAATACTGTCCCCTCCCCTCCCAGTGAGCTGTGGCGTCCCACAAGGAAGCATACTAGGACCTTTACTGTTCCTAATGTAAACGACATGACATCAGCTTGTGACTACAACTTGTTCCTGTTCGAAGATTGATTGATTGATTGAAATATTTATTAACAGTTTGTAGAATTTACAGTACATTTTAAGCACAAACTCAATACAAAGACTGTTAACTGTGAGTGGATGACCCAATTAAGCATTACACTTGTTTACAACAGGGTCCACATTGTTCAATTCATCAAAACATTTAGAGACACGAATAGACACTTCTATGTAGCTAAAGAACAGAACAGGAATTCATCATATAGGAAGCAAAAAGGGAAAAGATACAGTGAGGGGAAATGGGGTGGGGGGGGGATTCAGATTTTACAGAGGCCAGTTTCGAATTGCAGCCATCCGTAGGTGCCCTTTGAGAGCGGTTTTGAAGGAGTCAAGGGATTCACATGTCTTAATGACTGTTGGTAGGGCGTTCCACATTTTGGTGGCATAGGAGCGAAAATAATTTAGTCCCTTGTTTGTGCCGAATCTGGGTTGTACATTGTTTGTTTGTTGCACTCCCTCTGGTGTTGTGGGTGTGGACTTCGTTTACATTAAGGAAGTATTTAGACAGGTACATGGGTATCTTGGTGGTGTATCGAATCTTGTGGACCAGACCCATTGCAAGATGCTGTACTCTGTCGTCGACCCTAAGCCATCCCAGCCTGTCAAAGTGGGCAGGGGTGAGGTGAGATGACTATTGACTCAGCACTGCTGGTCTCGGACAGGAACAAACTGCAGGTTGAAAAGACCCTCAGCTCCGAACTCGGTAGAATCTAACAAACTATCTTTACACATTGGAAAAACTAAATCAATTCTCTTTGGATCTAATGGTAATCTCAGCAAGGCAGATGACTTCTTGGTTAGAGTGGGTGACAATATTATCACACGTAAAGATGAAATTACCTACCTAGGTTCCATCCTGGAGGCTAATCTTTCCGGTGATAAAATGGCCACCAACGTAATCAAAAAAGTCAACCAAAGAACAAGATTCCTTTACAGGATCTCCTCACTGGTCAACAAAAACACCTTGAAGACCCTAACAGGAGCCCTCGTACAAGGTTTCTTCGACTATGCATGCACCTCTTGGTACCACAGCACCTCAAAGGCCCTTAAAACAAGGCTCCAGACTTCTCAAAACAAACTTGTCAGGCTCCTACTTTGCCTCACCCCCCGAACCCACCTCACCCCTGCCTGTGCACTTTGACAGGCTGGAATGGCTTACGGTCGACAACAGAGTACAGCATCTTGCAATTGGCCTGGTCCACAAGATTCGATACACCATTCCATTTGGGGCCCCATAAATACAATCCAACATGGGGCCTCAAGCAATCAGGGCCCTGAAGTGTGAACTAGACAGGTATACATGCATATCAATATCAATGAGGTGTATAGTGTATCATGTGTAGACCAGGCCCATTATTTAAAGTAGCTGCTGTCTTCTACCCTAAATCAGACACCCAGCAACACACAGGCTGCTGCAGGCCGGCCCATTCAGTAGAGTGACCCGATAGGGAGGGATGCAAATGTCTGCCTTTGTCTTTATGCGATGGGGTCGATCTGGCACAGCAGCATACTCACCTGGCAGGTTTTTGGTGCAATAGTTAAGGAACAGACAGGAACTTAATTGCTTCATTTTGGACATACCTTTCTATGAAAGAATGCAAGGGAGATACATTTGACACAGTACTATTGGCCTACTCAATGTGGACGTATATGCACAGTCACCCGATATCGGGTGGCACAGTTTAAGTTTTCTCCAGTGTCTAGTAGTTTATAATAAAAAAAACTTTTGGTCATTCGTGGCAATGCTTCACTTCAAATTATGTCGTTCTACTTTAAAATGGTTATTTGGGCTCCTTAAAAACGTCAGTATTTGTTTTAATATATATAATAATATAATAACAGAAGTGATATAGGCTACTGTCTGCAGTTATACTGTAGCAGTTATATAGTGATATACAATTTACAATTTAGGCATTTAGCAGACGCTCTTAAGCAACTTACATTAAGCAAGAACAAAAAGCATGCGAATACATCACATAAAAAGCATTTATCATGAAACATGCGTAAGCTAAGAAAGTAACAGTGGAATATCTATATAATGAAACTATACATATAAACTATACATATATACTATACTATGCTATACATATGTACTATGACGTGCTATGACTACATACAATGCAATTCTAGTGCTGTCTAGTGCTGTCTATACATAACATGCTATAAGTCTGTATCAAATGCTATCTAAGTCTCCATCATGGCCCATAGCACTTACCCTAACCCCTTAGATAGCATTTCTGTTGGCTTAGATAGCATTTGACACAGACTTATAGCATGTTATGTATACAGCACTATAATTGTATTGTATATAGTCATAGCACGCCATAGTACATATGTATAGCATAGTAGTAAATATGTATAGTTTATATGTATAGAGTATGTATAGTTTCATTATATAGATATTCCACTGTTACTTTCTTAGCTTACGCATGTTTCATGATAAATGCTTTTATGTGATGTATTCCCATGCTTTTGTTTTTGCTTAAATGTAAGTCGCTCTGGATTAAGAGCGTCTGCTAAATGCCTAAATTGTAAATTGTAATTGTAAGTCTACAGAAATGCTATCTAAGGGGGTAGGGTAAGTGCTATGGGCCATGATGGAGTCTGAAAAGGTGGGTTTTCAGACTACCGCGGAATATAGCATACTGTAGCAGTTATAAAGTGATATAGGCTCTACTGTCTGCAGTTATACTGTAGCAGTGACTTAGACAGACTGAAAAACAATGCTGTATAACCATTGGAGAATAAGAAAGAGTGAGCATGCAGCAATGTGATTCAAAAAGCTGATATTAAGGTCATAATTTAATAACAATTCACTATGTATATAACTTTAACGAAGTATTGAGATTGATTTAGATTAAAATGATCATACCTGGACACATAATTCATATGTGAACTATAGGGACTTTAGTGGACAAGAGATCCAGTATAAGTAACTTTACACAACGCTGCGACGCATTTTGAGCTTGTAGATCTGCTATTTTCAGCAAGTGTAAAATCAGCCATTACGATGGCATCAATTAAGGCCCGCCAAAACATTTTAGTCGACTAAATCAACTGTAGATTTAGTCGACAAAAATCTTATGATATTTAGTCGATTAAAACTAGACACTAAATTAAAACGTTTCAAGAGACTATATGACTAAAACCAAAATTGAGTCCAACTAGTGGTTCTCAAATGTTTTATTTGAGACGCCCTGCATTATTTAATTTACAAGAAGTCTACACAAATAGAGTATGTTGTAGAATAATTGTTATATTTTGACAAAAATCTCATCCAATAACGATAACAAAATATTATTTCGTTTTGGGTCTAAGTGAGAGAGGCTAAATGTCATCAAACCATTTGATTTAGCCCATTTTGATTACATTTAAATAAAAAATTGAATTACTGTTTATTTCATTGGCCCATTTGACTGTCAAGGGTTCAGCCTCCAGGAAGAAACCCTAAATTTGGTTTTCCCCCTTAGATAGCATTTCTGTAGACTTAGATAGCATTTGTTACAGACTTATAGCATGTTATGTAGACAGCACTATAATTGCATTGTATATAGTCATAGCACGCCATAGTACATATGTATAGCATAGTAGTATATATGTATAGTTTATATGTATAGTTTCATTATATAGATATTCCACTGTTACTTTCTTGTATGTTTCATGATAAATGCTTTTATGTGATGTATTCCCTTGCTTTTTGTTCTTGCTTAATCATGTAAATCGCTCTGGATTAAGAGCGTCTGCTAAATGCCTAAATTGTAAATTGTAATTGTCTAAATACAAAGTTAATACACCATTGCACATAAAAACGACTCCACTCCAGGGTGTCTAATGAAGTACTGTCACCTCATACTAGACACATGAAAAACTGCATGGAAAAATACAAAAACGGTGGCACTCCATCTCCAAGGAAAAGGGTTGAAGAGAGAGACCACCTCCATAGGGTATTACGGTAACTCATATGAAACGGCACGGCAATTACGGTAAATTGCCGGAAATGCCGTTGGGTTTCGCAGTTCAGTTCAGCTGATAAGGGACGTGGTTGGTCGGTTGGTTCAGGAGTATTTTCCGGCGAGAAGAAGTGGATTCCTCTCCACCGAAAGAACAAGTCCATTTTACGGACACATAATCGCCGTTCTACAGTCAAAACACTACTCTTTGTGACATCTGTACCATGAAACCTTCCTCCTCCGTGTGGCGCTCAGGAGACGTTGAAAGGAGAACTATGAATGCGTAGAGAATAAGCGCTGTGTGAGTGTGTGTGTGTGTGTGTGTGCAGCTAGCAGGCAGCAACAGTCAGACAATGCAGGCCTATAGCTATTAGCTTGTAGCAAACTGTGGCTAACGAATAGCTGCTAACTGTTAGCCTCCTCGTCCACTGTCTGCTGCAGCACTGGGGGATTTAAACCTGTGTCGTTACAACGACAACGACATCTATTTCGACGCTACAGCAACACAACCACAACAACCCCCGGTATGTGAACTATATGTTTGTCATTTTCTTTATCTTGTGGTTTGATGATGATGAAGTTGTTGGGCTGGGAAATGTAATATTAGCCTAAAGATTTAGACTTTAGATTTAGATTTAGATGTATTTTATCGATTCTTCTGTCTTGTACGTCTGACATTTTTCAAGCTTGTCGGGAATCGATCAAATAACATTACAGAGAGTATAAATCACACAAACAGGGGATGTTTTAGCTTGTCTGTTTGTTGGTGGGATGAATGATTTGACTGTGGTGAAGAATTAACTTGTCTTGTCTGTAACATTTCGGTGTTTTTTTGGGGGGCCGTTAGCCTCGTTCGTTAGCAATGGATGGTGGTGGTGGTTGGATGTCGATTCCTGTATTTTTCCATGTCTGTTGGATTATGTGGAACGGTTTAGGATTTAAATGCATTTTAGATTGTCAGTAACTAAAGTGTTGTAGATGTGTACTAGACGGGTACAGTCGTGTCAGATTGCATTATTAGTCAGTCGACAACATGATCATTGTTGAAACTGAAAGCTTTGCTTTTACAGTTGGTGGTGAATACCAGATTAAGTCGATGTGACGTAACATGTCAAAAATACGAAATCAGACTATAGTACTGTATTTATTTATTTTTGGAACGAGACCTTGTTTTGTTGGTTTTGTTTTCTGCATCGTGCGTGCTTTGTTGTTTTAATAGAGTTGTTTATTATAAAAGATCATGGCTGGGTTTTTCCAGCAAATCTCCAGGCCAAAGCCCATTTCCCCATCGAGAGCCCAGCCTTTTTCTTTTTAGCACAGAGAACTGCCCTGGTTGTTGGTACGTTTTTCTATACATCTATTGTTTTAATTATAGAGTAATGCCTGTTTTTTTTATAGACCATGGCTTGTTTTTAGTCCCCCGACGACAACAAATCTCCAGCCAGGCCAAAGAGACTAGCCCATGATTTCCCCCACCACCGAGCCCAGCCTTTTTCAGTAGCCTACACTAGGAAACTAAGCTTACTAGGTCATCATGTAACATTATCCCCTGTGATCATGAAGTGATCTCCATGGTAGCTAGAGCCGGCTGGCCCTTGGATGTGTGTGCTGTGGTCGGGTCGTGTTGCTCGGGCCATGGTCATTGGTGGTGGTCCCTCTGTCTCTCTGGGGTCCATACTCCATATCGTATGAGAGTTGAGTTATGTGTTGTGTAGGCTAAGCTAAGCACTGGATCAATTTGCTTTGCAGCTTTCAGATCCGGTCTAGAGCGGATATGCTGAAAGTGTGTGTGTGTGTATGTGTGTGTGTGTGTGGTTTCATTATATAGATATTCCACTGTTACGTTCTTAGCTTACGCATGTTTCATGATAACTACTTTTATGTATGTGATGTATTGCCATGCTTTTTGTTTTTGCTTATTGTAAGATGCTAAGATTGCTAAATGCCTAAAGTGTGTGTGTGTGTGTGTGTGTGTGTGTGTGTGTGTGTGGCTGGATGCAGGCAAATCCATCTCCACAGACAAAGCAGTGGTTCTGAATCTTTTTCATGTCGAGGACCCCCACATTATAACTATTATTAACTATAAAGTAGCCCCTGGGGGTCCCCTGCCGGACCCCACCGTGAGAACCAATGCTTTATAGCAGCGGACTGACCTCATGCTTTAAAGAATGTATTTTTGAGGGGTGATCCTATGTCCAGCTTTTGGTGTGTGTAACCCACATTCTGTCCCAACACAAAGTCACAAACCTTAAATGCCATTGACAATGAATGGACAATCTGAGTGTTTGTGTAAAACACAAGCATCGCGTGACATAAACTTTGATGACGAAGGTGAGATGATGTATGATGATAAGACCGCCCCCTCACTTCACACAAGTGTGATTTTAAAATGTTTTGAGGGGAGCTAGCCCTGCCAATGCAGGGCTAGCAATTACATTGTTGCAGCAGCAAGTCTATGGACTTTTAATGTTTGTTTAGCACTCTTTTAACAGCAACAAATCGTTTGCCAGCCAAGTCTATGGGGGGTGGACTTTAATGTTTGTTTTAGTCTGTGCACTAAATGATGCTGTGCTGTGAGACGTCATATGGCCGGTATAAATACAACAACAAAGTCATTGTTTGGGATTGTCAGACTCGGGGGTGTCAGTCAGTCAGTCAGCATGATCACACTGCAGACTAATGCTATGCATCTGTGTACTAGTGAACGGTTTGTTGACTCCAGTGGCGATTGGGGGGGGGGGGGGGGGGGGGTACAAATGGACTTGTGACCCTCACAAAAAACATGCAGTAATCCTGGTCACTAAACTGCCTCCCCCTGGTCAGCCGGGGCGCCGATGGAGGGGAAAGGAACTGGTTGGAATAACGTGTTCCTTCCACGTGCTACGTCCAACCAGGGAAACTCCCCCTGTCAGGTGTAAAGGAGCAACTTGGACACTCAGGCATGAAGGAAGCATGAGTTCAAGTCCGTTGCTCTCCCCTTGTCCCCCATATATGGGGACTAGGTTGGCGGAGGGTGTGTACTGTGTAGAGCCCAGGATCACATTGACACAGGGGTGAGAAATGGGTTACAAAATCGTGGGAAAAAAAATATATCTAAAATATTTGTGGATATTTGCACCATCTTGCTGTCCGGTGTAACCTGTCGTGCTGGAGGTGGTGCTGTGTGTGTGTGTGTGTGTGTGTGTGTGTGTGTGTGTGTGTGTGAGGAGAGGAGTGGCGGGTGTGGCTTGTAGCGTGTGTTGATGTAAACAAGTCTTCTGTCTGTCTGTGTCTCTCTCCCCCTCTCTCTCTCGTCCCTGTATGATGGCGTTGCATAGGGTGGGCCTAATGGGGAAATTAGGTGGCAAAAATGTGCCTGAATAATGGTTTTTTTTTTAATTTACTGTACAATATGTAAATACATTGAGGGCCGGAGAGATACGCCTGGATCAGTGGTTCTCAAAGTGGGGTCCGGGGACCCCCAGGGGTCCTTGAGGGAGTTCCAGGGGGTCCATACAGCTAAATGATAGTTTGTAAACCAAGTGGGCCCTTATGGGTTTGTAACTCTTGAGTGTACAAATGGAACGAAATTTGGTTCCATTTGTACACTCTCAGAGTTAAATTAACATTGATTGTATAATAATATAGTATATATATATATATTTATATATATATATATATATATATATATACAAAGTGGGGTCTCAGAGATAGAAATGCCATTAAATGGTTGAGAATCACTGCTAGAGCCGCTGCCGAGTGGCGCGCTATACGAGCTTGTAGGTCTGCTATTTTTGAAAAATCGTGAAAATGTGGCGCAAATTTGGAATATATATTTTCTTTCAGAACAAACGTTTTTAACTCAAATCCCCATCCGTTCCTTTCCTCCCCGCAGCCACCATGAGCTCCCAGCTCCAGGTGTTCTCTCCTCCCTCCATCTCTCTTTAAAACACAATCTGTACATAGGACGTCGCAAGACGTCATAAGGACCTCCACCGTCGCGTACATAAGACGTCTGAGGACGTCCTAGCGCATCTTCAATGATACCGGGCGAGATAAGAATATTCAGAATTTTTCCTTTTTTTGGCCCGTTTGCCTTTCGGCTATATATGCTACGCTCTGGGCTCATATTAGCTTACCGTTGACTTAGCGCTCTCCGTGGTTATGAACGGATCGATATACTGGCGCTTCATTTCTGCTCCTCATCCGTCTCTCCCGCAAAATATGAACGCTTTTTGGATCATATATCGTATAAATTAAAATGATCACAATGTAAGCTAGCAATGTAAAGTCAACTTTTTTTAGTAGAGTGTTTCCGGGTCATGGCTTTCAGAGTAAAAGCGCTGAGACAACCCCGGCCACCCAGAGCTCCTATTTTGAAGCACTTCCGGCACTTATAGTGTTTTAACTCCCATCCGTTCCTTTCCTCCCTGCAGCCACCATGAGCTCCCAGCTCCAGGTGTTCTGTCTCTCTCTCTCTAACTCCCATCCGTTCCTTTCCTCCCTGCAGCCACCATGAGCTCCCAGCTCCAGGTGTTATGTCTCTCTCTCTTTAACTCCCATCCGTTCCTTTCCTCCCTGCAGCCATCATGAGCTCCCAGCTCCAGGTGTTCTCTCCTCCCTCCATCTCGTCCAGCGCCTTCTGCCGCGTGAAGAAGCTGAAGGTGGAGACCAACGTGTGGGACGTGTCCACCAGCGACTCCTACGGCGGGGGCGTGGGCGGGGGCTCGGCCTACGCCTTCACGCCCGCCATGGCGGCCGTGCCGCCCTTCGCCCCCGCCCTGGTCTTCCCGCCCGCGGCGCCAGGCTCCCGGGGCCAGGTGGTGGTGCGCGCCGCCGACAGCACGGGCAGCCTGCCGCGCGGGTCCAGCAGGCGCCTCGGAGAGCACGCCACTTACCAAGGTTGTTGTTGTTGTTATTACAGTGATGTAACTAGAGCGTCGCTGTCCCGCCCCCTCGAGAGACCCGGAAAAGAAACCCCCGTTAATTTTCCTCATAGACTTTTCAGAAAGTATTTATCTAAAGACGTTTACGCCGCGGACAAAGCCAACTCTTGACAAATCATGACAATAAACACAATGTTTTGGGCCAAACAAAGAATTAAAAAGTAGTAGAAAACGGCAGGTTACGTTACAACACTTTCTTTGTTGTTTTTCTTCTTAGGAATTATTTGTTTGGTCCAAAATATTGTGTTTGTTGTCATGATTTGTCACGACTCGAGTTGGCTTCGTACAACGCTTAAAAGGTCTTTAAATAAATACGTTTTGAAATGTCTATGAGGAAAAATGCATTGGGATTCATTTCCTGGGTCACTCGTCGTTCTGAAAGGGGTTGGGACTGTGACGCTCTATAGGTGTTCAATGTAATGAGTCCCGGGATGCAGGGATGGTCTTTTATAGATGAGTCCCAGGGACATTTGATGAGTCCCACTTCAACCACGTTAGGAGTCATATCTTATCATTTTCTTTTTACAAATGATTATAATGTGGTTATATTCATGTCGAAAACAGAATAAACGTTTCTTATAACTGAAGCTAGCAAAATAAACTAGAATAATAAACAGTACAGTAGTGCATCCCGTGGACGCAGAGGTCGTTGTTTTATTGCGTCCCTTAACTATAAACAGCGTTTTGAGATGCAAAATGCACCCTATTTTAATCTGTTATTATTATTATAATTACACCTCTTCAGGCTCCATCTTAAATGGTAAATGGTGCATTTCCCCCATTCACACACAACCGTGCAAGGCACCAACCAGCACATCAGGAGCAATTTGGGGTTCAGAGTCTTGCTCAAGGACACTTCAGTACTACCTCTGGAACCGGCAACCTTGCGGTTACCGTCCAGCCACTCTAGTCTGCCCCTGAGCCATCTTAGCCCGTAACACTCACCATAGCATGTGCCTTGATACTCTATATAGTGTATACACATAGTTTCATTATATAGATATTCCACTGTTAGGGCTGTATTTTACGTGTCTTAAGTACCAGGTCTTATTCCCTAACTTGAGTAAACTAAAGACCTGGAGGCGTGATCAATGCTCTTTGGCCACTCAGAATATCCAAATGGCATTGATCACGCCTCCAGGTCTTTAGTTTACTCAAGTTAGGGAATAAGACCTGGTACGGTACTTAAGACACGCAAAATACAGGCTTTAGGCTCTTAGCTTATGTATGATTCTCGATGACTATTTTGATGTATTTCTCATGTTTTTTGCTTACTGTAAATCGCTCTGGATTAACAGCATCTTCTAAATGCCTAAATTGTAGCACGTGCCTTGGCACTCTATATAGTCACTATATAGAGTACACTATAGTGTATACTCATAGTTTCTCTATATAGATATTCCACTGTTAGGCTCTTAGCTTACGTATGATTCTCCATGACTATTTTGATGTATTTATCCTGTTTTTAGCTTACTGTAAATCGCTCTTATTAAGAGCGTCTGCCAAATTTCCGCTAAATTGTGAAATTGTAAAATTGCAGAGACGACGACCTCATCGTCGTCGAGCTCCACCACCAGGGGGCACCACCACCACCACCACCGCCACGGGCAGAAGAGGAAGGTGGAGGAGGTGGCGAGCGAGGCGGGCGGTAGCGGTAGCGGCGGCGGTAACGGGGGGGGCAGCGGCTGCGGCAGCGTGCAGATCCTGGAGGAGCTGTCGGCGCCTGCCGCCCCCTACTCCTCCACGCGCACGGGGGGTGGGGGCGGAGGAGGAGGAGGGGGAGGGGGAGGAGGAGGGGGGGCGGGCACGGGCCAGTCCGTGCCCCACTCGGCGCCCACCACCAAGAGCAGCAGCTCCAACGGCGAGGGCGACTACCAGCTGGTGCAGCACGAGATCCTCTGCTCGGTGTCGTGCAGCTACGAGGTCCTGGAGTTCCTGGGCCGCGGAACCTTCGGACAGGTAATTATAAATAACCCATTCTGACCTGAGATCAGATTCATACGAGGTTTCCACTGGGACACACACTGGTCTGATTAACCCATTCTGACCTGAGATCAGATTCTATAAAAATGTCAGTCGTTCTTCGATTTAAAAAAAATCACACCTGTGTGAACCGAGTGGTGCAATTCCCCTCTCTCTCTCTCTCTCTCTCTCTCTCTCTCTCTCTCTCTCTCTCTCAGCACTACCCCTCTCTCTGTTTCTGGCACCCCCTACTGGTATTAATAAATGCATTCACGCAGCGTTACCCCACACGGACATTGCTGGCCATTGCTGGTTTCACGCATGCGCACACCACTCGTGCTCATGACGGATACATGATACACACGGACATTCCTGGTTGTAGGAGTGGTTGCACCACTCAAAAATAGCAGACCTACAAGCTCGTAGCGTGCCACTCGGTGGCGCGCTACGAGCTTGTAGATCTGCTATTTTTCAATAGCTAAAGCATAACATGATGCTAACACCAAAATGGGTTCCCGTTCAGAATGGGCTAATAATAATAATAATAAAACTTTATTTGTATAGCACCTTTCATGACATGAAATGCAGCTCAAAGTGCTTTACAGAGCAATGGAGAGAAAAAAGAAAAGAAAAGCAAGGCAAAGACATTAAAAAACAAGCAGTAATGCAATACAGTGAGGACATGAATAACAAAAAATAAAAGATCAATTAAAAGCAATGTTGTAGAAGTGGGTCTTGAGCTGTGCTTTAAAAATGTCTACAGAGGCTGCCTGTCGAAGGTACAGTGGGAGTTTGTTCCACGCCGTCGGCCCGTAGAAGCAAAAAGCTGCTTCCCCGTATTTCTTAGTTGCCAATCTTTTAGGCAAAGCGAGCAGGCCAGCAGTGGAAGACCTTAGGGGGGGGCGTTTTGCCACATATTTAGGCAGGCAGTCGTGTAGGTAGGAAGGTGCGAGACCATTGAGAGCTTTATACACAAGTAAAATTATTTTAAAAACAACCGGAAGCCAGTGCAGTGAAGCCAAAACTGGAGTAATGTGTTCTCTCATCTTAGTTCTAGTTAAAACTCTGGCTGCTGCATTTTGGACAAGTTGTAATCTGTCAGTTGTTTATCTGTTTATCTGTCAGGTGGCCAAGTGCTGGAAGCGCGGCACCAACGAGATCGTGGCCATCAAGATCCTCAAGAACCACCCGTCGTACGCGCGCCAGGGACAGATCGAGGTATTTTTAACCCATGCTGACCTGAGATCAGATTCTAAAAATGTCAGGCCTAAATGGGTTAATTAGTTGATTTGGCTGCAGACCCCCCTGCAGACCCCCCGAGGACCCCAGTGGGTCCCCTGACCCCACGGTGAGGACCACCCATTTAAAGTACCAGTGTGTGTTCGTTTGAGGAAGAGATTAAAGCCGTGGGGTTTAACCCAACATATAAGGTTAAACTTAAGTATGCCTACGACCTCTGAAACAGCTGAAAGCATCCGTTCTGCCCTAAAGTAATTGGAGAACTAAGATACCTTAGTTAGATACCTGACACTTAGCTAGTTGATGGTGGGCTGGACTAACTGCTGCGGGCCAAAAAGGTGTCTTTCTACAGCATAAAAGAGCATTCGTTATATTCTACCACGCCTATAGGTTCAAATAATGTTTTATTGACGCACACACAAAACAATGTATGGATTGCAGCTTTGAATGAAAACTATGGGGCTTTACCGTCTACTATGTGTTAATGGGTTACATTAAAGTAGCTATAAACAATAATAATTATGTCAAATTATTTATGATTTTTCTTTTTTGTATTCAGAGTTCAGACGGCCAGCAATGGGTAGAATGTTCCCAAAAAAACGTAGTCTCTGTGACACATCTATACGAACGGCTTGCGGAGCGGTCTTGATACCGGAAGGTCGCTAGTTCGTATCCCCGGACCGGCACGTTAAAATTACCACCGCTGAAGTGCCCTTGAGCAAGGCATTGAACCCCTACCATGAAATGTTCTATGAGCAGGGCCTGGCTGTAAACAAGTTCTTGAGCTTAGTCCAGTTACCCTGGGTAAACATAGTACCTTTCCTTTCCTTAGACCAGTTACCCTGGGTAAACATAGTACCTTTCCTTTTCCTTTATCTGCATCCAAAAGATGTTCCTAGAAGCTTTTTTCGGGGAAAAAACCCGGTCGAAAATGTGGCGCAAATCTTTGAACATATATTCTTTCAAAGTGAATGTTTTTAACTCGGGTCTAAATGGTCACTAGTTCTCAAATGTTTTCTTTTCTGAAAAAAACTTATGTTCTCGCTATATTGTATAGTGGTTTTATTATTACTCAGTCACGTGTGAAGGCTTATGAACGTGAATGAGTCTGTTAGTTACATGGCTTGTCGTCGTCCCCCCCCCACACACACACAATTCAATTTAAATTAAAGGGGCTTTATTGGCATGAGAAAACATACGTTTACATTGCCAAAGCAGAAAGAACAATACAGCAATACAATCAAAACAAAAATGATGTACATTTGAAGGTCAGAATCTTCAATAGATCAAATTCTATGTACCAAGATCACTCGATGCAGGTATAGTGCAGGGATATACACAATGATTAGTCTTTAGGGTGGTTGTGTTCCATTTGATATCCTTCTCCTATCACAGCAACTCACAGATCTTTCTGACACACACACACACACACACAGGTGGGCATCCTGAACCGGCTGAGTGCAGAGAACGCAGACGAGTACAACTTTGTCCGTTCGTACGAGTGCTTCCAACACAAGGGCCACACCTGTCTGGTGTTCGAGATGCTGGAACAGAACCTCTACGACTTCCTCAAGCACAGCAAGTTCAGCCCGCTGCCCCTCCGCCACATCAGACCCATCCTCCAACAGGTAAGCCCCTCCCCCTCCGCCACATCAGACCCATCCTCCAACAGGTAAGCCCCTCCCCCTCCGCCACATCAGACCCATCCTCCAACAGGTAAGCCCCTCCCCCTCCGCCACATCAGACCCATCCTCCAACAGGTAAGCCCCTCCCCCTCCGCCACATCAGACCCATCCTCCAACAGGTAAGCCCCTCCCCCTCCGCCACATCAGACCCATCCTCCAACAGGTAAGCCCCTCCCCCTCCGCCACATCAGACCCATCCTCCAACAGGTAAGCCCCTCCCCCTCCGCCACATCAGACCCATCCTCCAACAGGTAAGCCCCTCCCCCTCCGCCACATCAGACCCATCCTCCAACAGGTAAGCCCCTCCCCCTCCGCCACATCAGACCCATCCTGCAACAGGTAACTAGTTCAGCCCCTCCGCCACATCAGACCCACCGTCCTAAAGTCGGCTCTTCGGTGCTACTGAAAATTTCTGACGAGCCGAAATCGTTTGGGCTCTACAGCGCCGAGTATGAATCGGCCCTTAGAACCAGTGTTGTTTTTGGCAGAAAATTTCTATTTTAGTTTAGTCATAGTCTTTGGACTGAAACTTCATTTAGTTTTAGTCACATTTTAGTCACCTGGAATGTCTTAGTGTTGGTCTAGTTTTAGTCGACTAAATGTCATAAGATTTTAGTCGACTAAATCTACAGTTGATTTAGTCGACTAAAATGTATTTTGGCGGGTCTTGATGCCGTCGTAATGAGTGTTTTTACACTTGCTGAAAATAGCTGATCTACAAGCTCAAGCTACAAGCTTGTAGATCAGCTATTTTCAGCATGCACCCAAGTGTAAAATGACTTATAGTGGATCTCTTGTCCACTAGTCCCTTCCTAACATTTTAGTCTAGTTTTTATTTGTCAACGAAATTGTCAGTATATTTAGTCTTAGTTTTAGTCACCATAGCATAGTTTTATTTTAGTTTCCATTTAGTTTTCTTCAGTGGAAAAAGGTAGTCGACGATTTTTCGTCTTGGTTTTAGTCGACGAAAACAACACTGCTTAGAACGCCATCGCTGTGGTCGGTGGTGTTGACCCGCTCCGTGTCTCCTCCTCCTCGTCCTCCAGGTGGCCACGGCGCTGATGAAGCTAAAGAGTCTGGGTCTGATCCACGCCGACCTGAAGCCAGAGAACATCATGCTGGTGGACCCCCTCAGACAGCCCTACAGGGTCAAGGTCATCGACTTCGGCTCCGCCAGCCACGTGTCCAAGGCCGTGTGCTCCACCTACCTGCAGTCACGCTACTACAGGTTGGTCTCGACAGCTTAGAGATCTGTTATTTTAAATTGGACACATAACGATGAGCGCCGCTGCCGCACCGAGGGACTGGCGGTTATAATACTAATAATTCTGTAAATCAAATAGCCTGTAGCCTGCAGTGGACTGTAACATTGTGTGGTCATCATACATACACTACAGAATTATATGGATCGGTTGTTGACTAAGGGGCGATTCACACTCAGGACCACTTGGCAGATGTTGTGGTTAGTGTGAATGATGCGTACCGTTCCCGGGAGCGGATCGCCCAACCGTCCCCGGGACTGCATGGGGGGAGGGTCTCTAGACCGTTGAAGTGTATTCAGATATGGATCGTTCCAATGTGAATGCATGTGTACCTAAAAAAGGAAGTGGACTGTTTTTTTTTAAAGAACGTGACATAATCTCTAGTCGACGAGCCAAGCGTCAACAAACAAAAAAAAAAACCACAGCCGCTGCACGAAGCGTAACACCAGCGCATTTCTCAACGCCGCCCGCCTCCTGTTGAATCTGCGTATACGCGCAGCACCGCAGTGCGCGCTGATCTTATTCTGCGGACTACACGTGGCTCTTGAGCTTTGCTTTGCACAGTTTCCAAAGTAAAACAAAATAATAATAATGCTAAAGTAGAATCCATAGCAAACTAATATCAAACACGACACTGGAGCACAGAACTGACTGACACAGTGAATAGCAGGCAGGCTGACAGTGAAGTAGTATAACAGCAAAAAGCCAAAGAGGCAATGCAATGCAGTGTGTCTGGATTTATTTGAGACAATGTCGCAGAGTTGATGGTCAGTGTCCGGGCGTGCCAGCCATCAAGCACACCGCCATCTGGAGGATTAAAGTGTGTTATGCAAGTGTACCCGGGTGCGCTGTTGAATCTCGGGCAATGTGAAACATCAGGGACCATGCAACCGTATTTGGAAACGGTTCCAATGAAACGGATTCAGTCCCTCTCAGTGTGAATTGCCTATATATGAAGTTGATTAGGCCTAATGATTAGGTTATTCATCGCAGCCAGCTGGGTTTAACGAGATGGCTCAGTACAACTGTTTTCGTCATGTTGCAGTCTATCGTGTGATAATCTGATTGATTTATAAAACATTTAGCATATGAACTGAAGCTCATTTGGTGCGCCGCAAACCAGAGGCCAGCCAGCGGTATAAACATTAAACAACCACCCCACCGTTCACTTCTCATATGCATGCATGTAAGGATGGGCGTGACCAACAAGGAAAGGAGAGGAGGATAGCAGTGAGAGCAGCATTTGTGACATTATTGGCGGAACATTTTCATGCATTTAAAACTTTGTACGTCAATCCACTAACACTTTCGTCTAGCCTCGTCTCGTCAATGATATCACACACACATCGTCATCAAACAGCTGATTTAGTTCGTCAGCGTCAGTCTTGTCCCGAATTATTTTAGTGTTGTTTGTCAACGTCACGTCTTAGTCCTGGAAGAATGGGCGTTGACGTCGTCATTTACGTTATCGTCATGCCTGACGAAAACAACACTGCCAGGGACGCTCCAAGTAGCAAAGATTTGAGTTAAAAACGTTGGCCCTGAAAGAATATATATTCAAAGATTTGTGCCACATTTCACGATCTTTCTAAAAATAGCAGACCTACAAGCTCGTAGATCTGCTATTTTTCAATGGCTAAAGTAATGCTTAAATCACAAAAAAGGGGTTCCCGCCCAGACTGGGCTTCAGAGGGCTTGTATATCGGCGTGTCCTCAATAGGCATGCCACGGTATGAGATTTTACAGTACGGTACGGTGCCGGTATTGATAACATATACCTCGGTATTCCACAGTATTTATATTTAAAAAAAAAAGATTGCCCCCCTCCCCCCACACCTATGTCTAGCCTTATAAGCCCTTCTTTGTTCCCCAACCTGCAGGCCTACATATCTTATTTATTTTTTTACCTTTTATGATAATTTGAATTTTGTTATTTGTCATGTGACTTGTCATGATTATGAATTGATTACCCAGGACCGAATGGAAACAAGACTGCAAGGACTTTTTTTCAGTGATCCTTTTGGACATGTGTTTGACTGTACCATATACATTTCTGCCAATAAAGTGAAATGAATCAATAGCTATTCCCCACTGTATTTCACTGTACTATGGCTCCCCCTAATGGCCGTTTTTTACCCTGCACGCTGGAGCAGTGGTAGTTCAATCTGCGCATGCTCACAAATGTGTGCATGCAACAACTCCGTGTTGACAGTTCACACTTAGTTAGTACATATGGAAATATGGAATATACAATTGGATCTGGGTGTCTTTCAGCAACACTAACTCAAAGGTAGGAAGCTTTTCAATCTACTGCAGCTGTGTGGTGAAAATAAATGTTTTTCCTTAATCTGCGAGTGGAGTTGCTTTGCATATGCGCAGCATGCGCCGCCCACCAACGCTGTATTCAAATACCGTAAGCACGCAGTATCAACACCGTGGCTGTTCCTGTCGCGGTATTACCGAAATTCGCTAAACCGCGGCATGCCTAGTCCTCAATGATATATTGATGGAATCATCATCATCATATCTCCTGTGCATCCAGTGGATGTAATCTTGGGTCTTTTATGCTCTCAGAGATATCTCCTGTGGATCCAGTGGATTTAATCTTGGGTCTTTTCTGCTCTCAGGGCTCCAGAGATCATCCTGGGCCTTCCGTTCTGTGAAGCCATCGACATGTGGTCCCTGGGCTGTGTGATCGCTGAGCTGTTCCTGGGCTGGCCCCTCTACCCCGGGGCCTCCGAATACGACCAGGTTGGTATACGTAGTACCATGCTATGCTGCACCCAGTGTTGTTTTTGGCAGTACATTTCTATTTTAGTTTTAATCGTATAGTCTCTTGAAACGTTTTCATTTAGTCACATTTTAGTCACCTGGAATGTTTTAGTGTTAGTCTAGTTTTAGTCGACTAAATATCATAAGATTTTTGTCGACTAAGTCTACAGTTGATTTAGTCAAACAAAATGTATTTTGGCGGGCCTTGATGGTGTCGTAATGACTGTTTATACAGACACATGCAATTAATTGTAAAATGACTTGCAGTGGATCTCTTGTCCACTAGTCCCTTCCTACCATTTTAGTCTAGTTTTTATTTGTGAGAGAACCCTTCAGACATAGATGTAGTTCAAAGTGCTGTACATTCAAGTTAAAATCGTGAAATGGGTCAAATTGGTTAAAAGGAGCCTAATAAATAAAGCTGTGTGCAAACCTTTTTATGCCACGATATCACAAGGCCGTTTTCCAAGGCCGTGGGTGATTGGTCAGCCAGTGCGACCCACCGTTCACATCTTATTACACATCGAGTGGGGCGGCGGTGGCTCAGGGGTAGAGTGCCTGGATGGTAACCGTAAGGTTGCCAGTTCGAACCCGGGCTCCCCCAGAGTTACTGTCGAAGTGTCCTTGAGCAAGACACTGAACCCCTAATTGCTCCCGATGTGCTAGTTGGTGCCTTGCATGGTTTCCGCTGCCATCGGTGTATGAATGGGTGAATGTAATGCACAATCTCTGTAAAGCGCCTTGGATAAAGGCGCTATATAAATGCACCATTTACCATTTTTACCATTTATTACAGGCTGCTAATGGTTGTTGTGTTTGTGTCCAGATCCGCTACATCTCCCAGACCCAGGGTCTGCCTGCCGAGTACCTGCTGAGTGCTGGAACCAAGACCAGCCGCTTCTTCAACAGAGGCCCCGACTCCAGCTATCCTCTATGGAGACTCAAGGTACAGCTATCCTCTATGGAGACTCAAAGTACAGCTATCCTCTATGGAGACTCAAGGTACAGCTATCCTCTATGGCAGTGTTTCCCAACCTTTTTTGTCCCAGGGAACACTTTTCATAGCCTAAAAATCTCGGGGAACACCTAGGGGGGGGGGGGGGGGTGTATATAATATACATATATATTAAATATATAATTATATATATATTATAGTAAAAGTAAATATATACGTAAAAGTAATATAATAAAATAAAAACACACATGACAGCACTCATCAAATAACGAGAATGAAAAGGACAGAGACAGTGCCTCAGTTTCAAAAGATTGCTCATATGCAATGTGAAATGCCACCTAATCCTTTTCCTTGTCTTTATTATGGGCCAACTTGTGAAAGCTGCATGCTTTTATTGTGCAGGGTCTCAGTTCTCACAGCCTGCTTATTTTCACGTGCTGAAAATAGCTGATCGACAAGCTCACAACGCGTTGCGTCCGCAACGCGTTGTGAGCTTGTAGATCAGCCATTTTCAGCATGCAAGCATAACACGTGTACGACGAAGAATAAATCACTGCGCTTCTGTGGAGGGAGGGAGATATATTTTGTTGGCCGAACGAGGCGATCATGTTTGGACATCTATGGACAGCTATTTTTCGTGGCACATTATGTTTAATCACAACAACATCACGTTTACTTTACGTGTTTGGGTCGGGACTACGAGAATCTAAATGTTTGGGCTAGGTCGGGACATGTAGGACTCTGTATGTGTTTGCTGTCTACGTGCATGTGGCTGCGCTCTGCGCGCTCCAGTCTTTCTGGAGGGAGCGATATGTAGCCTCTTCTGCATGCATCTAAGCATTAACATTTCAATGGCCGAGGGTCGTTAGTCTATTGTTCCGTGTTGATGTTATCGCACGTCTAATGGACGTGTGACAACAACGACGCAACTATAAGAAGCCTTCGGGGGAGAGTTAGTGTTCCGCCTGATTTGACAGAAAGTAACACTATAACTTAATTTCGGTCAAATTACGCGGAGCACTTGGACACATCAAACGGAGCACCAAAGCTCCGCGACACAAAGGTTGGGAAACACTGCTCTATGGAGACACAAGGTACAGCTATCCTCTATGGAGACACAAGGTACAGCTATCCTCTATGGAGACTCAAGGTACAGCTACCCTCTATGGAGACTCAAGGTACACAGATAGATACTCTATCCTCTATGGAGACTCAAGGTACAGCTATCCTCTATGGAGACTCAAAGTATAGCTATCCTCTATGGAGACTCGAGGTACAGCTATCCTCTATGGAGACTCAAGGTACATAGATAGATACTGTCTTTTTCTTTTTTCTTTAGGGGCGCTAGCCCCTCCTATATTCAGCTATTAGTGTAGATTTGAGTTAAACACAAACATTAAATTCCCATTGATGATGACTGGAGAATGTTCGTCATATGTGTCTGAGCAAATCCACATGTTACGTCATGATGATAAAGGCGTCCCTCACTTCACACAGGTGTGATTTTCTTTTTTAAAGCTAAATATAGTATACTTAAATTACTTTTGTACAGATATTTGTGGGGTTAAATATGTATGGTTTGTGGATAAATGCTAAAAGCGTTGTCTGTTGTCTTCCAGACTCCATCGGAGCATGAGGTGGAGATGGGCATCAAGTCCAAGGAAGCCCGGAAGTACATCTTTAACTGTCTGGACGACATGATGCAGGTAAACTAGCTGTTCTTCCTGTTCATTTGTCCCAAAGTACTGAAGTGGTTAATTTGTCCCAAAGTACTGAAGTGATTAAGCAAATGTGACGTTTCTTGTCGATGCGCAATGTTCAGAATCATCTTCCATAAAATCTTAATAGTCTCGGATATTTCATATAATAATAATAAAGGTTAAATCATCATCGTCAATCGTAATTAATTAACCCATGCTTCCCCAGGTCAACCTGTTTTCTCACCTGGAGGTCATTAATTAATTAACCCATGCTTCCCCAGGTCAACCTGTCTTCTCACCTGGAGGTCATTAATTAATTAACCCATGCTTCCCCAGGTCAACCTGTCTTCTCACCTGGAGGTCATTAATTAACCCATGCTTCCCCAGGTCAACCTGTCTTCTCACCTGGAGGTCATTAATTAACCCATGCTTCCCCAGGTCAACCTGTCTTCTCACCTGGAGGTCATTAATTAACCCATGCTTCCCCAGGTCAACCTGTCTTCTCACCTGGAGGTTATTAATTAATTAACCCATGCTTCCCCAGGTCAACCTGTCTTCTCACCTGGAGGTCATTAATTAATTAACCCATGCTTCCCCAGGTCAACCTGTCTTCTCACCTGGAGGTCATTAATTAATTAACCCATGCTTCCCCAGGTCAACCTGTCTTCTCACCTGGAGGGCACTGAGATGTTGGCCGAGAAGGCCGACCGGCGCGAGTTCATAGACCTCCTGAAGCGGATGCTGCGATTGGACGCCGACAAAAGGATCACGCCCACCAAGACGCTGGGTCACCCCTTCGTCACCATGAGCCACCTTATGGACTACCCTCACAGCTCTCAGTAAGTTACCTTATGGACTACACTACCCACAATGCACCTTATGGACTACCCACACAGCTCTCAGTAAGTTACCTTATGGACTACCCTCACAGCTCTCAGTAAGTTACCTTATGGACTACACTACCCACAATGCACCTTATGGACTACCCACACAGCTCTCAGTAAGTTACCTTATGGACTACACTACTTACAATGCACCTTATGGACTACCCACACAGCTCTCAGTAAGTTACCGTCTGTGGGGATCACAAATATTTTGGAGTGGTTGGTTAGTATCATCAGTAACACCCGATATAAGTTCTTTCCAAAATGGCGTGTGTGCATATTAATGCATAGAGCCTCATTTTGTATGTTCTCAGTGAAACAATGTGTCTCTCTCTCTTCCTTCCTTCCTTCCGCAGTGTGAAGTCGTGCTTCCAGAACATGGAGATCTGCAAGCGCCGCAGCTCGGCCTACGACAGCAGCAAGGCCCTGTACTCCACCAACGCTGTGCCCAGCGCCGCCGCCGCGTCTGGAAACCTCACCGTCACCTTCAGCAGCCAGCTCAACCAGCACAGCCAGGTAACCTCTCTCTAACCCTAACCTAACCTCATGGTCACCTTCAGCTCAACCAGCACAGCCAGGTAACCTCTCTCTAACCCTAACCTCACCTCATGGTCACCTTCAGCTCAACCAGCACAACCAGGTAACCTCTCTGACCCTAACCCTAACCTCACCTTCAGCAGCCAGCTCAACCAGCACAGCCAGGTAACCTCTCTAACCCTAACCCTAACCTCACCTTCAGCAGCCAGCTCAACCAGCACAACCAGGTAACCTCTCTGACCCTAACCCTAACCTCACCTCATGGTCACCTTCAGCTCAACCAGCACAGCCAGGTAACCTCTCTGACCCTAACCTCAACTCACAGTCACCTTCAGCAGCCAGCTCAACCAGCACAAACAGGTAACCTCTCTCTAACCCTAACCTCACCTCATGGTCACCTTCAGCTCAACCAGCACAACCAGGTAACCTCTCTGACCCTAACCCTAACCTAACCTCACCTCATGGTCACCTTCAGCTCAGTTGTTAAAACACTTTAATTGCCTGGGGTTATTTAATCCATTACATTATAACGCCCATTCGATTTATAAACACGGACCCCTTTTACCGACGGACCGGATGTTGTTGTGAATGTGTGTGTAGCAGCTAACGATAGCCACACTACTCTAGGGTCGATCGACAACGACGGGAGGTAAGAATAAATCTATCGCGACTAGCGACTGGACCGTGGAGGGCCGTCAAACACAGGATCTCTTTTCATAATTAGACGATAGATGATTTAGATGGCGAGTTATTAATGTTTTAAGATTTTCGTTTTCGTCGGCTAAACAGGGGAGGGAGGTTTTCGATGACGTCTCGCTCTTGGGGCATCGGGCGTTACTAATAGAAAGGACAAAGGACTTGGTCCTGGGCGTTGGGCGTGTTGACCACCAGTCTGTCCCTATGTACAGGTGCCTTCAGCGTTGGGAGTGTTGACCACCAGTCTGTCCCTATGTACAGGTGCCTTCAGCGGGGGGAGTGTTGACCACCAGTCTGTCCCTATGTACAGGTGCCTTCAGCGGGGGGAGTGTTGACCACCAGTCTGTCCCTATGTACAGGGGCCTTCAGCGGGGGGAGTGTTGACCACCAGTCTGTCCCTATGTACAGGTGCCTTCAGCGGGGGGAGTGTTGACCACCAGTCTGTCCCTATGTACAGGGGCCTTCAGCGGGGGGAGTGTTGACCACCAGTCTGTCCCTATGTACAGGTGCCTTCAGCGGGGGGAGTGTTGACCACCAGTCTGTCCCTATGTACAGGTGCCTTCAGCGGGGGGAGTGTTGACCACCAGTCTGTCCCTATGTACAGGTGCCTTCAGCGGGGGGAGTGTTGACCACCAGTCTGTCCCTATGTACAGGTGCCTTCAGCGGGGGGAGTGTTGACCACCAGTCTGTCCCTATGTACAGGTGCCTTCAGCGGGGGGAGTGTTGACCACCAGTCTGTCCCTATGTACAGGTGCCTTCAGCGGGGGGAGTGTTGACCACCAGTCTGTCCCTATGTACAGGGGCCTTCAGCGGGGGGAGTGTTGACCACCAGTCTGTCCCTATGTACAGGGGCCTTCAGCGGGGGGAGTGTTGACCACCAGTCTGTCCCTATGTACAGGGGCCTTCAGCGGGGGGAGTGTTGACCACCAGTCTGTCCCTATGTACAGGTGCCTTCAGCGGGGGGAGTGTTGACCACCAGTCTGTCCCTATGTACAGGTGCCTTCAGCGGGGGGAGCGGTGCCTCTGCTCAACTACCAGCCAGCGCTCTACCAGCAGGCCACCATCAACATCCCCGGTCTGGCCCAGCAGAGCGTCCCCATTCAGACGCGCGGCGCCGGCCTCTGTGCACAGGCGGAGCCCTTCCAGCAGACGCTCATAGTCTGCCCTCCTTCCACCCTACAAGGTGAGGGAATAGTCTCATAGTCTGCCCTCCTTTCCACCCTCCAAGGTGAGGGAATAGTCTCATAGTCTGCCCTCCTTTCCACCCTCCAAGGTGAGGGGATAGTCTCATAGTCTGCCCTCCTTCCTTCCACCCTCCAAGGTGAGGGGATAGTCTCATAGTCTGCCCTCCTTCCTTCCACCCTCCAAGGTGAGGGGATGGTCTCATAGTTTTCCCAGAGTATCTGTTATCGAGCTCCATCCCTAATCTTGGGTCGTTAGGCTGAAGCTGGCTTTTAATTTCCTTTGTGTTTGTTTTTCCTCCCCAGGGCTTCAGTCGTCCAGTAAGACGTCCAGTTTCCCAGTGAGGATGGACAGCTCGCTGCCCCTGGTGCCCCAAAGCCAGGCCACTCAGTCCCTTCAGATCCAGCCCAGCATGCTCGCACAGGTACGATCGCTCAACTTCATGTGACGCAGTTTAACCCGAGCGTTAAGCGACGGGTAATTGGGGAGGAGAGCCGGTCGTCGTTGAGAAATAAACCCCCCGAGCATGTGTGTTTATTTCACCCTGAAGGGGTTTTAATTATAAACGACGACCGCCTCGCTGCCAATTATCCTGCTTATTACATACATGCTACTTAATAAATATAATAGACTCCATCTCGTCTCACTCACTTTAATCATTTTACCGTTGTGCACGGTCAGACGCGACATTTTAAACGGAGGAGAAAACCAGCACTCACGGCAACGTCTAATTTATTTGACTAGGTAGGTTAGGTATGGCATGCTGCAGACAAGCAGCACACAACGAACGCGTTGCAGCAGATGCCTTCGTCAGCGTTGTATGGTACAACATACAGCGCTGCCGAAGCCATCTGCCACAACCTGTTGATTGGTTGAGGCAGTGGGTTCTCAGCTTCGATTGGTTGAGGCAGTGGGTGCTCAGCTTCGATTGGTTAAGGCAGTGGGTGCTCAGCTTCGATTGGTTAAGGCAGTGGGTGCTCAGCTTTGATTGGTTGAGGCAGCTCAGCCTGGTGTGCAACGCTAACTAATCCGCAGAGTGGCGCCTAAATGGGGGTGGTAAAAATAAGACCCCGTTACGCCGGTGGAAAAAGAATCCCTTTGTGTAATTGGAATACCTTCATGTGTCGTCGTTTGAAAACGGAGGGCGTTTAAAAAAAGAAAAGTCTTTAACAACTCAATTGTCAGTGAAAAGCACCGAGCCGCCCAACCCACGGACCATGGGATCACATTGCAGTTAATGACGCAGGAATACTAACCCATGCACAGGTGTTTTGTTGAAGTGACATGTTGGTTGATTGAAGTGACATGTTGGTTTGCTTGTTGGTTGGTTGAAGTGACATGCTGGTTTGCTTGTTTGGTTGATTGAGTTTTATTATTTGTGGCAGGTGTGTTTACTGTTTTGTCACGACTTTGTTTCCTATGTGGTTCCGTTCACCGTCTTTGTCGTAGTGGAAACCTCCTGTCCAAAACAGGCGATTATGCAGTAGATCTGAAAGCTCAAAAGTTAAAAACAACAAACAAAAATGGAGATCAATCGATCACTTTCTGCCCAACAGCAGTGATATTGTACCCTACATATTTCAGGTGTCCAGAGCGAGGAACAGGAAGCCTGTCGTGCATCTGATCGACCTTTTTTTAATCCTTTTACTCGCCCCCTCTCTCTCAAATTCCAGCCTTTGATGGAGGAAGATATTTGTTGGTCCTCCAGCCCTAACCATGTCTGCCCCTCCCTCCTCCCCTCCACACCTCCACCCCTAGGGTACCTGTACCCCTCTGATGGTAACCATGTCTGCCCCTCCTCCCCTCCCTCCCCCTCTCTCCTGTACCCCTCTGATGGTAACCATGTCTGCCCCTCCTCCCCTACCTCCCCCTCCCTCCTGTACCCCTCTGATGGTAACCATGTCTGCCCCTCCTCCCCTACCTCCCCCTCCCTCCTCCTCCCTCCTGTACCCCTCTGATGGTAACCATGTCTGCCCCTCCCTCCCCCTCCCTCCCCCTCCCTCCTGTACCCCTCTGATGGTAACCATGTCTGCCCCTCCCTCCCCCTCCCTCCCCCCTCCCTCCTGTACCCCTCTGATGGTAACCATGTCTGCCCCTCCCTCCCCCTCCCTCCCCCTCCCTCCTGTACCCCTCTGATGGTAACCATGTCTGCCCCTCCCTCCCCCTCCCTCCCCCTCCCTCCTCCTCCCTCCCCCTCCCTCCCCCTCCCTCCTCCTCCCTCCTGTACCCCTCTGATGGTAACCATGTCTGCCCCTCCCTCCCCCTCCCTCCTGTACCCCTCTGATGGTAACCATGTCTGCCCCTCCCTCCCCCTCCCTCCCCCTCCCTCCCCCTCCCTCCCCCTCCCTCCTGTACCCCTCTGATGGTAACCATGTCTGCCCCTCCCTCCCCCTCCCTCCCCCTCCCTCCCCCTCCCTCCTGTACCCCTCTGATGGTAACCATGTCTGCCCCTCCCTCCCCCTCCCTCCCCCTCCCTCCCCCTCCCTCCCCCTCCCTCCTGTACCCCTCTGATGGTAACCATGTCTGCCCCTCCCTCCCCCTCCCTCCCCCTCCCCCCCCCTCCCTCCCCCTCCCTCCCCCTCCCTCCTGTACCCCTCTGATGGTAACCATGTCTGCCCCTCCCTCCCCCTCCCTCCCCCTCCCTCCCCCTCCCTCCTGTACCCCTCTGATGGTAACCATGTCTCCCCCTCCCTCCCCCTCCCTCCTGTACCCCTCTGATGGTAACCATGTCTGCCCCTCCCTCCCCCTCCCTCCTGTACCCCTCTGATGGTAACCATGTCTGCCCCTCCCTCCCCCTCCCTCCTGTACCCCTCTGATGGTAACCATGTCTGCCCCTCCCTCCCCCTCTCTCCTGTACCCCTCTGATGGTAACCATGTCTGCCCCTCCCTCCTCCTCTCTCCTGTACCCCTCTGATGGTAACCATGTCTGCCCCTCCCTCCCCCTCCCTCCTGTACCCCTCTGATGGTAACCATGTCTGCCCCTCCCTCCCCCTCCCTCCTGTACCCCTCTGATGGTAACCATGTCTGCCCCTCCCTCCCCCTCCCTCCCCCTCCCTCCCCCTCCCTCCCCCTCCCTCCTGTACCCCTCTGATGGTAACCATGTCTGCCCCTCCCTCCCCCTCCCTCCCCCTCCCTCCCCCTCCCTCCTGTACCCCTCTGATGGTAACCATGTCTGCCCCTCCCTCCCCCTCCCTCCCCCTCCCTCCCCCTCCCTCCCCCTCCCTCCTGTACCCCTCTGATGGTAACCATGTCTGCCCCTCCCTCCCCCTCCCTCCCCCTCCCTCCCCCTCCCTCCCCCTCCCTCCTGTACCCCTCTGATGGTAACCATGTCTCCCCCTCCCTCCCCCTCCCTCCTGTACCCCTCTGATGGTAACCATGTCTGCCCCTCCCTCCCCCTCCCTCCTGTACCCCTCTGATGGTAACCATGTCTGCCCCTCCCTCCCCCTCCCTCCTGTACCCCTCTGATGGTAACCATGTCTGCCCCTCCCTCCCCCTCCCTCCTGTACCCCTCTGATGGTAACCATGTCTGCCCCTCCCTCCCCCTCCCTCCTGTACCCCTCTGATGGTAACCATGTCTGCCCCTCCCTCCCCCTCCCTCCTGTACCCCTCTGATGGTAACCATGTCTGCCCCTCCCTCCTCCCCTCCCTCCCCAGGGATCCTGTACCCCTCTGATGGTGGCCACCCTGCACCCCCCCTCAGCAGCCATAGCTCCCCAGTACTCTCTCCCCCTGGGCCTGGGGTCCGGGGTGGGACGCCCCACCCTCCTGGAGCACACAGCCACAGTGCTGGTAAACCAACCCATGACTTGTTCCAGAGAGACTTGTCCACATTATACGCCGTTTATCTCTCTCTCTCTCTTTAAGCCCGGCCGATGCCAGAGTTTTGGGTCTGACCAGTCCTAGACCAATGGTTCTCAACCTTTTCAGGTCGCGATCCCCCCCCCCCCCCCCAAAAGTATAATCATATTGAACTGGGATTTTTTAACTGGGGACCCCCCTACCCCGACAAGCACTTAGAATTAGGTATTTACATGTTTGTTTGACTCTGTTCTCACAGATACATATTGTGAAAGTAGCAGATCTACTGCCCTCTTTCTTATATCATTGGACAATTTGGCCAATGTTTGACAAGTTTTAATAGATCCATTTCTTTTTTTTATATATATTATTGTTAAGTATTAAATGCCACTTTACTGTCACCCCCCCCCCCCCCCACACACACACACACACACAGACACACACACAGTCACACACAAATATGTATAAAAACAGGATAATAAAATGTCACATGGGGACCCTGACCCACAGGTTGAGAACCACTGTCCTAGACCACCGATTACTGATTTGACCGATATTTGTCCAAAAAGTGTGACACAACTTAACTAAACTAAACACGCGTTTTTTGGACGGAAAAAAATTAACGCAAACTGAATGTTATTTTATTTACTTAAGCCTCATTAAAATGAGGCCCAAACAACGAGCTCACATCATGTCTCAGTGCATGTGTTGTGAGCTTGTAGATTAGTCAAAAACGTCATATAATCGGTCAGGCAGATATATGGGTCTGGTTCTAATGTCTTTCTTTAAAGGAATCGTGACATTCAAATGTTTTTGGAATTTTTTTTAGCTCAATTCCACCTAAAAAACCTGAACTTTAACATTCAGTATATTTTCTGTCGTGCTCTGATTTTCCGGTGGACTGTGATGCAAGTGTCCACAAATCCCATATATTACACAATAACTTGCCAGCAGATGTCACTGTGGAGGGATTTTGCCTGTTTTCATTGCAGCTCCAAAGGCTTCAGAACACAGAGAAAACCCCCAGACCACAGAAGATCCACTGAATGTTCAAATAAATTCATAAAGATAAATGAGAATTAATGTCATGAAACCTTTAACACTAACAACACAATCTCTCTCTTCACCGTCCTCTACTTCCACCATTCTCTCCTCGTGACAAACTACACCTTTTTCCATTCCCCTTTTCCTTCCTCATTCGCTACCCAAATAGTTAAACAAGTTATAACGTGATCGATTGGCCAAGATGGCATGAAACAAACAAAAGTTGACAGGGTCGTAGGCAGATGACCTAAAAATATACTAAATGTATACATATTAGTTAGTATTTTGTACATGTCACATCAATCATGGTATATTTCATAGTAGCTCTAAAATATAACTTGACATGAGATTTCACTCACATGAATATGTACCGGTACATACAAGAATTCATAATGTCTTAAGGCCTATTCATAGTCTGGATTTTCGGTGGTGAGGTGACCACTGCTCCGGTGGTGAGGTGACCACCGCTCCGGTGGTGAGGTGACCACCGCTCCGGTGGTGAGGTGACCACCGGAGCTGAAATAACGTTGAGCGGTGGTGAGTAAAAACAGAGAGAAGGGGCTGGAGCGGTGGCGGTGGTTTGCTCTTCACCGCGGCTCAGTGACGTCATGTTGTAGTTCGGTGGTCACCTCAGTGATGTCATGTTGTAGTTCGGTGGTCACCTCAGTGATGTCATGTTGTAGTTTGGTGGTCACCTCAGTGATGTCATGTTGTAGTTCGGTGGTCACCTCACCACCTTAAATCCAGACCATCTATGAGCCTTTACTCGACACATGTTTTGTTGATGTCTTTACCGTTGTCACCTTGCCATCCCTCCCCAACCATTGTGTCCCCATAGGGTCTGTCTTTACCATTGTGTCCCCATAGGGTCTGTCTTTACCATTGTGTCCCCATAGGGTCTGTCTTTACCATTGTGTCCCCATAGGGTCTGTCTTTACCGTTGTGTCCCCATAGGGTCTGTCTTTACCGTTGTGTCCCCATAGGGTCTGTCTTTACCGTTGTGTCCCCATAGGGTTCTCTGAAGGCATGGAGAGCATGTGTGGATGACTTTGCTTGCATTCTCTGATTTCTCTCATTGTTCTGCTCTGGTCTCCTTTTCCCCCCCTTGGTTTCAGTGTGAAGAAGATTGCGGAGCTACTGAAGTACATTTTTAGAAGCACGCACTCTGACCTTTGGGTTTTTTTCAAGACATATCTTTTATTTTATTTCTGTCCCCATTATATGCAGCATGCCATTTCTCCCCCCCCCCCCCCCCCGACAGTGTGGGGCAGGGCCCCAACAACCTCTATTATAGCCAACAACCACTATTATAGCCTTCTCTTTTTGAACAGGCTCCAGGGCGGTGTTGCCTACACTCGTCTTCACCCGAGCCGAGCGCTCTGCATGGTGTCACATGGTTTATTGCGAACGCAGTGAGCCACTTACTATGACAGCAAGGGCTGAATGTCTGTGTGTGTGTCTGTCCCACTGTTACACCACCCGCCCGCCACCAGAGGGCGCAGCTGTAGCACACACACACACACAGGGCGCAGCTGTAGCACACACACACACACACGCACACGCGCGCACACACACGCACACGCACACGCACACACAACCACACACACACAAGCTGCGTTCGCTTCACGCGTTTGCGCGTCTTACTTGTAGATCTGTTGTAGGGCTACCTTGCTCTGCACGGTGTCACATGGTTTATAGATCTGTTGTAGGGCTACCTTGCTCTGCATGGTGTCACGTGGTTTTATAGATCTGTTGTAGGGCTACCTTGCTCTGCATGGTGTCACGTGGTTTATAGATCTGTTGTAGGGCTACCTTGCTCTGCATGGTGTCACATGGTTTATAGATCTGTTGTAGGGCTACCTTGCTCTGCATGGTGTCACATGGTTTATAGATCTGTTGTAGGGCTACCTTGCTCTGCATGGTGTCACATGGTTTATAGATCTGTTGTAGGGCTACCTTGCTCTGCATGGTGTCACATGGTTTATAGATCTGTTGTAGGGCTACCTTGCTCTGCATGGTGTCACGTGGTTTATAGATCTGTTAGATCTGTTAGATCTGTTGTAGGGCTACCTTGCTCTGCATGGTGTCACGTGGTTTATAGATCTGTTGTAGGGCTACCTTGCTCTGCATGGTGTCACATGGTTTATAGATCTGTTGCAGGGTTTTAGATCTGTTGCAGGGCTACCTTGCTCTGCATGGTGTCACGTGGTTTATAGATCTGTTGCAGGGTTTTAGATCTGTTGCAGGGTTTTAGATCTGTTGCTCTAATAAAGGAATGGCTTTGGGCAAAAAACAAAACAAAGGCTGCTCGCTTTTTCTTTCTCCTGTTGCTTCTCGTGCGCTTCCTGCTGCTGGTAGAGAGAGGTTTGGCTCGTTTCTCTCTCTCTCTCTCTCTCTCTGTCTCTGTCTCTGTCTCTCTCTCTCTCTCTCTCTCTCTCTCTCCTCGTTGTCATTTTATCGGCATGGCTGGACCTGCCCTGCCCGTTCCGGCAGTGGGGAGGATGTTGTTGTTGGGCAGAGGTTATAGTGTTAAACGCTGTATTTAAGTCTGTTCTCCTTCCTCCTCCTCCAATCAGCAGGCGTGGCCCGGCGGCACCCAGCAGATCCTCATCCCGTCGTCGTGGCAACAGGTCCCGGGGGGCGTGGCCATCCATAGCTCCGCCCACCACCAGGCGGCCGCCGTCGTGGCCGAGTCGCCCCTGGAGACGACGACGCGCCAGTCGGACGCCGGCGTCCAGCCGGCGCACAGCTGGAGGTGAGCCGTCGATACCGCCGTGTCTCTGTACGTCTGTAATCCATACCGCCGTGTCTCTGTACGTCTGTAATCCATACCGCCGTGTCTCTGTACGTCTGTAATCCATACCGCCGTGTCTCTGTACGTCTGTAATCCACGGGACTCGTGAACCGTTCGCCCCTACGACTTCAAATTCCACACCTGCGCAATCCTCGATGTTGCACAACAGTGGGACGTCATCGAAAATGTCCCCCCCCTGTTTAGCCGACAACAACGAAATACAACTAATAATAACTAATCTAAATCATCCCATCCCATCCAATTCTTTTTTTGTTTTTCACTTAATTTTTATTGAAGAAAAAACAGACAAGAAAAACAACAAACAAGACTATACGGAAGAAAAAGGAAAAAAAAGAAGACAAAGACAAAAAGCTAAAAGACAAGGCTGCATTTTTCATATTACAAAATACATTCAATGAAATCCTATTGCAATATCGCTAGGCTGAGAGAAGAGATCCCACTTTTCCCACTTTTTATAGAATTTATCCTCTTGTAGGCTTAAGTATGAATTAGTTTTTCCATAGCATACAGTTCCTCAATAATGTCCATCCATTGATCTTTCGTTGGTGGGTCCTCCCATCCAATTCTAAGAGAATATCCTGTCTGGCCAGAACGGGGCACGCTAGGGTACATGTGGTTAAGAATAGGTTTTAAATAGGTTATTAAATAGTATTCTCAGAGATGGGTTAAATGTATTGTGTTGTGGGCCCTTATTATAGAGATGGGTTAAATGTATTGTGTTGTGGGCCCTTATTATAGAGATGGGTTAAATGTATTGTGTTGCGGGCCCTTATTATATCTCAAATCATTTCAAGAGTAGGAAAGGAGTCCCTGAATCGAACCCAAATTCCTGCATTATTTGGTACATAATTTGTGTAGGCAGGCATAGGAGTGAAAAAAAAACTAAAGCATTTGACCAGCTTTCTGAACCTAATAGGGAAGCAGTCTGAGAACCCGTTGGCAAAAACAAAGGCATAACGCCGCTCCCCTTTTAGTGGATGTCAGTCAACAACGGGGTCTGTCTTAACGGGGTTAAGTAATCCTATAGCTCTGCTAAACAGGATTCATCAGAGCTAGTGAGCTAGCGGTCCCTAAGCCCTTAGTACAGTTCCCAGCAGATGCACGCACATTCCGGGGGGGGGGGGGGGGGGGGGGGTATTGTGTTGCATTGGAATGCTTGCCAATAATCTGTTGAGATGCATAATAATCTCCTCACCACCACAAGCAAGACGTTTATGCAAATAATAATAATATGACTGCAATTACAGTGTCAGAATTCCATCATAGATTTAGGTCGTTGCCCCAGGCATGGAGGAGATGAGGACGAACATGCCAATCAAAGACATAACAACGCAACGCATACTAGTGTTATTGTGTTGTTCCCTATCACTGCATGATGATGATTATGCTGCCCGGTGTCCTAAAACTATGTTTATAAAAGGTTTATAAAGGATCCCCATTAGAGCCTCTAGTCTTCATGATGTCCTGAATTAAGCAAATTAAACAATACAGGTGTACAACTGAGAATACAAATTTAAAAAAACAAACAAAAATAAATAAATACACAAATCAGTTATTAACCTTTTTTTACAAATGCTAAAAAAATTGTATTTAGGGATTTAGTCATGGTACACACACACACACGCACATGCAACGCTCACATGATGTGACCTTTGCCCTCAGCAGGAGTACCAACCAGGCCAGGTCTCAGCCGGAGAGGAAGAAGGTCAAGGCCAGGCGAGGAGAAGGCAAAAACAGGTGTGTGTGTGTGTGTGTGTGTGTGTGTGTGTGTGTGTGTGTGTGTGTGTGTGTGTGTGTGTGTGTGTGTGTGTGTGTGTGTGTGTGTGTGTGTGTGTGTGTGTGTGTGTGTGTGTGTGTGTGTGTGTGTGTGTGTGTGTGTGTGTGTGTGTGTGTGTGTGTGTGTGTGTAGTGCACACTAGTACTTGATATAAAAAGAGAACTCGGCGCCAACTGTTTGTTGTTCTGTCCTCCACCGTCTCCAGGGGAATCTCCACGGCGTCTCTGCTGGCCCCGCCCACCTGCAGCGTCACCCTATCACAGCCCATCGTCATCTCGGACACGCCCAGCCCGGCGGTCAGCATCATCACCATCCACAGCGACACGGACACCGAGGACGAGCCCAAGTTCCACCCCAGCAGGTCAGTATCCAGAGCCATAGTTAGAAGATAGTTCCACCCCAGCAGGTCAGTACCCAGAGCCATAGATAGAAGATAGTTCCACCCCAGCAGGTCAGTATCCAGAGCCATAGTTAGAAGAGAGTTCCACCCCAGCAGGTCAGTATCCAGAGCCATAGTTAGAAGAGAGTTCCACCCCAGCAGGTCAGTACCCAGAGCCCTAGTAGAAGAGAGTTCCACCCCAGCAGGTCAGTATAACCAGAGCCATAGTTAGAAGAGAGTTCCACCCCAGCAGGTCAGTACCCAGAGCCGTAGTAGAAGAGAGTTCCACCCCAGCAGGTCAGTACCCAGAGCCCTAGTAGAAGAGAGTTCCACCCCAGCAGGTCAGTACCCAGAGCCGTAGTTAGAAGAGTTCCACCCCAGCAGGTCAGTACCCAGAGCCGTAGTTAGAAGAGTTCCACCCCAGCAGGTCAGTATAACCAGAGCCGTAGTTAGAAGAGAGTTCCACCCCAGCAGGTCATTGATTGATTGATTGAAATATTTATTAACAGTTTGTAGAATTTACAGTACATTTTAAGCACAAACTCAATACAAAGACTGTTAACTGTGAGTGGACGACCCAATTAAGCATTACACTGGTTTACAACAGGGTCCACATTGTTCAATTCATCAAAACATTTAGAGACATACAGACATTTAGAGACATACAAATAGACATTTCTATGTAGCTACAATTTACAATTTAGGCATTTAGCAGACGCTCTTAATCCAGAGCGACTTACATTTAAGCAAGAACAAAAGCATGGGAATACATCACATAAAAGCATTTATCAATATCATGAAACATGCGTAAGCTAAGAAAGTAACAGTGGAATATCTATATAATGAAACTATACATACACTATACATATAAACTATGCATATTTACTACTATGCTATACATATGTACTATGGCGTGCTATAACTATATACAATACAATTATAGTGCTGTCTACATAACATGCTATAAGTCTGTGTCAAATGCTATCTAAGCCAACAGAAATGCTATCTAAGGGGTTAGGGTAAGTGCTATGGGCCATGATGGAGTCTGAAAAGGTGGGTTTTCAGTGGGTTTTAGCTGAAGAACAGAACAGGAATTCATCATATAGGAAGCAAAAAAGGGAAAAGATACATTATACATTGAGGGGAAATGGGGGGGGGGGGGGGGATGGGGGGGATTCAGATTTTACAGAGGCCAGTTTCGAATTGCAGCCTTCCGTAGGTGCCCTTTGAGAGCGGGTTTGAAGGTCAGTACCCAGAGCCCTAGTAGAAGAGAGTTCCACCCCAGCAGGTCAGTACCCAGAGCCGTAGTAGAAGAGAGTTCGACCCCAAAGCGGCGTGCTATGGTGCTCTAGACCGTTTGCAGACCGTGGCCATGTTTCCATCAGAGTTTGGAAGCACTCGTTTTCAGTAAAGCAACGTCCTGCTGCCTCCTGCATTATGTGCTAGTTCAAAACAGGTGCTACACAGGGCAGTTGAGTGATATCTAACGAGCACTTCCAAACTCCAACACTTCACCTGCAAAGGACACAAAGTATAGCTCATAACAACATGTCTACAGTGGATTTTTATGAAACAAACACTTTGAGGATAGAAAGACAATAATTCAAGCTTTCCGTACAGCTGCAATGTTGGTGAGTTTGACGTTGTTTAATACAATCAGATTAGGACTGTTCTGTTTGGATGAAGGGGCTGTCTATGGGAAGTTGCACCTTGTTAGCACCTTGCCATTAACTTATATGGTAAGATGGCCACGGTCTGCATATGGTCCATATGGTGCTATAGTTCCAAACACTGGAACTATCCCATTGAGATAGAATGAGCACTTCCTGCATTCCATTGTTACAAATGGGAGTCGATGCTGGTGTCGTCAATCTCATACTAAGATCACGCTGGTCAGGACCAACCACCTCACTGGAAACAAATCATGTTAATCTTAACACACCCAATTAGATTAGGTTTAGTTTTAGCTCTATTTAGTCAAAGTTGAAACACTATGTTTCCTACATTTTGTATTTGAATATTATTTCCAAACGTGTTCAAAGAATTCTCCAAAAAAGCAAAAAAGAATCACGAAAAGGCAATGATCATTATTATTATAAAAGAAAATTGGGGTGTGGCGTAATTTCATAAAGTAAAATCTTTTTTAAATTTCATAAATTAGAAAACAAACGTCTAAGGAAGCAGTGAAAATAGCCAACTAGTGACAATAGCAGATCTACAAGCTCACAACACGGCGTGAAGCGACGCGTTGTGAGCTTGTAGATCGGCTATTTCCAGTTGGGGTCCCCGGCAAAAATATCTTAATCTCTCTGTTGTGGTCACTGGCTTAAATAGTTTTTTTGCGGCTTTCGCCTCCATTTTATATTTTTTATGTCGGGACAGACAGTAGGCTAACAGGAAATGGGGGAGAGCGATGGGGGGGGGGGGGGGGGGTGTGACATGCAGTAAAGGCTGTCGGGATCGGGAGTCAAACCCGCGGCACACTGCCAGACTCAGGCTACCGGCCAAGGTGCCTGGACCGCTGAGCCACGGCCAGGCCTGTGAACCACTGTGCAATCCACTAACATTGTTCTTTCTCGTGTGTGTGTGTGTGTGTGTGTGTGCGTGCGCTGCAGTGTGGGCCTGAGCCAGCGCACCAACGTGATCAGCTGCGTGACCCTCCACGACTCGGACTCGTCCAACGCCAGCCCGCTGACCCCCCTCCCCTCCTCCCGCCCCGCCCACCACCACCACCCCAACCACCTGCCGGTCAGCGCCATGCCCTCGCGCCACCAGGCCAAGTCCCTGGCGGTGGTGGCGCCGTCCGTCAAGGCCCACCACCAGGGGGCGCTGGCGGACAGGGGCAGCAGCCGCGCGCGCCTGGTCGACACATGTGAGTATTATCTGTCTGGGGTAGCAGCGGTTCATTGAACTGATCCATTTACTCCTTATAAAATAAAATTATCGTTTTTTTATTTATTTTTTTAACCAGAAAATAATCAATCTTGGAGCAAACTTTGTTTTTCTTTTTCTTTTAACCCATTTTGACCTGAGATCAGATTCTAAAAATGTCTTCTACATCCTGACAGTTTTCTGAAAAAGCTATGTTTCTATGTCAGTCGTTCTTCGATTCGTTCTTCGATTCGTAGCTTGAGCTTGTAGATCTGCTATTTTTCAATAGCTAAAGCATAACATAATGTTAACATTAAAAGGGGATCCCGCCCAAAATGGGTTAAAGGACCACTTCACCACTTTTCAACCTATCTTCATATAATAGGTCCTCACTAATAATCATGATAAAATGACACGATTCTTTTCTACTCAGTCTGTCTCTCATAGGAGGGCTTTGGGCAGTTTAGAAACAGTCTTCCAGTGACATCATCATTAGGCAGATTATTTTTTAAACAAGATTTTCTTTACAAAAATGTTTCGATTTTCATTATCGTGAGAACGATGGCTTCCATTTTCGCATTGCAACTTTTCAGGACTAGAAAGCCTGCTGTTTTTATTAGCTTGTATTCACCATCGATGATGTCACTGGAAGACAGTTTCTGAACTGCCCACAGCCCTCCTATGAGACAGGTTCAGGTTCAGGTTCATTTATTAGTTTGTCCCCGTGGGGCGATTTGGTTTACAGCAAGGCATAACACAGGCAGGTAACATGAAACACAAAAACACAGCAAAGGCACATAGTACACATAGAACATTTAAAACAGGATGGCAGTTCAAGGTATCAGTGTAACAATATAATTCATAACTTTTCCAGAAAGTTGTATAAAAATAAAAATAAAACTATTAATACAGATACAATTTATCTCCTCCTATCGGCATTTAGAGCCTTGATAGCTACAGGCACGAAGGAGAACTTATACCTGTTGCTTTTGGCCCAGACCGAGTAGAAAAAAATTGCGCCATTTATTCAAGATTATTAGTGAGGACCTATTATATGAAGATAGGTTGAAAAGTGGTGAAGTGGTCCTTTAAGTTTTGAATTAGTTTTTTTGTTTAAAAAAAAGGTTTTCTCCCACCCCACAGGTTGAACAGAATAGACAGGAAGGAGAAGTAAGCAAACAGATAAAAAAAAATACAATACAGAAAAACCAGCCAATTGTTCAGGAAATGAAAAATGAAATGTTCAGGAAATTGGGGAGGGATTTTTAAACGAAGCAATACTGTAATGTGTCACTCATTACACCACTTTACCCAAATTCAGCGGAGTGGAGTTTTGAAGGTTTTGTCCATCGTTGGTAAGAACAGCTGACAATGGATATCCAAGATCACAATGTGTGCATTAACACACATTACTATATATTAATATAATACAATATCTTCTGCAAAGAGAGGTTGACAGAGTTCAGTTTCCCAGTAGGTTAGGGACACAGCTAGACAGAACACCACCCGGACCTCTACTAGAAGGAAAACAGACGATCTAGAAGCTCACAGAGTGTTGCTTGTCACTGCGTTGTGCGCTTGTAGATCTGCTATTTTAATGACGGGACCAAAATAGGGACGCCTGTTTGAAAGTAGTTTTTTTTTTTGCTCCATGTCAGTTACTCAGTCTAATCTCTAGTGTAATAAGTGGATGAATGAGGTTGGATGTGATGGTTTGTGTTTGTTCCCTCTGCAGTGAGTTACATGAAGCCAAAGCGATCGTCCAGACAGCCCTGCAGCTCTGGGGAGAGCACGGAGAGGCAGAGACTGGTGCCCAGTCAGTCTCACCCTCTAAACCTCAGCCAGGTAAGAATGATCAGAGACTGGTGCCCAGTCAGTCTCACCCTCTAAACCTAAATGTGACTAAAACTAAGTGAAAACTATTCAAGAGACTATGACTAAAACTAAAATATAAATTTGCTGCCAAAAACAACACTGCTGAACATGTGTGCGTTTGCTCCCAGGTGCAGCCCGTGGTGTCCTCGTCTCAGGAGCTCCGCCACGGCCACCACCACAGCGCCTCCTCTGGCTCCTCCTCGTCGTCGCTGCGTCGCCAGCAGACCTTCCCCCCGACGGCCTCGGCCTCCCACCACCACTACAACTTCCAGGAGGTGTCGGCCCTGGCCTCCTCGGTGGGCCCCGGGGGGCCCCACCACCACCACCACCACCACCACCCCGCCACCACCACCACCGTGGGGCCCGGGGTGGGCGGCCTCTACACCGCCACCTACCCGGCCTCGGCCGCCCTCTCCTCGGCCTCGCAGGCCATGGAGCACCTGCTGGGACGCGGGGGGGGCCCCGTGGTGGGGGGCGGCGGGGGGGGGGCCCACCACCACCACCACCACGTGGCCCTCATCCACGGACACTCGCCCAGCTCCGCCTACGCCGCAGCGTACGCCGCCGCCTCCTCCTCGTCTTCCTCGTCCTCCTCGTCCTCCCGGAGGGACTCGTCCGGTCGGAAGGACCCCTCCTCCTCCTCGTCCTCCTCCTCGGGGGGGGGCCTGCTGCACGGCCTGCCCGCCGCCGCCGTCTACCACCAGCACCAGTTCGCCACCGCCGTGGGCTCGCCCTACGTCAGCGTGACCCCGCGGGCCGCTGAGGCCTATGGCGCCTACCAGCTCAGCCCGCGGCGTCTGACGCAGTACCCCTACCTCTAGATGTACGACGCAGTACCCCTACCTCTAGATGTACTGATGGTCAGTACCCGGGCCCTACCTCTAGATGTACTGATGGTCAGTACCCCTACCTCTAGATGTACTGATGGTCAGTACCCGGGCCCTACCTCTAGATGTACTGATGGTCAGTACCCCTACCTCTAGATGTACGACGCAGTACCCCTACCTCTAGATGCCGGGCCGGGGGGAGGGATACTGAGGGGTAGGGGTACTAACTATATAGATACAAAGGGGTAGAGGGTGCTGACGCAGTACCCCTAGCTATAGATAGCAGAGGGGTAGGGGTACTAACTATATAGATACAAAGGGGTAGAGGGTGCTGACGCAGTACCTAATAGATGACAGAGCCGCCACCACTAGTCACAGTTAGTTAGTTAGTTAGTTAGGGTTGGGACACCCGGAACCCGGTTCTTTTTCAGAACCTGGTTGATTCAGAGATTGAAGAACCCAGGAATTAGGTTTTTAACCGTTTTTTTTTTTTTTTATCACACTGTCCGAGAGCTGCTATGTAGATTTTACTATTACCAGTGGTTCTCAAACATTTAGATTTCACTCTAGAGTCTACAGATGGTGGTTCCATTTGTACTCTCTCAGAGTTACAGTCCTGTGAGGGTCCATTTGGAACCCCCTGTATGAGTAGTTAAAGGGAACTGGTGAGGAATAGGAATCCAATCCTAAGGGATCCCAACCCTAGTCACAATGATGGCTCAACCCACACGACCCCCGCCGGGATTCATTCATTTATTTATCGCGCATTGCCATGGTCTTTCCCCCCAGTTGCAACCCTTATTTTGAAGAGCCAAATATCCGTAACCGGATGTTACGATGATGTGTGTGTGTGTTGTGTTGTCTTGACCGGTGGGTGCAGAAAAAGAAAACCTGACTGCAAGACAAGTATCACAGTCGGACGTTGGAAAAACCTCGTTTTGACCAGAAACGACATTCATGGCGCTGATTTGGAGATGAGAGCCATTGAAAGCAGCACACATAGAACGCACGTAGATGCGTGCGCGACTCAAGATGGCGGCACGGCGCTCCAGTGTCACACAAGACACTAGCATGCTGACGGGACTCCATCGCATCAAAACATGGATTAATTAAATTATAGACCCTTATCACGTAAAGTCACGAGATCGGAGACTAAAGCTTATTGACGTGATCTACGGGAACGACGGGGAATGCGTTAAAGAGAATACCCCCCCCCCCCCTCTGTGTTGTCGTCTATCACAACGAGGGGACTTTTAGACATTTGACCGGAGCAATTATGGCACGATTTTTAAAGATGGTCACATGTTTTCATCATCGCTGGGTTTTTAAAACTGTGAGGCAGTGTTTTAACTTCCGGCTAGTTTTAGTTGCTCCTTTTTGTTTTTGGACTATTTTAACGTTCTGTGATGAAATTTTAGTATTATTTCATATTTTATCCTTTATTTTAGGCAATCACGTCTTCTCGTTTTTTCGACCCTATATTTTATCCCTTATGTTATTCAGATGTAGTGTAAAAAAAAAAACCTTGTGGTAAAAATCTATATTACGACACATTCTGTTTGTTATGTTGAGGGCGTTGTTGTCGAAGACAGAGAGACGATTTCTCCTTCTTCCTCGTAAAAAGCTCTGCCGTGACACTTTGGGTTAATCCTAGGAGCCTAGCACACAACGGCTAGTCGATAGCTAGCAGCCTAGAACACACGGCTAGTCGATAGCTAGGGGCCTAGCACACACGGCTAGTCGATAGCTAGCAGCCTAGCACACACGGCTAGTCGATAGCTAGGGGCCTAGCACACACGGCTAGTCGATAGCTAGCAGCCTAGCACACACGGCTAGTCGATAACTAGGAGCCTAGCACACACGGCTAGTCGATAACTAGGAGCCTAGCACACACGGCTAGTCGATAACTAGGAGCCTAGCACACACGGCTAGTCGATAACTAGGGGCCTAGCACACACGGCTAGTCGATAACTAGGAGCCTAGCACACACGGCTAGTCGATAACTAGGAGCCTAGCACACACGGCTAGTCGATAACTAGGGGCCTAGCACACACGGCTAGTCGATAACTAGGAGCCTAGCACACACGGCTAGTCGATAGCTAGGAGCCTAGCACACACGGCTAGTCGATAGCTAGGGGCCTAGCACACACGGCTAGTCGATAGCTAGGAGCCTAGCACACACGGCTAGTCGATAGCTACCAAACAAAGAGGGTTTCAGGTCCTTTTGTGTTCGTTGTCTTATTAACAAAAGTTAGTTAATTCACACTAATCCACTGATTATTCCCTGTGTGTGCGTGTGTGTGTGTTTTTTGGATAAAATAATGTTTATGACTAATGGCTTAAATACCCACGTTTTTATTTCTTCTCCATTTTATTTTATTATGCATAAATTATGTTTTGTCGATGGGTGTGAGGTGTTGCAGAGGAAGGTTTTGGTTGTCGCACGCTGAAGTAATTCTAAAGATGTTCTATATAAAGAGTTCCGTTTAAGTCGAGGAAGGTTTCGCTAAGCTGTGATGGATCATGTATTAATTTAAAATGCACGTTAAGTTTTCACACATTCTTACTTTTGTCGCGACGGTGGTGTTTTTTTTACTTTAAAAGACGCCGCCGTCCTCATGGAATAGTAACTTTTTAAACTTTCAACTGTGAGTGTTGAATGTATTAAGTTTGATTATGATGGAACATTTATAAACTTTTGTCCACTTGTTAGGAAATGAAATGATTTGAAGAAGAAGAAAAAGAAAAAGGACTTTGATGTGGCTTATATAACACACAAATAGTTCGTCCGTTGTGTCGGATGGAAGAGTATATCACATCTGCAAGTTGTACACATTAATGAACTTTATTATTATTATTATTAATATTATTATTTAGCTTTTGAAAGAAAAAAAACGACAAAAAAAGAGAAACCCAAGGGAGTGTGAGCCACCCCCCTGAGCTGTTGAAATGCACATACTAATTATTCTGACATGCAAGTTCATGTCTTGTCTGATGAGACGACTGTTGACTAGTGGCAGTTACTACCAATTACTAGAGTGTGGCATTTTGACATCGTGTTGGAAATGTTGTCCGACCTGCTCGGTTGGGACGTCCCGTACCGTACCTCTCTTTACCGTTGGTGAGCTGTGTCACTCACCACCAACCATCCACACTGTGTATGCTAACTAACATAATACAGTTAGTTTGAAACCCCGATACCAATACTTCATTAATAATAAGACCAATTATTAAAAACCCATTTTGGTCGGGAACCCCTTTTTTGGTGTTTTAAGCAACATGTTATGCTTTAGCTGTTTGAAAAATAGCAGATCTACAAGCTCATAGCGCGGCACCGAGTGCCGCGCTATGAACTTGTAGATCTGCTATTTTTGAAAAATCGTTTTTTCTTTTTTTCAATGACCCCATAACTCTTGAGACTGTCACTGTACAAGCATTTGTACGCTCTGGAGGGTCTATTTGGACCCCCGGAGGTTCCTGAAGAACCATGGCTATATCAAACTTTCAACAAAAACAAACTCAATGTATTAAAAAAAAGAAGAAAAAAAAAAACATTTTAAAATGGTCACCGGAAACATTGATGTTAAAATATTCTGAAATGTTCAGGAATATTATATATTATATTCAGGAAACATTGATTGATTGAAATATTCAAATAAAAACCCCTGCAAAAATTATTATGGTTTTGAATGGAGGATGTTAGTAAAAGTGTCATCATAACCGATTGATATTTTAACATGTACACACTTTGCACTGTATTATATATATATATATATATGTGTGTGTGTGTGTGTATATATATATATATATATATACACATACACACACATACAGTTTGTACAATTGGTGTGCAGACCAGTGCCCGAAGTGAGTTGACACCGTAGAGGAAAACTGACTGTGAGAACACTGAACTTGGAACGTTTAAAAACGTAATTCAAGGAGCCTGAGCTACGTCAAGTCACGTCTATAAAAACCCCATCATCACGTTATGATATGCAAATGAGACCTTCATGACTTTAAGAACCCGTTGGTGTTGTGTTGATAATCAGTTTGTGTTTAAATGTCTGAATATTTAACCGTTTGTGTTTTCATTTTGACATGGTTTAGTAGAGAGGCTGTCTGATATACAACTACTTCATTATGACATGGTTTAGTAGAGAGGCTGTCTGATATTAGAACTAATTCATTATGACATGGTTTAGTAGAGAGGCTGTCTGATATTAGAACTAATTCATTATGACATGGTTTAGTAGAGAGGCTGTCTGATATTAGAACTAATTCATTATGACATGGTTTAGTAGAGAGGCTGTCTGATATACAACTAACTAATTCATTTTGACATGGTTTAGCAGAGAGGCTAATCTAGATCTAGAACTAATTCAGGGAAAAATGTTTCGGCTCAAATAATTCACTATCACTGTTTTCAATAAAAAGAATAACCTCAAGTCCAACAACACGTGTGGCTGTTTTATTCCTCTGAATATCCATCCATCTTCAACCGCTTATCCGTAGTCGGGTCGCGGGGGCAACGGCTCTACCAGAGTGCTCCAGACTTCCCTCTCCAGAGCAACATTATAGTGACTTCCTCCTGGGGGGATTCTGAGACGTTCCAAGGCCAGTGAGTCGATGTGTTTCCTCCAACTGCGCCTTGGTCTGTCCCGGGGCCTCCCTACGGAGGTGCCCGAGAGGCATCCTAACCAGATGGCCGAACCACCGTGGTCAATAACTATCATGGTCAGTATCATGTCAGTAACTCTGTATCATGGTCAGTATCATGTCAGTGACCATGAATGCTGACGATCCTGACATGATACTATCATGGCAGTATCATGGTCAGTAACTCGGTAACCTGGTATCATGGTCAGTAACTCCGTATCATGTCAGTGACCATGAATGCTGACGATCCTGACATGATACTCTCATGAGATGAGAATGAAATGGGCTCATCTTAAAATCGTTTCATATAAGCATTGTGGTCCAAAAATAAACAAGCTGTCTCTGTATCGTTTACGACAGTCAGTCACTCATATATGATAGTCTGTTTCTAGTGAAAATGTAACTAATTCAGTAGCGGTAACGATAGCGTTTTCTCTCAGTCAGTTGATTCTTCATATCTATATGAGTGAAGCGGCCGGGATGACATGTTTATTTTTCAAACACAGTTCTTATATGAGGCAATCTAAAATCCCGTGGATTTGCGCCCTCTACCGATATTGACGTCAGACTTTGGTGCACTATAATGCCAGTATCATGTAAAGATGGCAAAATTGGTTGCTCCATATCAATAAATTGAAATCATGGGCTAGACATATTCTGGACTGGTGGTTTGATTTAATCTCATGGTTAATGAGTCAATTACATTGTGTACAACATTAAAACATTTCATAAATAAAAATTAAATAACAGTTCACAATTTTTGCTACACAATATTTACAAATTATTCACAATGGGTTCGTTTTTAACCCTACAATTCCCATAATGCTTTGGTCCGCTGCGCCTCCTTGTGGATAGGGCTGAGACAACAGGAAGCAAGTGAGCCCAGTGTCCATGACATCACGGAGCCCATGGACACTTTAAAAATCTTAAATATCTAAAAACACATATATTAATACCCCCAGGAAAGTGTTTCTTGTCTCCCAAACATCATTAGAATAAGATATGGTTGCAAAAGGGGTGAAGTGGCCCTTTAAGGTTTTGACTTGCCCTTTGCTGTACTGTACGTGCACTGTACGTGCCTGGGCACAGTTTTAAAACATTGAAGACATTGTTCACATTGAGTCACATTTAAAAAAATAATAATCCCAAAACGAACACCGGTAAATAGCGTGATGTATAAAGCCGATCGAACTCTATTGCATGTGAGGCTGCATTGTGTATTCGTTCAACCTGTCATAATAAGCTTAAGATTTCATTATGATGATGTGCTTAAATATGCAGCTATAACCACATTGAAGTCTCAACGGCTTTCCTTTGTTATTGAAATATGAAACTGTATAGGCCTACTGGAGTTGGTGATTACATCAATCTTAACCGGTCGATATGGCTATATAGGTTTTGATTGAAGTATTCATTAACAGTTTGGAGAAGTACAGTACATTTCAAGCACAACTCAATACAAAGACTGTTAACTGTGAGTGGACGACACCATAAAGCATCACACTTGTTTACAAGAGGGTCCACCATGTTCAATTCATCAGAACATGTAGCGACTTACAAATATACACTTCTATATAACCAAAAACAGGAAATCATCATAAAAGGAGGTAAAAAGGGAAAAACATCATATACAGTGAGGGGAAAAGGGGTGGGTCGGGGATTCAGATTTGACGGGGGCCAGTTTAAAATTGCAGCCGTCCGTAGGTGCCCTATGAGAGCGGTTTTGAAGGAGTCAAGGGATTCGCATGTCTTAATGACAGTTGGTAGGGCGTTCCACATTTTGGTGGCATAGGAGCAGAATTAATTTAGTCCCTTGTTTGTGCCGAATCTGGGTTGCACATGGTTTGTTGAACTCCCTCTGGTGTTGTGGGTGTGGACTTCGTTAACATTAAGGAAGTATTTAGACAGGTACATGGGTATCTTGGCGGTGCATCAGATCTTGTGGACCAGACCCATTGCAAGATGCTGTACTCTGTCGTCAACCCTAAGCCATTACAGCCTGTCAAAGTAGGCAGGGGTGAGGTGGGTTTGGGGGGTGAGGCCAAGTAGTAGCCTGACCAGTTTGTTTTGGGAGGTCTAGAGCCTTGTTTTAAGGGCCTTAGAGGTGCTGTGCATGGCTGCATCCATAGTCATAGAAACCTTGTACTGTTGGGGTCTTCAATGTGTTTTTGTCGACCAGTGAGGAGATCCTGTATAGGAATCTTTGGTTGACTTTTTTGATTATGTTGGTTGCCATTTTATCACCGGACAGATTTGCCTCCAGGATGGAACCTAGGTAGGCTATAGATAATTTAATCTTTTCGTGTGATAATATTGTCACCCACTCTAACCAAGAAGCCATCTGCCTTGCTGAGATTACCATCAGATCCAAAGAGAATGGCTTCAGTAGGCAGCCTACTTTATTCATCCTGAAGGGAAACAGGCCCGGACCTGTAGAATTATTTAAATAGAAACTAGTCATATTTCAAAATGCAAATGTTTTCTCCACCATCAGTTTCACCACGTACTGTACTGTACTGTACTGTCACACCTGAAATCATCATATATACAGTTAATATGTACAGTATGTGTGTGTTAGGCTGCACAACAGTTGGTTTTGAAAACCAACCAAATGCTATTTTCGTTTTCGGACAGACCCAGGCAGCCAGACACACAAAGCTCCGTAATGAAGTGGTTGCACCACTTAAAAACAAAGACAATGAATTAAAATAAAGTAATTAACATCTCTCTCATACAAGAAGACATCATACAAAAATGTATGATATACTTGCTAATACTGTCTTCATTATGTATTGTGCCAAACCCATAAGACAAGAACAGACTACACGTGAATTAATCGTGTTATGCAAGTTAAAATAAACACGAGCATGAACACCAGCACACGCCAAGACATTTACATTTTAAATCTCTCTCGTCTGTGTATCTATCTATTAACTGTTCAGATGCTCAGGTCTCATTATCGGATGAAACTGACTCAATGAAACATTATTATTGACCGTTATTACCGACATGTAATTCCACTATGATGAGATCAGTTCATCCATGAATTGATTGATCGGTCGACTGCATTAGTTTACCGAGGTCAAAGTCACAGGCCGGTCTTCACTAGCCTCTCTGCTAGACGTCAGGCGGCGGTCTTCGATGTGCCACAGAGGAATCTCAGCAGCTTGTGCATCGTGGACTTAAAACTCACAGGACTGGAAGCCGAGCTAAAATATGAGAGAGAGAGAGAGAGAGAGAGAGAGAGTGTGAGTGAGAGTCAGTAATATTTCCAACAGTATCTTCGTAGAATTGGTCCTCACTAATGTTCATTATGAGGCAGCACAATTTCCGTCTATTCACTCTGCTGCTTCTCATTGGCTTGACCATTTGTACACTCTCTCAGAGTTACAGACCCATAAGGGTCCATTTGGTTCCATTTCTACACTCTCTCAGAGTTACAGACCCATTAGGGTCCATTTGGTTCCATTTCTACACTCTCAGAGTTACAGACCCGTAATGGTCCATTTGGTTCCATTTGTACACTCTCTCAGAGTTACAGACCCGTAATGGTCCATTTGGTTCCATTTGTACACTCTCTCAGAATTACAGACCCGTAATGGTCCATTTGGTTCCATTTGTACACTCTCTCAGAGTTACAGACCCATTAGGGTCCATTTGGTTCCATTTGTACACTCTCTCAGAGTTACAGACCCGTAATGGTCCATTTGGTTCCATTTGTACACTCTCTCAGAGTTACAGACCTGTAAGGGTCCATTTGGAACCCCCTCGCGACACCCAGGTAGTCCCTGGACCCCACATTGAGAACCAGTGTCAGATCTGTTTAAGTTACAGTACAATCGTCGATTGTACTCGTCGAGTCGTGAGGTGAATGGAATGTCTTTGTATCAATACATCTCTGAAAGGTATATCAGGCGTGCTGAAATTGCCCAACAGCCCACAGCAACTCTTCAGTTTTCCACCACAACAGTTTACAGTTACAGACAGTAGGCCTATAACAATAACACAGCGACTGACAGTTGAAGTTAATATTGTGGTGTTTACCTCACAGCTTCCACGTTCCTGTGGCTCTGAATCCACTCCTGCAGCGCCTTGTCCTCCTGCTCCTCCCGGCTCTTGATCTTCTCCTGCTCGCCCTGCGAGGAGATGCGGTCCCAGATGTCGGTGTTGACCCACAGGGCGCCGGTCAGCGTGTAGCTGGCGTGCGCGCAGGTGATCCAGCGGCACAGCGGGCAGGTGACCACGCGGATGCCGCTCCGCAGCCGCGACATGGCCTCCACGCAGGGCGCGCAGAAGGTGTGGTCGCAGTGCAGCATCCTGGGGATGCGGTGCCAGCCGGAGTACCCGTGGAAGCACACGGCGCACTCCAGCTCCTCGTTCACAGGCATGATGATGATAATTATTATTATTATTATTATTACTGATGATGATGATGATGATGGTGATGATTGTTGTACTGTAGCCTGTACAGTTTGTGTGTTCACTCTGAAGGATTTGAAGACTGCTGGTCCTGTAACTGAGAGAATGGTACCATTAAACATAAAGATAGGTTTATGGAAGAAAGAATACTAGACTACCAATGCACTGATTTAATGTAGTATTTGACTTATATAGTCTGGTGAGACGTAGGAGGAACCTATGCAGGAAACAATCAAACCAGTCCTACAGACTGGTTTAATCCCCCCCCCCCCCCCCTCCCCAAGAACACACGAGGCAGAGAGACCGCCTGGCATGAGAGAAAGGACAATAGCTGCATGGAAGCCTGGAGGCGAGGGGCAGTGGTTTAATTGGCCAGGCAGCTGTGCCCAAAAGGTAGATTGCGATCTACCAGTAGATCACATGACATGTCCCTAAAAGATATAATCTATCACTTGAATTAAGGTGACTTGATTGACATCGAAAAGGGCCTGTGCTGTCAGCTCAAACCCATAATGCAATACATTGTTTTCAAGAGTGTTGCACACAAACATCAGTTGAATTACAAAGTTATATAATTGTACAAGAAAACCTACCAATTCCATTTCTCCTGTCTATTTTCTGTTCCAAGTGTGTATCTATTTCCAGCAAAGTGATAATAATTATTTAGATCTTGTTGAGCTGGTAATTTTGAAAGTAGCTCTCATGTCAAAAACGTGTGGGCACCCCTGGTGTAGTGGTTAAGGGTCGAAGGGACCACCTGATGACCTCTCTTCACCCATTAGGAATGGATTATTATCAGAATCAGAATCAAACTTTATTGTCACATCACGTTACAAGTAACATGGGTGAAATTCTTGTTTGTGCAGGCTCATCATTGCAGTTAAAAAGAAAGAAAGTGCATAGTACATGACTAAACTACCTGGTACAATATGTATGCATATATAAGAATAATTAAATAAAGTGATGTAGCCTATATATAAAGTAGTCTCTACTAAAAGGAGACCAATCTAGTTCAAACTGTGCGGCGTCACCAGTCCTAGTTCTTGTTCAGCAGTCTAATTGTGGACAAGTAGAAACTGTTCAGTAGTCTGGAGGTGCTGCTCTTGATGCTCATGAAGCGTTTGCCCGGCCGTGGGCGCGGAAGTGGTTTGAACAGGCTATGGCTGGAGGGGGTGATGGATGTCCCTGATCGCATCTTTGATGTATTTACAAACGGACGTGCCACATGGACATCACAATCACATTGCGGACAGACCAGATGCATTGTTTAAACTAAAGTGTTATATTATAGCTAGTTTTCAACACCTGTCCACAGGAGGCTTTTCTAAAATAGAACAACACTAGTCTAAAACCCAATCATGTACACAAATGAAATGAATAATTAACATCAAAAACCAGACCCAATACATACGTTAACTAGAGGAACTATTCATGTGAGCACAGTTGATTTGATTTCAACCATAATTTGAGTCCTTTGTACTATTACAATCATCCTCAACAGCATAATCATCATCAATAGTTAACCATGGAGAAACACATGACAAAAATATCACAATATAATATATATATATAATCTTACTTAAAAATGACTTACCCCAGAGTTTGATGAGCACATCTGTGACTTCTTGTTGCCTCTGTGTGTGTGTGAGAGAGAGAGAGAGAGAGATATCATGTAAGTTTTGCCCCTCAGTACACAGGCTCAGCCTGTCACGACAGGTTTTGTTTCTTTCTTATGGCATCATTACGACGGTTCCAAGGAAGCCTGACAGCTGTCTACAACAGTCACCTACCTTGTGGCTTCCTTGGAACTGGCCAGGTAGGTCAGTGTAGGTCAACATGAAACTGAAACTACCTGGGTTCCTTCCTTGGAACCTAAATATTGAACGCCATATAAGGACTCAAGGAGAGTCCGTTTTGAGTCTCTATGTGCTTATTATAGCCGAAGCAGTGGTGGAAATGATCTAAGTGCATTAATACACACTTGAATTTCAGATATTTGCACTTTACTTTAACTTCCACTCCACTACATCTTGGATCCACATATTATACTTTTACTCCACTACATTTGTTTGAAAACGTACTAATTGCTTTGTAGATTGCAATGTTTTTTCGTTCTATTGAACAGAAGTGAGGTGTTGAAATAATAAACACAGCAGTGATATTGAATGGTTCTTGGTTCTTTCCTTTCTGTCTGTTTGTGTGGCTGCTGAGTGCTGCCTGCTGGTAGGAAAGGTTTGGCTCAATAGATAAATTAATTATATATGTAGGGCTTCAAGTATAATGAAATGTGTTATTTTTGCTGATGATACTAATATCTTTTGCTCAGGAGAGATTATTCAAGAGCTACTGGAGGTGGTCTCAACTGAACTGGACAAATTTAAAAAATGGTTTGATCAAAATAAACTATCACTTAATCTAAAAAATAACTAAATACATGGTCTTCGGCAAACAAAAAACATTGATGAATACTCATATTGAGATAAAGATCGATAATATATTAGAAAGAGTATTTGATAACATATTCTTGGTGATAATAGATCATAAGTTTTCCTGGAAACCTCACATAACTTACATCCGCTCCAAACTAGGGAGAAGTATTGGTATCAAAACAAGACAAGCTTTAAACATTGACTCACTGAACACTCTGTACTGCACTTTAATGACACCATATCTCACCTATTGTGTGGAGATGTGGGGTAATACGGTATTACCCCATACCGGGTAATACGGTATTACCCCACAGGGGTGGCCTTAAGGATCGGGAGGCCCCTTTCATGACGTCATCATTTTAATATATATATATATTTTTTTAAATGTCAGTGTCAGTGTGTATTATCGGACTTCAAAGCATGAACAGCATACACAGCCAAGTAGACAATACACAAAAGCAGCTTGCTTGATTAAACAATGTTTTACTTCAAGCCTATAAATGCACACCCAGTTGTCCTTCTCAGGCCCGCCACCAAGTGGTCAAAAATAATACTGAAAATAATCTAATATTATTGGCTCCTATACACATACATTAACCACTTCAGTCCTATGTACAGTACATTCCGGCCATTTGAAAATAGCCGATCTACAAGCTCACATCTGAAATGTTTAAATGAGTTATATAGCCTTCGTTTGAATACTTTAAATGGGACATTCTCCACATTGAGTACTTTTAACTTTTGGTACTTGAAGTACATTTGATGCCAATACAATCAATCAATCAACTGTATTTGTTCAGACTCAGGGTCCAATAAAAACAGACAACAACATAAAACACTACATACAGAGAAGAAACACACCTAACCCATAAAAACATACATTTTACAATAAACATTCATACCACCCAGCTAACATGTCCACCTGGGCCCAATTGGGTTTTGACATGGGCTATGGGCTTGGGTTCCAAGTGGGCCGTGCACCCAGTATTCACAAAGGGCCCACCCGTGTTAGCCCATATGGGCTTATGTGGGTTTCTAACTGGGTCTTAGGTGGTATCCAAATGGGCCATTTTATTTCAGAACCATGTGTGCCACCTGTGTTTGCCTATATGGGTTTGAACTGGGATCTGATTGGGCCTTAAGTGGGTACCAGCTGGCAAATTATCAGGCCACACTTGTGTCCGCGCTCATTGTCTTCCGTCCTGTTTCTGTTGTCACCTGCTGTCGATTCTTCATTCCTACGGATAGGATGCAGTGCGCCACATTGGCGGTGTTTCCAGTTTTCTGTAGTAGTTGTGTACAAACTTTATGACTGTATAGCACTCGATCTGTAGAGTCCTACATTACTATCTCCTACGATCAAGGGTTAGGGTTAGGGAACTGTAGCCGAAAATCACTCCGACACCATGGACTATAGCCCATGGTCTGGAAGTGATTTTGTCTTTTACAAATTGAACCGGTTTTCAGCAGGTCAAATGAGGTACAGAAAACCGTATGACTCCCAGGCTGATCTCACTGCGGGATGAACTGTATGAGTTTATGTTTAAGAACTAACAATTCATTGAAAAATACATTCTGGATGTGTCACTTACAAGCCGAAATAGCTCAGTTGGAAGAGCATTAGACTGAAGATCTAAACGTCCCTAGTTCAATCCTGGGTTTCGGCAGTTGAAATGAGTTACAGAAAACTGTATATAGTTTCGGAAGACTTACTATAATATGTTGTTGTCTCCACCAGGCCGAAGGCATGTGGGGAGAGTATGTTTTGCACTCCGTCCGTCCGTGTGTCCGTGTGTGTGTCCGTGAACAGCTAATCTCGGCCACCGTTAACCCGGTCGATGCCATATTTTGCACACACACTCCCTGGATGCCAACCATGAACCTCTGCCCCAAACTTTCCAGAACGGCCTGTTATAGCGCCACCAGGAGGCCGCTTTGTGCAAAACAAGTTTTTGCACAGTACACCTACAGATTTTGTCCAAACATCACGCAAATTGGTACACAGTCTCTCTAGAGCCATTCAACGAAACGGGTCTTTCAGATTTATCAGACTCCATCCTGATTGGTTAAGATTGGCTCCCAAAGTTCACAGGAGTGCTCAGTTTCAAACAAAATGCTGCAAATCATGAACACATCGCGTGATTTCCGTGAAATTGTGCACCCACATTCCCACTAGGCCGAGGACGAAATGCCACATGAACAATTTCAACTCAGCCTCAAGGTGGCGCTATAACTGGCCGAAAAGTGTTTTTACCTCTAACTGCACGGATCTGTGGATAACCTGGTGGAGACCTGTGCCCGGAAGGGCACTTTTTCTAGTTTTTCATGATTTTGAAGGATAAAAAAAGACATACTATAGTTCATGGGTTTGGAAGACATACATGTGTACTTCATGATTTGGAGGATTAAAAAAGATCAGCCAAAATCCAACTCCAAACTCTAACTCACAGGCAAAGGAAGACTCTTGTTGCAGAATGCAGATAGCAATAGGTAACTGAGTTAGGGTGCTGTGGTTTTTGACGTGCCAATCATTCTGATTGACAGATTCCTTGGCCAATCAGATCGGTCTGCCTTCAGCCAATCCTAGGGTTCCTTACATTGTCTCCTCCAATCAAATGGTCGCAGACCCGGACCACTTCCTTGTTTATAACTGGATGAAATACTCTGACCTGTTTTAGATTTATAGTGATTCTTCAACTTCATTTTCTTCATTTTCACAGTTTTTGACATTTTATTAATATAATTGATCATTTTAGATCACTGCTAGATTGGAACAATCTTCTCTTATGGGTTCAGGTTCAGGTTCAGGTTCAGGTTCAGGTTCAGGTTCAGGTTCAGGTTCAGGTTCAGGTTCAGGTTCAGGTTCAGGTTCAGGTTCAGGTTCAGGTTCAGGTTCCACGGGTTAATAAAGTGTAAATGTGGGGGTCCTTGACAAGAAAAGGTCTGGAAACCATTGTTGTAGAGGGACTATAGAATAGATAGATGTTGATAGTATTAAGTTAGTTACTTTGACAGTGTACAAATGGAACCGGTTTTCAGCAGGTCAAATGAGGTACAGAAAACCGTATGACTCCCAGGCTGATCTCACTGGGGGAAAACTGTATGAGTTTTTGTTTAACCCATTCTGACCGGGCACCCATTTTGGTGTCAGCATCATGTTATGCTTTAGCTATTTAAAAATAGCCACCGAGTGGCGCGATACGAGCTTGTAGGTCTGCTATTTTTTGAAAAATCGAAGAACGACTGACATTTTTAGAATCTGATCTCAGGTCAGAATGGGTTCATCAGACCAGTGTGTGTCCGGCGGAAACCTCGTATGAATCTGATCTCAGGTCAGAATGGGTTAAGAACTAACAATACATTGAAAAATATATTCTGGATGTGACACTTAGGGCGCTTTCACACCGGACATGTTTGGTTCGTTTTAAACGAACCATGGTCCGCTTACCCCTTTGGTTCGGTTGGTGTGAACGTGCATACGAACTCTGGTGCGGATCAAAGAAACGAACCATGGTCCGCTAAAAAAGGCCGAACTCGGTTCGCTTCCAAACGAACCACGGTGCGGTTCGTTACTGGTGTGAACGCATTCGGACTTTATAGAGGACCAAATACAGTACGATAGCCAAAATAGCCGCCGGGCGTCGGCAGTTGTGAGGCTGCATTAATAATTAGTTATAAAAGCATGTCTTTTTTACGGGGATCATTGAGCTGACAGTCTGATTTTAATAGTAGACGCATATATGTCGAGGCGCACTGCGCAGCGCAAATGTAATGGCAGCGTGGTTCACATGCGCAAAAATAACAGATGTACAAGTTGTACAGATGTACACGGAATGGTATGTACGGTATGGTAAATTTGGAGCGCATCTCTCTCTCAGCGCATGCAAGCAATTATATCTACAGGCCTTTAATATAGCCTATATCAGACTATGCTCTCTCTCTCTCTCTCTCTCTCTCGCTCTCTCGCTCTCTCGCTCTCGTAATGACAGCACAGGAAGACGCATGCAGCCCCTGTGCGCACCTGTGCGTAATGTGACTATATCGTTAGATTGGAAGACAATACAGTCTTGGCTGACAACACCAATTGAAAGTAGAGTTCCCAAGGATTATGGTGATATTTAAATTTTAAAAATCGCATAAGAAATGAGCGAGATATGCCTAAATAAAATGTTAGTGGTCTTGGCAATTTATTTTATTTGTGTGCGATCCGGGGCGACGGCACGGCACAATAGATTTTCATTCATTTTTCAGATCATTGTCATGTCATTGCAGTGCAAACCATTAAATATAGCCTATATTAACTTCATAGGCTATTGTACAATATGTGACATATTTCTTTCACCCGGTATTATTGATGTGAGTTGATCAAAATAGTATTGCCTAGGCTATAATGCTTGACTTGTATAGCCTAGGCTATACAGTAGGCTATATAATGCCAGCACAGTCATTATTCTCTTTCTTTAAGACTAAAGGCAACCCTTGACTTGATGGGCTTTCTCAAATAGACTACTAATAATAATGCGACGATACCAGAAGTCCATTAACGTAATCAAAGCGATGCAATGACAAAGACAGTGAGAACAACAAAAGAACAAGCTGACGGTGTGAATCAAACTATATGTATTTTTTTGTCTTCTCTGTTCTGTTGCCTCGGGAGGTGTTTTCTGCTAAACAGGCTTCGTTGTTTTTGGCTTTTGGCGAGGCTGCAGCTAGCTGCTATTGGTCCACTCCGACAGGCTGTTTTATTTTAAGCATGTGCCGCCGCCACGCAAGTTATGACAAAGCATGTGAGTCTTCATGTGTGTGTGTGTGTGTGTGTACATGAGGGGGAGAGACAGAGAAACATTTAATGTTAAATAGGTTATACACAGGTGGTCCCAAATGATTCATTGATTACATCACGATCACTATACATTGACATAACAACGCGTCATCAGAGCGGAGGGAGGGGCGTCAGCTGCGACTCCGCGGCTCCGCCCACCCCCCGGGGTAAGATTTGTGATTTGTGATTTGCTCTCGTTCACTGCAATGCAATTTGCGGCATTTTCAAAACAATATTGCGCAGAGTAGCGATTATCTAACGTATTTGCAATGCCATACGTTGAAAGATCTGTTGCCCGCGGACAAGGCACGTTACCTCCGCAAGTTAGATATTATCGGCATAGGTGTTTGCCGTATGTGATTAAGGATTGGAAAAAGTTGCATTGGCAGCCATAGAAAATTCTGCCCGGGGTAAAACACCGGATGTGATGTTTTTGGGCGTTCCTGTCTTGTTAAAAAACCGGCTGTGACGTTTTTGGGCGTTCCTGTCTTGTTTCGTGTCAGTGTATAGCAAAAGACGTAAAACTAGGTCAACTCAATTACTCAATTAGCTGCAGCGGAGCTGTTCTGACTTGAAGCTCAATACTAACTGACCACCTTCAAGTTTAAACCATAAGATGACATGGAAATGCCCGCCGATTTGATGCGCAGAAATATATATCTAATCGGGTTAAGGTACATGGAAGAAAAGTCCTTTTTATCAGGGATACCTTGTTGTAGGCTATACATCTCCGTGAATTGTCAGCAAGCACATTATTGTTCAAACACCTACTCCTCTGTTCATCTGTTGCTCTTATTTGGCTAATAAAATAATTAATATGAATGAATGCAATAGCAAGTTGTTGCTGCCTGTCATGTTGCTGTTCTCTTCTCTCTGTGTGACTGAAGGTTGCCCCAAAATTTGTAGACAATGATTTCCCCTCATGTTCTTTTCCCCCTCACTATTTGGTTCGCTTAACATGTCCACGTGTCATTTGTTTACATATTTGGTACGCTTTACAAAGTCCAGTGTGAACGCCAAACGGACCAAAATCAAAATGCTAATATTTGGTCCTTGGTCCTTGATCCGGACCTTCTAAGCGAACTTTGGGTGTGAAAGCGCCCTTACAAGCCGAAATAGCTCAGTTGGTAGAGCATTAGACTGAATATCCAAAGGTCCCTGGTTCAATCCAGGCTTTCGGCACTTGAAATGCTGTACAGAAAATCCTATGACTCTTAGGCTGATCTCACTGGGTGAAAAACTTTATGAGTTTTTTTGTTTAAGAAGTAACAAGTAACAGTCAATGTAAAAATAAATACTGGATGTGTTGCTTGCAAGCCGTAATAGCTCAGTTGGGAGAGCGTTAGACTGTAGATCTGAAGGTTCCTGGCTCAAACCTGAGATTCGGCAGTTGAAATGAGGTACAGACAACCGTATGACTCTCAAGCTGATCTCACTGTGGGATGAACTGTATGAGTTTATGTTTAAGAACTAACAATACATTGAAAAATACATTCTGGATGTTTCACTTACAAGCAAACAAACAAAAAAGTGAATTGTCTGGAGTGTGTTAGAACACTGTCCACATGTTTGGGAGATGGTGAGTTCAAACCCCAAATAATTCTTTATTTTCAAGACCAATTTCAGAAGAAGAAAACAAACAAAAAACCATTGTGAATTGTCTCGAGCCAGTGGCTCAGTGTGTTAGAACGCTGCCACATGATCGGGAGATGGTGAGTCTGCAGTAGAAATGAGGTACAGACAACCGTATGACTCTCAAGCTGATCTCAATGCGGGATGAACTTTATGAGTTTATGTTTAAGAAATAACAATTCATTGAAAAATACATTCTGGATGTGTCACTTACAAGCCGAAATAGCTCAGTTGGAAGAGCATTAGACTGAAGATCTAAACGTCCCTAATTCAATCCTGGGTTTCGGCAGTTGAAAGGAGTTACAGAAAACTGTATATAGTTTCGGAAGACTTACTATATATGTTGTTTTTCATGATTTTGAAGGATAAAAAAAGACATACTATAGTTCATGGGTTTGGAAGACATACATGTGTACTTCATGATTTGGAGGATTACAAAATATGAGCCAAAATCCAACTCCAAACTCTAACTCACAGGCAAAGGAAGACTGTTGTTGCAGATAGCAATAGGTAACTGAGATAGGGTGCTGTCGTGGTTTTTGACGTGCCAATCATTCTGATTGACAGATTCCTTGGCCAATCAGATCGGTCTGCCTTCAGCCAATCCTACGGCTCCTTACATTGTCTCCTCCAATCAAATGGTCGCAGACCCGGACAACTTCCTTGTTTATAACTGGATGAAATACTCTGACCTGTTTTAGATTTATAGTGATTCTTCAACTTCATTTTCACAGTTTTTGACGTTTTATTAATATAATTGATCATTCTAGATCACTGCTAGATCTGTAACAATCTTCTCTTATGGGGTTAGGGTTAGGGTTAGGGTTAGGTTCAGGTTCAGGTTCAGGTTCCACATGTTAATAAAGTGTAAATGTGGGGGTCCTTGACAAGAAAAGGTTTGGGAACCACTGTTGTAGAGGGACTATAGAATAGATAGATGTTGATAGTATTAAGTTAGTTACTTTGACAGTGTACAAATGGAACCGGTTTTCAGCAGGTCAAATGAGGTACAGAAAACCGTATGACTCCCAGGCTGATCTCACTGGGGGAAAACTGTATGAGTTTATTTGTTTAAGAACTAACAATCAATTGAAAAATATATTCTGGATGTGTCACTTACAAGCCAAATTAGCGCAGTTGGTAGAGCATTAGACTGAAGATCTAAAGGTCCCTGGTTCAATCCAGGCTTTTGGCAGTTGAAATGAGGTACAGAAAATCCTATGACTCTTAGGCTGATCTCACTGGGTGAAAAACTTTATGAGTTTTTTTTGTTTAAGAAGTAACAAGTAACAGTCAATGTAAAAATAAATACTGGATGTGTTACTTTCAAGCCGTAATAGCTCAGCTGGGAGAGCGTTAGGCTTTACTTCTGAAGGTTCCTGGTTCAAACCTGAGATTCAGCAGTTGAAATGAGGTACAGACAACCGTATGACTCTCAAGCTGATCTCACTGTGGGATGAACTGTATGAGTTTATGTTTAAGAACTAACAATACATTGAAAAATACATTCTGGATGTTTCACTTACAAGCAAACAAACAAAAAAGTGAATTGTCTGGAGCCAGTGGCTCAGTGTGTTAGAACACTGTCCACATGTTTGGGAGATGGTGAGTTCAAACCCCAAATAATTCTTTATTTTCAAGACCAATTTCAGAAGAAGAAAACAAACAAAAAAGCATTGTGAATTGTCTCGAGCCAGTGGCTCAGTGTGTTAGAACGCTGCCACATGATCGGGAGATGGTGAGTCTGCAGTAGAAATGAGGTACAGACAACCGTATGATTCTCAAGCTGATCTCACTGCGGGATGAACTTTATGAGTTTGTTTAAGAAATAACAATTCATTGAAAAATACATTCTGGATGTGTCACTTACAAGCCGAAATAGCTCAGTTGGAAGAGCATTAGACTGAAGATCTAAACGTCCCTAGTTCAATCCTGGGTTTCGGCAGTTGAAATGAGTTACAGAAAACTGTATATAGTTTCGGAAGACTTACTATAATATGTTGTTTTTCATGATTTTGAAGGATAAAAAAAGACATACTATAGTTCATGGGTTTGGAAGACATACATGTGTACTTCATGATTTGGAGGATTACAAAATATGAGCCAAAATCCAACTCCAAACTCTAACTCACAGGCAAAGGAAGACTTTTGTTGCAGATAGCAATAGGTAACTGAGTTAGGGTGCTGTCGTGGTTTTTGACGTGCCAATCATTGTGATTGACAGATTCCTTGGCCAATTAGATTGGTCTGCCTTCAGCCAATCCTAGGGCTCCTTACATTGTCTCCTCCAATCAAATGGTCGCAGACCCGGACCACTTCCTTGTTTATAACTGGATGAAATACTCTGACCTGTTTTAGATTTATAGTGATTCTTCAACTTCATTTTCACAGTTTTTGACGTTTTATTAATATAATTGATCATTCTAGATCACTGCTAGATCTGTAACAATCTTCTCTTATGGGGTTAGGGTTAGGGTTAGGGTTAGGGTTAGGGTTAGGGTTAGGGTAGGTTCAGGTTCAGGTTCCACAGGTTAATAAAGTGTAAATGTGGGGGTCCTTGACAAGAAAAGGTTTGGGAACCACTGTTGTAGAGGGACTATAGAATAGATAGATGTTGATAGTATTAAGTTAGTTACTTTGACAGTGTACAAATGGAACCGGTTTTCAGCAGGTCAAATGAGGTACAGAAAACCGTATGACTCCCAGGCTGATCTCACTGGGGGAAAACTGTATGAGTTTATTTGTTTAAGAACTAACAATCAATTGAAAAATATATTCTGGATGTGTCACTTACAAGCCAAATTAGCGCAGTTGGTAGAGCATTAGACTGAAGATCTAAAGGTCCCTGGTTCAATCCAGGCTTTTGGCAGTTGAAATGAGGTACAGAAAATCCTATGACTCTTAGGCTGATCTCACTGGGTGAAAAACTTTGAGTTTTTTTTTGTTTAAGAAGTAACAAGTAACAGTCAATGTAAAAATAAATACTGGATGTGTTACTTTCAAGCCGTAATAGCTCAGCTGGGAGAGTGTTAGGCTTTAGATCTGAAGGTTCCTGGTTCAAACCTGAGATTCGACAGTTGAAATCAGGTACAGACAACCGTATGACTCTCAAGCTGATCTCACTGTGGGATGAACTGTATGAGTTTATGTTTAAGAACTAACAATACATTGAAAAATACATTCTGGATGTTTCACTTACAAGCAAACAAACAAAAAAGTGAATTGTCTGGAGCCAGTGGCTCAGTGTGTTAGAACACTGTCCACATGTTTGGGAGATGGTGAGTTCAAACCCCAAATAATTCTTTATTTTCAAGACCAATTTCAGAAGAAGAAAACAAACAAAAAAGCATTGTGAATTGTCTCGAGCCAGTGGCTCAGTGTGTTAGAACACTGCCACATGATAGGGAGATGGTGAGTCTGCAGTAGAAATGAGGTACAGACAACCGTATGACTCTCAAGCTGATCTCACTGCGGGATGAACTGTATGAGTTTATGTTTAAGAACTAACAATTAATTGAAAAATACATTCTGGATGTGTCACTTACAAGCCGAAATAGCTCAGTTGGAAGAGCATTAGACTGAAGATCTAAACGTCCCTAGTTCAATCCTGGATTTCGGCAGTTGAAATGAGTTACAGAAAACTGTATATAGTTTTGGAAGACTTACTATAATATGTTGTTTTTCATGATTTTGAAGGATAAAAAAAAGACATACTATAGTTCATGGGTTTGGAAGACATACATGTGTACTTCATGATTTGGAGGATTAAAAAATATCAGCCAAAATCCAACTCCAAACTCAAACTCACAGGCAAAGGAAGACTGTTGTTGCAGATAGCAATAGGTAACTGAGTTAGGGTGCTGTCGTGGTTTTTGACGTGCCAATCATTCTGATTGACAGATTCCTTGGCCAATCAGATCGGTCTGCCTTTCAGCCAATCCTAGGGCTCCTTACATTGTCTCCTCCAATCAAATGGCCGCAGACCCGGACCACTTCCTTGTTTATAACTGGAAGAAATACTCTGACCTTTTTAGATTTATAGTGATTCTTCAACTTCATTTTCTTCATTTTCACAGTTTTTGACGTTTTATTAATATAATTGATCATTCTAGATCACTGCTAGATCTGTAACAATCTTCTCTTATGGGGTTAGGGTTAGGGTTAGGGTTAGGGTTAGGGTTAGGGTTAGGTTCAGGTTCAGGTTCAGGTTCAGGTTCCACAGGTTAATAAAGTGTAAATATGGGGGTCCTTGACAAGAAAAGGTTTGGGAACCACTGTTGTAGAGGGACTATAGAATAGGTAGATGATGATAGTATTAAGTTAGTTACTTTGACAGTGTACAAATGGAACCGGTTTTCAGCAGGTCAAATGAGGTACAGAAAACCGTATGACTCCCAGGTTGATCTCACTGGGGGAAAACTGTATGAGTTTATTTGTTTAAGAACTAACAATCAATTGAAAAATATATTCTGGATGTGTCACTTACAAGCCAAATTAGCGCAGTTGGTAGAGCATTAGACTGAAGATCTAAAGGTCCCTGGTTCAATCCAGGCTTTTGGCAGTTGAAATGAGGTACAGAAAATCCTATGACTCTTAGGCTGATCTCACTGGGTGAAAAACTTTATGAGTTTTTTTTGTTTAAGAAGTAACAAGTAACAGTCAATGTAAAAATAAATACTGGATGTGTTACTTTCAAGCCGTAATAGCTCAGCTGGGAGAGCGTTAGGCTTTAGTTCTGAAGGTTCCTGGTTCAAACCTGAGATTCAGCAGTTGAAATGAGGTACAGACAACCGTATGACTCTCAAGCTGATCTCACTGTGGGATGAACTGTATGAGTTTATGTTTAAGAACTAACAATACATTGAAAAATACATTCTGGATGTTTCACTTACAAGCAAACAAACAAAAAAGTGAATTGTCTGGAGCCAGTGGCTCAGTGTGTTAGAACACTGTCCACATGTTTGGGAGATGGTGAGTTCAAACCCTAAATAATTCTTTATTTTCAAGACCAATTTCAGAAGAAGAAAACAAACAAAAAAGCATTGTGAATTGTCTCGAGCCAGTGGCTCAGTGTGTTAGAACGCTGCCACATGATCGGGAGATGGTGAGTCTGCAGTAGAAATGAGGTACAGACAACCGTATGATTCTCAAGCTGATCTCACTGCGGGATGAACTTTATGAGTTTATGTTTAAGAAATAACAATTCATTGAAAAATACATTCTGGATGTGTCACTTACAAGCCGAAATAGCTCAGTTGGAAGAGCATTAGACTGAAGATCTAAACGTCCCTAGTTCAATCCTGGGTTTCGACAGTTGAAATGAGTTACAGAAAACTGTATATAGTTTCGGAAGACTTACTATAATATGTTGTTTTTCATGATTTTGAAGGATGAAAAAAGACATACTATAGTTCATGGGTTTGGAAGACATACATGTGTACTTCATGATTTGGAGGATTACAAAATATGAGCCAAAATCCAACTCCAAACTCTAACTCACAGGCAAAGGAAGACTTTTGTTGCAGATAGCAATAGGTAACTGAGTTAGGGTGCTGTCGTGGTTTTTGACGTGCCAATCATTGTGATTGACAGATTCCTTGGCCAATTAGATCGGTCTGCCTTCAGCCAATCCTAGGGCTCCTTACATTGTCTCCTCCAATCAAATGGTCGCAGACCCGGACCACTTCCTTGTTTATAACTGGATGAAATACTCTGACCTGTTTTATATTTATAGTGATTCTTCAACTTCATTTTCACAGTTTTTGACGTTTTATTAATATAATTGATCATTCTAGATCACTGCTAGATCTGTAACAATCTTCTCTTATGGGGTTAGGGTTAGGGTTAGGGTTAGGGTTAGGGTTAGGGTTAGGTTCAGGTTCAGGTTCAGGTTCCACAGGTTAATAAAGTGTAAATGTGGGGGTCCTTGACAAGAAAAGGTTTGGGAACCACTGTTGTAGAGGGACTATAGAATAGATAGATGTTGATAGTATTAAGTTAGTTACTTTGACAGTGTACAAATGGAACCGGTTTTCAGCAGGTCAAATGAGGTACAGAAAACCGTATGACTCCCAGGCTGATCTCACTGGGGGAAAACTGTATGAGTTTATTTGTTTAAGAACTAACAATCAATTGAAAAATATATTCTGGATGTGTCACTTACAAGCCAAATTAGCGCAGTTGGTAGAGCATTAGACTGAAGATCTAAAGGTCCCTGGTTCAATCCAGGCTTTTGGCAGTTGAAATGAGGTACAGAAAATCCTATGACTCTTAGGCTGATCTCACTGGGTGAAAAACTTTGAGTTTTTTTTGTTTAAGAAGTAACAAGTAACAGTCAATGTAAAAATAAATACTGGATGTGTTACTTTCAAGCCGTAATAGCTCAGCTGGGAGAGTGTTAGGCTTTAGATCTGAAGGTTCCTGGTTCAAACCTGAGATTCGACAGTTGAAATCAGGTACAGACAACCGTATGACTCTCAAGCTGATCTCACTGTGGGATGAACTGTATGAGTTTATGTTTAAGAACTAACAATACATTGAAAAATACATTCTGGATGTTTCACTTACAAGCAAACAAACAAAAAAGTGAATTGTCTGGAGCCAGTGGCTCAGTGTGTTAGAACACTGTCCACATGTTTGGGAGATGGTGAGTTCAAACCCCAAATAATTCTTTATTTTCAAGACCAATTTCAGAAGAAGAAAACAAACAAAAAAGCATTGTGAATTGTCTCGAGCCAGTGGCTCAGTGTGTTAGAACACTGCCACATGATCGGGAGATGGTGAGTCTGCAGTAGAAATGAGGTACAGACAACCGTATGACTCTCAAGCTGATCTCACTGCGGGATGAACTGTATGAGTTTATGTTTAAGAACTAACAATTAATTGAAAAATACATTCTGGATGTGTCACTTACAAGCCGAAATAGCTCAGTTGGAAGAGCATTAGACTGAAGATCTAAACGTCCCTAGTTCAATCCTGGGTTTCGGCAGTTGAAATGAGTTACAGAAAACTGTATATAGTTTCGGAAGACTTACTATAATATGTTGTTTTTCATGATTTTGAAGGATAAAAAAAAGACATACTATAGTTCATGGGTTTGGAAGACATACATGTGTACTTCATGATTTGGAGGATTAAAAAATATCAGCCAAAATCCAACTCCAAACTCAAACTCACAGGCAAAGGAAGACTGTTGTTGCAGATAGCAATAGGTAACTGAGTTAGGGTGCTGTCGTGGTTTTTGACGTGCCAATCATTCTGATTGACAGATTCCTTGGCCAATCAGATCGGTCTGCCTTTCAGCCAATCCTAGGGCTCCTTACATTGTCTCCTCCAATCAAATGGTCGCAGACCCGGACCACTTCCTTGTTTATAACTGGAAGAAATACTCTGACCTTTTTAGATTTATAGTGATTCTTCAACTTCATTTTCTTCATTTTCACAGTTTTTGACATTTTATTAATATAATTGATCATTCTAGATCACTGCTAGATCTGTAACAATCTTCTCTTATGGGGTTAGGGTTAGGGTTAGGGTTAGGGTTAGGTTCAGGTTCAGGTTCAGGTTCCACAGGTTAATAAAGTGTAAATGTGGGGGTCCTTGACAAGAAAAGGTTTGGGAACCACTGTTGTAGAGGGACTATAGAATAGGTAGATGATGATAGTATTAAGTTAGTTACTTTGACAGTGTACAAATGGAACCGGTTTTCAGCAGGTCAAATGAGGTACAGAAAACCGTATGACTCCCAGGCTGATCTCACTGGGGGAAAACTGTATGAGTTTATTTGTTTAAGAACTAACAATCAATTGAAAAATATATTCTGGATGTGTCACTTACAAGCCAAATTAGCGCAGTTGGTAGAGCATTAGACTGAAGATCTAAAGGTCCCTGGTTCAATCCAGGCTTTTGGCAGTTGAAATGAGGTACAGAAAATCCTATGACTCTTAGGCTGATCTCACTGGGTGAAAAACTTTGAGTTTTTTTTTGTTTAAGAAGTAACAAGTAACAGTCAATGTAAAAATAAATACTGGATGTGTTACTTTCAAGCCGTAATAGCTCAGCTGGGAGAGTGTTAGGCTTTAGATCTGAAGGTTCCTGGTTCAAACCTGAGATTCGACAGTTGAAATCAGGTACAGACAACCGTATGACTCTCAAGCTGATCTCACTGTGGGATGAACTGTATGAGTTTATGTTTAAGAACTAACAATACATTGAAAAATACATTCTGGATGTTTCACTTACAAGCAAACAAACAAAAAAGTGAATTGTCTGGAGCCAGTGGCTCAGTGTGTTAGAACACTGTCCACATGTTTGGGAGATGGTGAGTTCAAACCCCAAATAATTCTTTATTTTCAAGACCAATTTCAGAAGAAGAAAACAAACAAAAAAGCATTGTGAATTGTCTCGAGCCAGTGGCTCAGTGTGTTAGAACACTGCCACATGATCGGGAGATGGTGAGTCTGCAGTAGAAATGAGGTACAGACAACCGTATGACTCTCAAGCTGATCTCACTGCGGGATGAACTGTATGAGTTTATGTTTAAGAACTAACAATTAATTGAAAAATACATTCTGGATGTGTCACTTACAAGCCGAAATAGCTCAGTTGGAAGAGCATTAGACTGAAGATCTAAACGTCCCTAGTTCAATCCTGGGTTTCGGCAGTTGAAATGAGTTACAGAAAACTGTATATAGTTTTGGAAGACTTACTATAATATGTTGTTTTTCATGATTTTGAAGGATAAAAAAAAGACATACTATAGTTCATGGGTTTGGAAGACATACATGTGTACTTCATGATTTGGAGGATTAAAAAATATCAGCCAAAATCCAACTCCAAACTCAAACTCACAGGCAAAGGAAGACTGTTGTTGCAGATAGCAATAGGTAACTGAGTTAGGGTGCTGTCGTGGTTTTTGACGTGCCAATCATTCTGATTGACAGATTCCTTGGCCAATCAGATCAGTCTGCCTTTCAGCCAATCCTAGGGCTCCTTACATTGTCTCCTCCAATCAAATGGCCGCAGACCCGGACCACTTCCTTGTTTATAACTGGAAGAAATACTCTGACCTTTTTAGATTTATAGTGATTCTTCAACTTCATTTTCTTCATTTTCACAGTTTTTGACGTTTTATTAATATAATTGATCATTCTAGATCACTGCTAGATCTGTAACAATCTTCTCTTATGGGGTTAGGGTTAGGGTTAGGGTTAGGGTTAGGTTCAGGTTCAGGTTCAGGTTCAGGTTCCACAGGTTAATAAAGTGTAAATATGGGGGTCCTTGACAAGAAAAGGTTTGGGAACCACTGTTGTAGAGGGACTATAGAATAGGTAGATGATGATAGTATTAAGTTAGTTACTTTGACAGTGTACAAATGGAACCGGTTTTCAGCAGGTCAAATGAGGTACAGAAAACCGTATGACTCCCAGGTTGATCTCACTGGGGGAAAACTGTATGAGTTTATTTGTTTAAGAACTAACAATCAATTGAAAAATATATTCTGGATGTGTCACTTACAAGCCAAATTAGCGCAGTTGGTAGAGCATTAGACTGAAGATCTAAAGGTCCCTGGTTCAATCCAGGCTTTTGGCAGTTGAAATGAGGTACAGAAAATTCTATGACTCTTAGGCTGATCTCACTGGGTGAAAAACTTTATGAGTTTTTTTTGTTTAAGAAGTAACAAGTAACAGTCAATGTAAAAATAAATACTGGATGTGTTACTTTCAAGCCGTAATAGCTCAGCTGGGAGAGCGTTAGGCTTTAGTTCTGAAGGTTCCTGGTTCAAACCTGAGATTCAGCAGTTGAAATGAGGTACAGACAACCGTATGACTCTCAAGCTGATCTCACTGTGGGATGAACTGTATGAGTTTATGTTTAAGAACTTACAATACATTGAAAAATACATTCTGGATGTTTCACTTACAAGCAAACAAACAAAAAAGTGAATTGTCTGGAGCCAGTGGCTCAGTGTGTTAGAACACTGTCCACATGTTTGGGAGATGGTGAGTTCAAACCCTAAATAATTCTTTATTTTCAAGACCAATTTCAGAAGAAGAAAACAAACAAAAAAGCATTGTGAATTGTCTCGAGCCAGTGGCTCAGTGTGTTAGAACGCTGCCACATGATCGGGAGATGGTGAGTCTGCAGTAGAAATGAGGTACAGACAACCGTATGATTCTCAAGCTGATCTCACTGCGGGATGAACTTTATGAGTTTATGTTTAAGAAATAACAATTCATTGAAAAATACATTCTGGATGTGTCACTTACAAGCCGAAATAGCTCAGTTGGAAGAGCATTAGACTGAAGATCTAAACGTCCCTAGTTCAATCCTGGGTTTCGGCAGTTGAAATGAGTTACAGAAAACTGTATATAGTTTCGGAAGACTTACTATAATATGTTGTTTTTCATGATTTTGAAGGATGAAAAAAGACATACTATAGTTCATGGGTTTGGAAGACATACATGTGTACTTCATGATTTGGAGGATTACAAAATATGAGCCAAAATCCAACTCCAAACTCTAACTCACAGGCAAAGGAAGACTTTTGTTGCAGATAGCAATAGGTAACTGAGTTAGGGTGCTGTCGTGGTTTTTGACGTGCCAATCATTGTGATTGACAGATTCCTTGGCCAATTAGATCGGTCTGCCTTCAGCCAATCCTAGGGCTCCTTACATTGTCTCCTCCAATCAAATGGTCGCAGACCCGGACCACTTCCTTGTTTATAACTGGATGAAATACTCTGACCTGTTTTATATTTATAGTGATTCTTCAACTTCATTTTCACAGTTTTTGACGTTTTATTAATATAATTGATCATTCTAGATCACTGCTAGATCTGTAACAATCTTCTCTTATGGGGTTAGGGTTAGGGTTAGGGTTAGGGTTAGGGTTAGGGTTAGGGTTAGGTTCAGGTTCAGGTTCCACAGGTTAATAAAGTGTAAATGTGGGGGTCCTTGACAAGAAAAGGTTTGGGAACCACTGTTGTAGAGGGACTATAGAATAGATAGATGTTGATAGTATTAAGTTAGTTACTTTGACAGTGTACAAATGGAACCGGTTTTCAGCAGGTCAAATGAGGTACAGAAAACCGTATGACTCCCAGGCTGATCTCACTGGGGGAAAACTGTATGAGTTTATTTGTTTAAGAACTAACAATCAATTGAAAAATATATTCTGGATGTGTCACTTACAAGCCAAATTAGCGCAGTTGGTAGAGCATTAGACTGAAGATCTAAAGGTCCCTGGTTCAATCCAGGCTTTTGGCAGTTGAAATGAGGTACAGAAAATCCTATGACTCTTAGGCTGATCTCACTGGGTGAAAAACTTTGAGTTTTTTTTGTTTAAGAAGTAACAAGTAACAGTCAATGTAAAAATAAATACTGGATGTGTTACTTTCAAGCCGTAATAGCTCAGCTGGGAGAGTGTTAGGCTTTAGATCTGAAGGTTCCTGGTTCAAACCTGAGATTCGACAGTTGAAATCAGGTACAGACAACCGTATGACTCTCAAGCTGATCTCACTGTGGGATGAACTGTATGAGTTTATGTTTAAGAACTAACAATACATTGAAAAATACATTCTGGATGTTTCACTTACAAGCAAACAAACCAAAAAGTGAATTGTCTGGAGCCAGTGGCTCAGTGTGTTAGAACACTGTCCACATGTTTGGGAGATGGTGAGTTCAAACCCCAAATAATTCTTTATTTTCAAGACCAATTTCAGAAGAAGAAAACAAACAAAAAAGCATTGTGAATTGTCTCGAGCCAGTGGCTCAGTGTGTTAGAACACTGCCACATGATCGGGAGATGGTGAGTCTGCAGTAGAAATGAGGTACAGACAACCGTATGACTCTCAAGCTGATCTCACTGCGGGATGAACTGTATGAGTTTATGTTTAAGAACTAACAATTCATTGAAAAATACATTCTGGATGTGTCACTTACAAGCCGAAATAGCTCAGTTGGAAGAGCATTAGACTGAAGATCTAAACGTCCCTAGTTCAATCCTGGGTTTCGGCAGTTGAAATGAGTTACAGAAAACTGTATATAGTTTCGGAAGACTTACTACAATATGTTGTTTTTCATGATTTTGAAGGATAAAAAAAAGACATACTATAGTTCATGGGTTTGGAAGACATACATGTGTACTTCATGATTTGGAGGATTAAAAAATATCAGCCAAAATCCAACTCCAAACTCAAACTCACAGGCAAAGGAAGACTGTTGTTGCAGATAGCAATAGGTAACTGAGTTAGGGTGCTGTCGTGGTTTTTGACGTGCCAATCATTCTGATTGACAGATTCCTTGGCCAATCAGATCGGTCTGCCTTTCAGCCAATCCTAGGGCTCCTTACATTGTCTCCTCCAATCAAATGGTCGCAGACCCGGACCACTTCCTTGTTTATAACTGGAAGAAATACTCTGACCTTTTTAGATTTATAGTGATTCTTCAACTTCATTTTCTTCATTTTCACAGTTTTTGACATTTTATTAATATAATTGATCATTCTAGATCACTGCTAGATCTGTAACAATCTTCTCTTATGGGGTTAGGGTTAGGGTTAGGGTTAGGGTTAGGGTTAGGGTTAGGGTTAGGTTCAGGTTCAGGTTCAGGTTCCACAGGTTAATAAAGTGTAAATGTGGGGGTCCTTGACAAGAAAAGGTTTGGGAACCACTGTTGTAGAGGGACTATAGAATAGATAGATGATGATAGTATTAAGTTAGTTACTTTGACAGTGTACAAATGGAACCGGTTTTCAGCAGGTCAAATGAGGTACAGAAAACCGTATGACTCCCAGGCTGATCTCACTGGGGGAAAACTGTATGAGTTTATTTGTTTAAGAACTAACAATCAATTGAAAAATATATTCTGGATGTGTCACTTACAAGCCAAATTAGCGCAGTTGGTAGAGCATTAGACTGAAGATCTAAAGGTCCCTGGTTCAATCCAGGCTTTTGGCAGTTGAAATGAGGTACAGAAAATCCTATGACTCTTAGGCTGATCTCACTGGGTGAAAAACTTTATGAGTTTTTTTTAAGAAGTAACAAGTAACAGTCAATGTAAAAATAAATACTGGATGTGTTACTTTCAAGCCGTAATAGCTCAGCTGGGAGAGCGTTAGGCTTTAGATCTGAAGGTTCCTGGTTCAAACCTGAGATTCGGCAGTTGAAATGAGGTACAGACAATCGTATGACTCTCAAACTGATCTCACTGTGGGATGAACTGTATGAGTTTATGTTTAAGAACTAACAATACATTGAAAAATAAATTCTGGATTTGTCACTTACAAGCAAACAAACAAAAAAGCACTTTGCTTTCCACACTTACATCAAATAGCACAAAAAAGCTGTGTATTAGTATCCAGCAGTTAGCTCAGTGTGATGAGAGGCTGTCCTTGGGAGCCACAGGTCCAGGGTTCAAATCCCACGTTAGTCATAACTGTGACACTTTGCTTTGCACACTGATTTCCAGAAGGACAACTTTAAAGCAGTCCAGAAATTCACCATGTTTGTGTGCCTCAGTGGCCCAACGGATAAGTCAGTTGATATCCGTAGTATACCTAGTAGAAGTGTGCAGGTTCAAACCCGACATGCGGTGTTCAAATCACCAACACCTAGAGTAGGCGTGTCCCAGCGGTCTTTCTTTACTGTGACACTTTGCTTTCCACACTTACATCAAATAGCACAAAAAAGCTGTGTAGTAGTATCCAGCAGTTAGCTCAGTGTGATGAGAGGCTGTCCTTGGGAGCCACAGGTCCAGTGTTCAAATCCCACATTAGTCATAACTGTGACACTTTGCTTTGCACACTGATTTCCAGAAGGACAACTTTAAAGCAGCCCAGAAATTCACCATGTTTGTGTGCCTCGGTGGCCCAACGGATAAGTCAGATGATATCCGTAGTATACCTAGTAGAAGTGTGCCGGTTCAAACCCGACATGCGGTGTTCAAATCACCAACACCTAGAGTAGGCGTGTCCCATCGGTCTTTCTTTACTGTGACACTTTGCTTTCCACACTTACATCAAATAGCACAAAAAAGCTGTGTAGTAGTATCCAGCAGTTAGCTCAGTCTGATGAGAGGCTGTCCTTGGGAGCCACAGGTCCAGGGTTCAAATCCCACATTAGTCATAACTGTGACACTTTGCTTTGCACGCTGATTTCCAGAAGGACAACTTTAAAGCAGCCCAGAAATTCAACATGATTGTGTGCCTCAATGGCCCAGCGGATAAGTCAAATGATATCCGTAGTATACCTAGTAGAAGTGTGCCGGTTCAAACCCGACATACTCCTAGTAGGCGGTGATGGTTCAAATCACTGACACTTAGAGTAGGAGTGGCCCAGTGGATAAATCAGATGATATCCATAGTCCGCACCTAGTACAAGGTGTGGGGTTCAGGTAGGAGGAGAGTAGCGTGGGCAGGTAGGAGGAGATTAGTGGCGTCAGGTAGGAGGAGAGTAAGGTGGTCAGGTAGGTGGGGGGTCAGGTAGGAGGAGAGCAGGGTGGTCAGGTAGGAGCAGAGTCGGTTTCAGGTAGGAGGAGAGCAGGGTGGTCAGGTAAGAGGACAGTAGCCTGAGGCGGAGTTCAGTCAGTAGGAAAGGGGAGGGGCCAGGCAGGAGGAGAGTAGGAAGGGGAGGGGCCAGGCAGGAGGAGAGTAGGAAGGGGAGGGGCCAGGCAGGAGGAGAGTAGGAAGGGGAGGGGCCAGGCAGGAGGAGAGTAGGAAGGGGAGGAGCCAGGCAGGAGGAGAGCAGGAAGGCGGGGGGCCAGGCAGGAGCAGAGTAGGAAGGGGAGGGGGCAGGCAGGGGGAGAGTAGGAAGGGGAGGGGGGAGAGTAGGAAAGGGAGGGGCCAGGCAGGAGGAGAGTAGGAAGGGGAGGGGCCAGGCAGGAGGAGAGTAGGAAGGGGAGGGGCCAGGCAGGAGGAGAGTAGGAAGGGGAGGGGCCAGGCAGGGGGGGAGGGGCCAGGCAGGGGGAGAGTGGGAAGGGGAGGGGCCAGGCAGGGGGAGAGTAGGAAGGGGAGGGGCCAGGCAGGGGGGGAGGGGCCAGGCAGGGGGAGAGTAGGAAGGGGAGGGGCCAGGCAGGGGGAGAGTAGGAAGGGGAGGGGCCAGGCAGGGGGAGAGTAGGAAGGGGATGCAGAGAAGGCAGAGGAGGCAGAGGGGTTCTTCCTGATTTTTTTTAATAATTTTCTAAATTAAAAAAAAAAAAAAAAATCAAAAAAAAAATCAGGAAGACCGCCTCTGCCTTCTCTGCATCCCCTCCCTACTCTCCCCCTGCCTGGCCCCTCCCCTTCCTACTCTCCCCCTGCCTGGCCCCTCCTCTTCCTACTCTCCCCCTGCCTGGCCCCTCCCCTTCCTACTCTCCCCCTGCCTGGCCCCTCCCCTTCCTACTCTCCCCCTGCCTGGCCCCTCCCCTTCCTACTCTCCCCCTGCCTGGCCCCTCCCCTTCCTACTCTCCCCCTGCCTGGCCCCTCCCCTTCCTACTCTCCTCCTGCCTGGCCCCACCCTAGTCTCCCCCTGCCTGGCCCCTCCCCTTCCTGGCCCCTCCCCTTCCTACTCTCCTACTGCCAGGCCCCTCCCCTTCCTACTCTCCCCCTGCCTGGCCCCTCCCCTTCCTACTCTTCCCCTTCCTACTCTACCCCTGCCTGCCCCCTCCCCTTCCTACTCTGCTCCTGCCTGGCCGCTCGCCTTCCTGCTCTCCTCCTGCCTGGCTCCTCCCCTTCCTACTCTCCTCCTGCCTGGCCCCTCCCCTTCCTACTCTACTCCTGCCTGGCCCCTCCCTACTCTCCCCCTGCCTGGCCCTTCCCCTTCCTACTCTCCCCCTGCCTGGCCCCTCCCCTTTCCTACTGACTGAACTCCGCCTCAGGCTACTGTCCTCCTACCTGACCACCCTGCTCTCCTCCTACCTGAACCTGACTCTCCTCCTACCTGACCACCCTGCTCTCCTCCTACCTGACCCCCCACCTACCTGACCACCTTACTCTCCTCCTACCTGACCCCACTAATCTCCTCCTACCTGCCCACGCTACTCTCCTCCTACCTGAACCCCGCACCTTGTACTAGGTGCGGACTATGGATATCATCTGATTTATCCACTGGGCCACTCCTACTCTAAGTGTCAGTGATTTGAACCATCACCGCCTACTAGGAGTATGTCGGGTTTGAACCGGCACACTTCTACTAGGTATACTACGGATATCATTTGACTTATCCGCTGGGCCATTGAGGCACACAATCATGTTGAATTTCTGGGCTGCTTTAAAGTTGTCCTTCTGGAAATCAGTGTGCAAAGCAAAGTGTCACAGTTATGACTAATGTGGGATTTGAACCCTGGACCTGTGGCTCCCAAGGACAGCCTCTCATCAGACTGAGCTAACTGCTGGATACTACTACACAGCTTTTTTGTGCTATTTGATGTAAGTGTGGAAAGCAAAGTGTCACAGTAAAGAAAGACCGCTGGGACACGCCTACTCTAGGTGTTGGTGATTTGAACACTGCATGTCGGGTTTGAACCGGCACACTTCTACTAGGTATACTACGGATATCATCTGACTTATCCGTTGGGCCACCGAGGCACACAAACATGGTGAATTTCTGGGCTGCTTTAAAGTTGTCCTTCTGGAAATCAGTGTGCAAAGCAAAGTGTCACAGTTATGACTAATGTGGGATTTGAACACTGGACCTGTGGCTCCCAAGGACAGCCTCTCATCACACTGAGCTAACTGCTGGATACTACTACACAGCTTTTTTGTGCTATTTGATGTAAGTGTGGAAAGCAAAGTGTCACAGTAAAGAAAGACCGCTGGGACACGCCTACTCTAGGTGTTGGTGATTTGAACACTGCATGTCTGGTTTGAACCGGCACACTTCTACTAGGTATACTACGGATATCATCTGACTTATCCGTTGGGCCACTGAAGCACACAAACATGGTGAATTTCTGGGCTGCTTTAAAGTTGTCCTTCTGGAAATCAGTGTGCAAAGCAAAGTGTCACAGTTATGACTAATGTGGGATTTGAACCCTGGACCTGTGGTTCCCAAGGACAGCCTCTCATCACACTGAGCTAACTGCTGGATACTACTACACAGCTTTTTTGTGCTATTTGATGTAAGTGTGGAAAGCAAAGTGTCACAGTAAAGAAAGACCACTGGGACACGCCTACTCTAGGTGTTGGTGATTTGAACACCGCATGTCGTATGTCGGGTTTGAACCGGCACACTTCTACTAGGTATACTACTGATATCATCTGACTTATCCGTTGGGCCACTGAGGCACACAAACATGGTGAATTTCTGGGCTGCTTTAAAGTTGTCCTTCTGGAAATCAGTGTGCAAAGCAAAGTGTCACAGTTATGACTAATGTGGGATTTGAACCCTGGACCTGTGGCTCCCAAGGACAGCCTCTGATCACACTGAGCTAACTGCTGGATACTACTACACAGCTTTTTTGTGCTATTTGATGTAAGTGTGGAAAGCAAAGTGTCACAGTAAAGAAAGACCGCTGGGACACGCCTACTCTAGGTGTTGGTGATTTGAACACAGCATGTCGGGTTTGAACCGGCACACTTCTACTAGGTATACTACGGATATCATCTGACTTATCCGTTGGGCCACCGAGGCACACAAACATGGTGAATTTCTGGGCTGCTTTAAAGTTGTCCTTCTGGAAATCAGTGTGCAAAGCAAAGTGTCACAGTTATGACTAATGTGGGATTTGAACCCTGGACCTGGGGCTCCCAAGGACAGCCTCTCGTCACACTGAGCTAACTGCTGGATACTACTACACAGCTTTTTTGTGCTATTTGATGTAAGTGTGGAAAGCAAAGTGCTTTTTTGTTTGCTTGTAAGTGACAAATCCAGAATGTATTTTTCAATGTATTGTTAGTTCTTAAACAAAAACTCATACAGTTCATCCCACAGTGAGATCAGCTTGAGAGTCATACGGTTGTCTGTACCTCATTTTAACTGCCGAATCACAGGTTTGAACCAGGAACCTTCAGATCTACAGTCTAACGCTCTCCCAACTGAGCTATTACAGCTAGCAAGTAACACATCCAGTATTTATTTTTACATTGACTGTTACTTGTTACTTCTTAAACAAAAAAACTCATAAAGTTTTTCACCCAGTGAGATCAGCCTAAGAGTCGTAGGATTTTCTGTACCTCATTTCAACTGCCGAAAGCCTGGATTGAACCAGGGACCTTTAGATCTTCAGTCTAATGCTCTACCAAATGCGCTAATTTGGCTTGTAAGTGTCACATCCAGAATATATTTTTCAATTGATTGTTAGTTCTTAAACAAATAAACTCATACAGTTTTCCCCCAGTGAGATCAGCCTGGGAGTCATATGGTTTTCTGTACCTCATTTGACCTGCTGAAAACCGGTTCCATTTGTACACTGTCAAAGTAACTAACTTAATACTATCAACATCTATCTATTCTATAGTCCCTCTACAACAGTGGTTCCCAAACCTTTTCTTGTCAAGGAACCCCACATTTACACTTTATTAACCTGTGGAACCGGAACCTGAACCTGAACCTGAACCTGAACCTAACCCTAACCCTAACCCTAACCCTAACCCTAACCCCATAAGAGAAGATTGTTACAGATCTAGCAGTGATCTAGAATGATCAATTATATTAATAAAACGTCAAAAACTGTGAAAATGAAGAAAATGAAGTTGAAGAATCACTATAAATCTAAAACAGGTCAGAGTATTTCATCCAGTTATAAACAAGGAAGTGGTCCGGGTCTGCGACCATTTGATTGGACGAGACAATGTAAGGAGCCCTAGGATTGGCTGAAGGCAGACCGATCTGATTGGCCAAGGAATCTGTCAATCAGAATGATTGGCACGTCAAAAACCAGCACCTTCCTACTGAGTGTGTTGGGTTTGAACTAGCACAATTCTACAAGGTACTCTACAGATAACTTGTGATTTATCCGCTGGGCCACTTAGCGGCAGACAGTTCAGCTGGAATTTCCAGGCCACTTGATGTCAGTGTGGAAAGGAAAACTTCACAGTAAATAGTTGAGTGTTTGGCTGATATTTTTTAATCCTCCAAATCATGAAGTACACATGTATGTCTTCCAAACCCATGAACTATAGTATGTCTTTTTTTATCCTTCAAAATCATGAAAAACAACATATTATAGTAAGTCTTCCGAAACTATATACAGTTTTTGGTAACTCATTTCAACTGCCGAAACGCAGGATTGAACTAGGGACGTTCAGATCTTCAGTCTAATGCTCTTCCAACTGAGCTATTTCGGCTTGTAAGTGACACATCCAGAATGTATTTTTCAATGCATTGTTAGTTCTTAAACATAAACACATACAGTTCATCCCGCAGTGAGATCAGCTTGAGAGTCATACGGTTGTCTGTACCTCATTTCTATTGCCGACTCATCATCTCCCGATCATGTGGCAGCGTTCTAACACACTGAGCCACTGGCTCCAGACAATGCACACTATTTTTTTGTTTGTTTTCTTCTTCTGAAATTGGTCTTGAAAATAAAGATTTATTTGGGGTTTGAACTCACCATCTCCCAAACATGTGGACAGTGTTCTAACACACTGAGCCACTGGCTCCAGACAATTCACACTGCTTTTTTGTTTGTTTGCTTGTAAGTGACACATCCAGAATGTATTTTTCAATGTATTGTTAGTTCTTAAACAAAAACCCATACAGTTCATCCCACAGTGAGATCAGCTTGAGAGTCATACAGTTGTCTGTACCTCATTTCAACTGCCGAATCACAGGTTTGAACCAGGAACCTTCAGATCTACAGTCTAACGCTCTCCCAACTGAGCTATTACAGCTTGCAAGTAACACATCCAGTATTTATTTTTACATTGACTGTTACTTGTTACTTCTTAAACAAAAAAACTCATAAAGTTTTTCACCCAGTGAGATCAGCCTAAGAGTCGTAGGATTTTCTGTACCTCATTTCAACTGCCGAAAGCCTGGATTGAACCAGGGACCTTTAGATCTTCAGTCTAATGCTCTACCAAATGCGCTAATTTGGCTTGTAAGTGTCACATCCAGAATATATTTTTCAATTGATTGTTAGTTCTTAAACAAATAAACTCATACAGTTTTCCCCCAGTGAGATCAGCCTGGGAGTCATATGGTTTTCTGTACCTCATTTGACCTGCTGAAAACCGGTTCCATTTGTACACTGTCAAAGTAACTAACTTAATACTATCAACATCTATCTATTCTATAGTCCCTCTACAACAGTGGTTCCCAAACCTTTTCTTGTCAAGGAACCCCACATTTACACTTTATTAACCTGTGGAACCGGAACCTGAACCTGAACCTGAACCTGAACCTGAACCTAACCCTAACCCTAACCCTAACCCTAACCCTAACCCTAACCCTAACCCTAACCCTAACCCTAACCCCATAAGAGAAGATTGTTACAGATCTAGCAGTGATCTAGAATGATCAATTATATTAATAAAACGTCAAAAACTGTGAAAATGAAGAAAATGAAGTTGAAGAATCACTATAAATCTAAAACAGGTCAGAGTATTTCATCCAGTTATAAACAAGGAAGTGGTCCGGGTCTGCGACCATTTGATTGGACGAGACAATGTAAGGAGCCCTAGGATTGGCTGAAGGCAGACCGATCTGATTGGCCAAGGAATCTGTCAAGCAGAATGATTGGCACGTCAAAAACCAGCACCTTCCTACTGAGTGTGTTGGGTTTGAACTAGCACAATTCTACAAGGTACTCTACAGATAACTTGTGATTTATCCGCTGGGCCACTTAGCGGCACACAGTTCAGCTGGAATTTCCAGGCCACTTGATGTCAGTGTGGAAAGGAAAACTTCACAGTAAATAGTTGAGTGTTTGGCTGATATTTTTTAATCCTCCAAATCATGAAGTACACATGTATGTCTTCCAAACCCATGAACTATAGTATGTCTTTTTTTATCCTTCAAAATCATGAAAAACAATATATTATAGTAAGTCTTCCGAAACTATATACAGTTTTTGGTAACTCATTTCAACTGCCGAAACGCAGGATTGAACTAGGGACGTTCAGATCTTCAGTCTAATGCTCTTCCAACTGAGCTATTTCGGCTTGTAAGTGACACATCCAGAATGTATTTTTCAATGCATTGTTAGTTCTTAAACATAAACACATACAGTTCATCCCGCAGTGAGATCAGCTTGAGAGTCATACGGTTGTCTGTACCTCATTTCTATTGCCGACTCACCATCTCCCGATCATGTGGCAGCGTTCTAACACACTGAGCCACTGGCTCCAGACAATGCACACTGCTTTTTTGTTTGTTTTCTTCTTCTGAAATTGGTCTTGAAAATAAAGATTTATTTGGGGTTTGAACTCACCATCTCCCAAACATGTGGACAGTGTTCTAACACACTGAGCCACTGGCTCCAGACAATTCACACTGCTTTTTTGTTTGTTTGCTTGTAAGTGACACATCCAGAATGTATTTTTCAATGTATTGTTAGTTCTTAAACAAAAACCCATACAGTTCATCCCACAGTGAGATCAGCTTGAGAGTCATACAGTTGTCTGTACCTCATTTCAACTGCCGAATCACAGGTTTGAACCAGGAACCTTCAGATCTACAGTCTAACGCTCTCCCAACTGAGCTATTACAGCTTGCAAGTAACACATCCAGTATTTATTTTTACATTGACTGTTACTTGTTACTTCTTAAACAAAAAAACTCATAAAGTTTTTCACCCAGTGAGATCAGCCTAAGAGTCGTAGGATTTTCTGTACCTCATTTCAACTGCCGAAAGCCTGGATTGAACCAGGGACCTTTAGATCTTCAGTCTAATGCTCTACCAAATGCGCTAATTTGGCTTGTAAGTGTCACATCCAGAATATATTTTTCAATTGATTGTTAGTTCTTAAACAAATAAACTCATACAGTTTTCCCCCAGTGAGATCAGCCTGGGAGTCATATGGTTTTCTGTACCTCATTTGACCTGCTGAAAACCGGTTCCATTTGTACACTGTCAAAGTAACTAACTTAATACTATCAACATCTATCTATTCTATAGTCCCTCTACAACAGTGGTTCCCAAACCTTTACTTGTCAAGGACCCCCACATTTACACTTTATTAACCTGTGGAAGCGGAACCTGAACCTGAACCTGAACCTGAACCTAACCCTAACCCTAACCCTAACCCTAACCCTAACCCCATAAGAGAAGATTGTTACAGATCTAGCAGTGATCTAGAATGATCAATTATATTAATAAAACGTCAAAAACTGTGAAAATGAAGAAAATGAAGTTGAAGAATCACTATAAATCTAAAACAGGTCAGAGTATTTCATCCAGTTATAAACAAGGAAGTGGTCCGGGTCTGCGACCATTTGATTGGAGGAGACAATGTAAGGAGCCCTAGGATTGGCTGAAGGCAGACCGATCTGATTGGCCAAGGAATCTGTCAATCAGAATGATTGGCACGTCAAAAACCACGACAGCACCCTAACTCAGTTACCTATTGCTGTCTGCAACAACAGTCTTCCTTTGCCTGTGAGTTAGAGTTTGGAGTTGGATTTTGGCTGATATTTTGTAATCCTCCAAATCATAAATGTACACATGTATGTCTTCCAAACCCATGAACTATAGTATGTCTTTTTTTATCCTTCAAAATCATGAAAAACAACATTATAGTAAGTCTTCCGAAACTATATACAGTTTTCTGTAACTCATTTCAACTGCCGAAACCCAGGATTGAACTAGGGACGTTTAGATCTTCAGTGTAATGCTCTTCCAACTGAGCTATTTCGGCTTGTAAGTGACACATCCAGAATGTATTTTTCAATGAATTGTTATTTCTTAAACATAAACTCAAAGTTCATCCCGCAGTGAGATCAGCTTGAGAGTCATACGGTTGTCTGTACCTCATTTCTACTGCAGACTAACCATTTCCCGATCATGTGGCAGCGTTCTAACACACTGAGCCACTGGCTCGAGACAATTCACAATGCTTTTTTGTTTGTTTTCTTCTTCTGAAATTGGTCTTGAAAATAAAGAATTATTTGGGGTTTGAACTCACCATCTCCCAAACATGTGGACAGTGTTCTAACACACTGAGCCACTGGCTCCAGACAATTCACACTGCTTTTTTGTTTGTTTGCTTGTAAGTGATAAATCCAGAATGTATTTTTCAATGTATTGTTAGTTCTTAAACATAAACTCATACAGTTTATCCCACAGTGAGATCAGTTTGAGAGTCATACGATTGTCTGTACCTCATTTCAACTGCCGAATCTCAGGTTTGAACCAGGAACCTTCAGATCTAATGCCTAACTCTCTCCCAGCTGAGCTATTACGGCTTGAAAGTAACACATCCAGTATTTATTTTTACATTGACTGTTACTTGTTACTTCTTAAACAAAAAAAACTCATAAAGTTTTTCACCCAGTGAGATCAGCCTAAGAGTCATAGGATTTTCTGTACCTCATTTCAACTGCCAAAAGCCTGGATTGAACCAGGGACCTTTAGATCTTCAGTCTAATGCTCTACCAACTGCGCTAATTTGGCTTGTAAGTGTCACATCCAGAATATATTTTTCAATTGATTGTTAGTTCTTAAACAAATAAACTCATACAGTTTTCCCCCAGTGAGATCAGCCTGGGAGTCATACGGTTTTCTGTACCTCATTTGACCTGCTGAAAACCGGTTCCATTTGTACACTGTCAAAGTAACTAACTTAATACTATCAACATCTATCTATTCTATAGTCCCTCTACAACAGTGGTTCCCAAACCTTTTCTTGTCAAGGACCCCCACATTTACACTTTATTAACCTGTGGAACCTGAACCTGAACCTGAACCTGAAACTAACCCTAACCCTAACCCTAACCCTAACCCTAACCCTAACCCTAACCCTAACCCCATAAGAGAAGATTGTTACAGATCTAGCAGTGATCTAGAATGATCAATTATATTAATAAAACATCAAAAACTGTGAAAATGAAGAAAATGAAGTTGAAGAATCACTATAAATCTAAAACAGGTCAGAGTATTTCATCCAGTTATAAACAAGGAAGTGGTCCGGGTCTGCGACCATTTGATTGGACGAGACAATGTAAGGAGCCCTAGGATTGGCTGAAGGCAGACCGATCTGATTGGCCAAGGAATCTGTCAATCAGAATGATTGGCACGTCAAAAACCAGCACCTTCCTACTGAGTGTGTTGGGTTTGAACTAGCACAATTCTACAAGGTACTCTACAGATAACTTGTGATTTATCCGCTGGGCCACTTAGCGGCAGACAGTTCAGCTGGAATTTCCAGGCCACTTGATGTCAGTGTGGAAAGGAAAACTTCACAGTAAATAGTTGAGTGTTTGGCTGATATTTTTTAATCCTCCAAATCATGAAGTACACATGTATGTCTTCCAAACCCATGAACTATAGTATGTCTTTTTTTATCCTTCAAAATCATGAAAAACAACATATTATAGTAAGTCTTCCGAAACTATATACAGTTTTTGGTAACTCATTTCAACTGCCGAAACGCAGGATTGAACTAGGGACGTTCAGATCTTCAGTCTAATGCTCTTCCAACTGAGCTATTTCGGCTTGTAAGTGACACATCCAGAATGTATTTTTCAATGCATTGTTAGTTCTTAAACATAAACACATACAGTTCATCCCGCAGTGAGATCAGCTTGAGAGTCATACGGTTGTCTGTACCTCATTTCTATTGCCGACTCACCATCTCCCGATCATGTGGCAGCGTTCTAACACACTGAGCCACTGGCTCCAGACAATGCACAATGCTTTTTTGTTTGTTTTCTTCTTCTGAAATTGGTCTTGAAAATAAAGATTTATTTGGGGTTTGAACTCACCATCTCCCAAACATGTGGACAGTGTTCTAACACACTGAGCCACTGGCTCCAGACAATTCACACTGCTTTTTTGTTTGTTTGCTTGTAAGTGACACATCCAGAATGTATTTTTCAATGTATTGTTAGTTCTTAAACAAAAACCCATACAGTTCATCCCACAGTGAGATCAGCTTGAGAGTCATACAGTTGTCTGTACCTCATTTCAACTGCCGAATCACAGGTTTGAACCAGGAACCTTCAGATCTACAGTCTAACGCTCTCCCAACTGAGCTATTACAGCTTGCAAGTAACACATCCAGTATTTATTTTTACATTGACTGTTACTTGTTACTTCTTAAACAAAAAAACTCATAAAGTTTTTCACCCAGTGAGATCAGCCTAAGAGTCGTAGGATTTTCTGTACCTCATTTCAACTGCCGAAAGCCTGGATTGAACCAGGGACCTTTAGATCTTCAGTCTAATGCTCTACCAAATGCGCTAATTTGGCTTGTAAGTGTCACATCCAGAATATATTTTTCAATTGATTGTTAGTTCTTAAACAAATAAACTCATACAGTTTTCCCCCAGTGAGATCAGCCTGGGAGTCATATGGTTTTCTGTACCTCGTTTGACCTGCTGAAAACCGGTTCCATTTGTACACTGTCAAAGTAACTAACTTAATACTATCAACATCTATCTATTCTATAGTCCCTCTACAACAGTGGTTCCCAAACCTTTTCTTGTCAAGGACCCCCACATTTACACTTTATTAACCTGTGGAAGCGGAACCTGAACCTGAACCTGAACCTGAACCTGAACCTAACCCTAACCCTAACCCTAACCCTAACCCTAACCCTAACCCTAACCCTAACCCCATAAGAGAAGATTGTTACAGATCTAGCAGTGATCTAGAATGATCAATTATATTAATAAAACGTCAAAAACTATGAAAATGAAGAAAATGAAGTTGAAGAATCACTATAAATCTAAAACAGGTCAGAGTATTTCATCCAGTTATAAACAAGGAAGTGGTCCGGGTCTGCGACCATTTGATTGGAGGAGACAATGTAAGGAGCCCTAGGATTGGCTGAAGGCAGACCGATCTGATTGGCCAAGGAATCTGTCAATCAGAATGATTGGCACGTCAAAAACCACGACAGCACCCTAACTCAGTTACCTATTGCTGTCTGCAACAACAGTCTTCCTTTGCCTGTGAGTTAGAGTTTGGAGTTGGATTTTGGCTGATATTTTGTAATCCTCCAAATCATAAATGTACACATGTATGTCTTCCAAACCCATGAACTATAGTATGTCTTTTTTTATCCTTCAAAATCATGAAAAACAACATTATAGTAAGTCTTCCGAAACTATATACAGTTTTCTGTAACTCATTTCAACTGCCGAAACCCAGGATTGAACTAGGGACGTTTAGATCTTCAGTGTAATGCTCTTCCAACTGAGCTATTTCGGCTTGTAAGTGACACATCCAGAATGTATTTTTCAATGAATTGTTATTTCTTAAACATAAACTCAAAGTTCATCCCGCAGTGAGATCAGCTTGAGAGTCATACGGTTGTCTGTACCTCATTTCTACTGCAGACTCACCATTTCCCGATCATGTGGCAGCGTTCTAACACACTGAGCCACTGGCTCGAGACAATTCACAATGCTTTTTTGTTTGTTTTCTTCTTCTGAAATTGGTCTTGAAAATAAATAATTATTTGGGGTTTGAACTCACCATCTCCCAAACATGTGGACAGTGTTCTAACACACTGAGCCACTGGCTCCAGACAATTCACACTGCTTTTTTGTTTGTTTGCTTGTAAGTGATAAATCCAGAATGTATTTTTCAATGTATTGTTAGTTCTTAAACATAAACTCATACAGTTCATCCCACAGTGAGATCAGTTTGAGAGTCATACGATTGTCTGTACCTCATTTCAACTGCCGAATCTCAGGTTTGAACCAGGAACCTTCAGATCTAATGCCTAACGCTCTCCCAGCTGAGCTATTACGGCTTGAAAGTAACACATCCAGTATTTATTTTTACATTGACTGTTACTTGTTACTTCTTAAACAAAAAAAAACTCATAAAGTTTTTCACCCAGTGAGATCAGCCTAAGAGTCATAGGATTTTCTGTACCTCATTTCAACTGCCAAAAGCCTGGATTGAACCAGGGACCTTTAGATCTTCAGTCTAATGCTCTACCAACTGCGCTAATTTGGCTTGTAAGTGTCACATCCAGAATATATTTTTCAATTGATTGTTAGTTCTTAAACAAATAAACTCATACAGTTTTCCCCCAGTGAGATCAGCCTGGGAGTCATACGGTTTTCTGTACCTCATTTGACCTGCTGAAAACCGGTTCCATTCGTACACTGTCAAAGTAACTAACTTAATACTATCAACATCTATCTATTCTATAGTCCCTCTACAACAGTGGTTCCCAAACCTTTTCTTGTCAAGGACCCCCACATTTACACTTTATTAACCTGTGGAACCTGAACCTGAACCTGAACCTAACCCTAACCCTAACCCTAACCCTAACCCTAACCCTAACCCTAACCCCATAAGAGAAGATTGTTACAGATCTAGCAGTGATCTAGAATGATCAATTATATTAATAAAACGTCAAAAACTGTGAAAATGAAGAAAATGAAGTTGAAGAATCACTATAAATCTAAAACAGGTCAGAGTATTTCATCCAGTTATAAACAAGGAAGTGGTCCGGGTCTGCGACCATTTGATTGGAGGAGACAATGTAAGGAGCCCTAGGATTGGCTGAAGGCAGACCGATCTGATTGGCCAAGGAATCTGTCAATCAGAATGATTGGCATGTCAAAAAACATCACCTTCCTACTGAGTGTGTTGGGTTTGAACTAGCACAATTCTACAAGGTACTCTACAGATAACTTGTGATTTATCCGCTGGGCCACTTAGCGGCACACAGTTCAGCTGGAATTTCCAGGCCACTTGATGTCAGTGTGGAAAGGAAAACTTCACAGTAAATAGTTGAGTGGGGTTTGAACCTTCAATCTCCAGACAATGACGACAGCACCCTAACTCAGTTACCTATTGCTATCTGCAACAACAGTCTTCCTTTGCCTGTGAGTTAGAGTTTGGAGTTGGATTTTGGCTGATATTTTTTAATCCTCCAAATCATGAAGTACACATGTATGTCTTCCAAACCCATGAACTATAGTATGTCTTTTTTTTATCCTTCAAAATCATGAAAAACAACATATTATAGTAAGTCTTCCGAAACTATATACAGTTTTCTGTAACTCATTTCAACTGCCGAAACCCAGGATTGAACTAGGGACGTTTAGATCTTCAGTCTAATGCTCTTCCAACTGAGCTATTTCAGCTTGTAAGTGACACATCCAGAATGTATTTTTCAATGCATTGTTAGTTCTTAAACATAAACTCAGAGTACATCCCGCAGTGAGATCAGCTTGAGAGTCATATGGTTGTCTGTACCTCATTTCTACTGCCGACTCACCATCTCCCGATCATGTGGCAGCGTTCTAACACACTGAGCCACTGGCTGCAGACAATTCACACTGCTTTTTTGTTTGTTTTCTTCTTCTGAAATTGGTCTTGAAAATAAACACTTATTTGGGGTTTGAACTCACCATCTCCCAAACATGTGGACAGTGTTCTAACAAACTGAGCCACTGGCTCCAGAAAATTCACACTGCTTTTTTGTTTGTTTGCTTGTAAGTGACACATCCAGAATGTATTTTTCAATGTATCAATGTATTTGTACACTGTCAAAGTCACTAACTTGGCCCAGGCCGTAGCGTAACGGTCTGGGCACCGGACTGGTAATCCAGTCGCAGTGTGCCGCGGGTTCGACTCCCGGACCCGACACGGCCTTTACTGCATGTCATCCCCCCATCTCTCTCCCGTTTCCTGTCAGCCTACTGTCTGTCCCTTAAAAAATCAATAAAAGGCGTAAGCCGCAAAAAAAATATCTTAAAAAAAAAAAAAAAAAAAAAAAAAAGTCACTAACTTATCATCTAGTATAGACCCTCTACAACAGTGGTTCCCAAACCTTTTCTTGTCAAGGACCCCCGAATTTACACTTTATTAGCCCGTGGAACCTAACCCTAACCCTAACCCGGCTATAATCCATGGTCAAAAACGATGAAAAACGAGGATTTGAAAAAAAGACAAAATCCAGACCATGGGCTATAGTCCATGGTGTCGGAGTGATTTTCGTCCTCAAAAATGATGAAAAACGGCATGCTACAGTTCCCTAACCCTAACCCTTGATCGTAGGAGATAGTAATGTAGAACTCTACGGATCGAGTGCTATCCAGTCATAAAGTTTGAACACTTGAAGAAACTACTACAGAAAACTGGAAACACCGCCAATGTGGCGCACTGCATCCTATCCGTAGGAATGAACAATCGACAGCAGGTGACAACAGAAACAGGACGGAAGACAATGAGGACGGACACAAGTGTGGCCTGATAATTTGCCCAGCTGGTACCCACTTAAGGCCCAATCAGATCCCAGTTCAAACCCATATAGGCAAACACAGGTGGCACACATGGTTCTGAAATAAAATGGCCCATTTGGATACCACCTAAGACCCAGTTAGAAACCCACATAAGCCCATATGGGCTAAGACGGGTGGGCCCTTTGTGAATACTGGGTGCACGGCCCACTTGGAACCCAAGCCCATAGCCCATGTCAAAACCCAATTGGGCCCAGGTGGACATGTTAGCTGGGCAGTGCTTCCAAAAAGCAGACAGATAGCTATTGCTACTGAAGCCGGGGTTACACAGCAGCATATTATACCGTTTTGAGACTCATTGAGCCGACATTACATTTATACATTAGGTTTCTGAGAAACCTATGTCATTGAGAAACCGTTTCTCAGTAAGGCATGACAAGTGTATACTCCGGAATTTTATTTGTAAACAGAGTACTTCTACATTGCGTGAATGACTTGTACCACTTGTACATGGCATGTTTTTTTATGACGGTTCCATGGAAGCTGTGACAGACGTGCCAGGTTCACTTGAATTCCATTTTCATTGTCTGATGGCATTCACTTGCATGATTTAGGAGTACAATGTACAGCATCTTAGAAAAGAAAATAAGGTCTGCACACTGGAACCAAAGCTTTAAAAATCACACCCGTGTGAAGTGAGTGCATGGTGAACTCCGTGTGGGGGTCCCCAGGGGGTCCCCAGAAGTGCCAGCTGGGCCATATATGTTTAGTATGTTTAATGTAGCAGAAGAAGTTTTGCACAATTTTAACGTCCCAGATCGATTGAAATATGAATCTACTGTAGTACTGTACTGTGCTGACTATAACTCCATGATATATTAGGAGTACAATAACATTCCATTGTGAATAAAAACATATTATTAACCACAGTGTGGTTGCAGTGTAATGCTAAAGGTTTAATCACAGGGCTGTCTGCTTCATGTAATATAATTAAAAGTGTTTTGTGAATCAATTAATTGAGTGCTATCCTTACTTTCATGCAAAGCACCAACTTCAGTGTTTACAGACTGACCTATAATAACAATAGGCCTATAGCCTACAATAGCACAGTGAGTCTTATATCTCTGGTCCATAGCTCTAATCATTAGAGTCTATGGCAATAGCACAAACTTTGGCATGCAACTAGTCCTACATACTTAAACCTACCAACACCATTCTAGCCTACTTAGGTTTATCTTACGGTGGACATGTTTGCCTGAAAAGGAATCTTTGAAAGGTGTCATAGTTTTAGAAATATAGTGCTTTCAAATTTGAGACTTTTAACATGGGGCTCAATGGCAGAAATTGGCACGTCAAAAAAACACTTTCACCTAGAAACTCCATTAACACTTTTATTATTCAGCTTACTGTGGAGACACATGCTGGAACTTTTTACTTTGAAATGTTTTGTAGTTTCTGAGGTATTTCACTTAAACGCCCAATGCATTCTCTATGGAAATAGCACAAGCTTTGGCATGCTACTAGTCCTACATTCTTACACCTAGAAACCCCATTATAGGCTACTTAGGTTCATCTTACGGTGGACATGTTTGCCTGAAAAGGAATCTTTGAAATGTTTCATAGTTTTAGAAATATAGTGCTTTCAAATTTGAGAATTTTACAATGGGGCTCAATGGCAGAAATTGGCAAAAAAAGCACTTTCACCTAAAAACTCCATTCACACTTTTTATTATTCAGCTTACTGTGGAGACACATGCTGGAACTTTAGCATGCTAGTCCTACATACTTACACCTAGAAACCCATTCTAGCCTACTTAGGTTCATCTTACGGTGGACATGTTTGCCTAGAAATATACATGTTTGCCTAGAAAAGTAGAAATATAGTGCTTTCAAATTTGAGAAAGTTATAATGGGGCTCAATGGCAGGTTATGGCACGTAAAATAATCACTTTCAACTAGAAACTCCATTCACACTTTTTATTATTCAGCTTACTGTGGAGACACATGCTGGAACTTTTTTGAGGTACCCTCACAAAAAACATGCAGTAATCGTGGTCTCTAAACTACCTCCCCCTGGCCAGCCGGGGCGCCTGATGGAGGGGAAAGGAACTGGTTGGAATAACGTGTTGCTTCCGCACTCTACGTCCAACTTCCCTGTCAGGTGAAAAAAAGCAGCTTGCGCTTGGACTCCTCATGCATGAAGGAAGCATGAGTCAGTCCGCTGCCCTCCCCAGGTTGACAGAGGAAGTGCAGCGCCCAGGATTACATTAGATAATTGACACTTACTTGAAGGTATATTCAGTGATTTCACTCAAAAAACCTTAGGTTTCGTTTTTGGCTGGGACCCAAAGCCTTTCGTCCAATCAGGATAAGAGTCAAAAACGAAACCTAAGGTTTTTTGACCCCCAGGGGTTAACTGGGGACAGGGAGGAACTCCTTATATTATATGGTCAGCACACTCTATAGTAGAGAGGATTATCACAACAAAACAAAAAAATAAGTGATATTTGAATTAAGTGAAATCACTGAATAAAATTGCTAAATTATAGGATAAAACTTTTATTAAAAAAATAAATACCCACCCATACATATGCCTCATTTAGAATGTAATCAGCTCCATTGCAATCTTGATTTTGGGTCATCTAGGAGGCGAGATATTGAGACATTTGTTTTTGAAAGTAGCCATTTTTAAAGATCCAAGATGGCTGCTATACCTCGAAAAAAATGGCAACAAACATTTTCTGATTGGTTAGGCTATAAGGTTTCCAAAAATATAGTTTTAAAAATATTCGTCTTCATCCTACGAACTCATAGGGCTGAACATAGTGAACTGGACTAAAACACAAAATAAATTTTCAGGTGGGTTGCCAATTTCAGGCAATCAGGAAGTACCCATTTATCAGCTCCAATTTCAGTGTTCCAATTTGGTCAGCTTCTTTGTCTCATCACGGTTTCTCTCCTGATCGGATCAAATTGGTATCCAGAACTGAAAATGTAATGTCTTGTCCTGATCAGTGTCACCCAAAAAAGTAGTTAAAATAGCCAGAATGCCATATCACATCGTGAGCTTGTATCGGCTATTTTCACACCTTTTTTCATTTACAATTCAGCCTATAGTGAAATGTACACAATACGGACACCAGGTTGAAAGGGGTTGAGTATGTCTGTCCGACTGAATCCATAACCTCAGTGGCCGGATGGGAACCGCAAGGTTGCCAGTTCGAACCCGGACTCCCCCAGAGTTAGTGTCGAAGTGTCCTTGAGCAAGACACTGAGGGCTGTATTGTGCGTGTCTTAAGTACCAGGTCTTAATCCCTAACAGTAAACTAAAGACCTGGAGGCGTGATCAATGCCATTTGGCTATTCTGAGTGGCCAAAGAGCATTGATCACGCCTCCAGGTCTTTAGTTTACTCAAGTTAGGGAATAAGACCTGCGGTACTTTTGATTGATTGAAATATTTATTAACAGTTTGTAGAATTTACAGTACATTTTAAGCACAAACTCAATACAAAAGACTGTCAACTGTGAGTGGACGACCCAATTAAGCATTACACTTGTTTACAACAGGGTCCACATTGTTCAATTCATCAAAACATTTAGAGACATACAAATAGACACTTCTATGTAGCTAAAGAACAGAACAGGAATTCATCATATAGGAAGCAAAAAGGGAAAAGATACATATACAGTGAGGGGAAATGGGGTGGGGGGGGGGGGATTCAGTTTTTACAGAGGCCAGTTTCGAATTGCAGCCATCCGTAGGTGCCCTTTGAGAGCGGTTTTGAAGGAGTCAAGGGATTCACATGTCTTAATGACAGTTGGTAGGGCGTTCCACATTTTGGTGGCATAGGAGCGAAAAGAATTTAGTCCCTTGTTTGTGCCGAATCTGGGTTGTACATGGTTTGTTGCACTCCCTCTGGTGTTGTGGGTGTGGACTTCGCTTACATTAAGGAAGTATTTAGACAGGTACATGGGTATCTTGGTGGTGTATCGAATCTTGTGGACCAGACCCATTGCAAGATGCTGTACTCTGTCGTCGACCCTAAGTCATCCCAGCCTGTCAAAGTGGGCAGGGGTGAGGTGGGTTCGGGGGGTGAGGCCCATTAGGAGCCTGACCAGTTTTTTTTGGGAGGTCTGGAGCCTTGTTTTAAGGGCCTTTGAGGTGCTGTGGTACCAAGAGGTGGATGCATAGTCAAAGAAACCTTGTACGAGGGCTCCTGTTAAGGTCTTCAAGGTGTTTTTGCTGACCAGTGAGGAGATCCTGTAAAGGAATCTTGTTCTTTGATTGACTTTTTTGATTACGTTGGTGGCCATCTTATCACCGGAAAGATTGGCCTCCAGGATGGAACCTAGGTAGGTAATTTGATCTTTTCGTGTGATAATATTGTCACCCACTCTAACCAAGAAGCCATCTGCCTTGCTGAGATTACTATTTGATCTGAAGAGGATGGATTCAGTTTTTCCCAGGTGTAAGGATAGTTTGTTATCAGCGAGCCAGGTGCAGATTCTACCGAGTTCAGAGCTGAGGGTCTTTTCAACCTGCAGTTTGTTCCTGTCCGAGACCAGCAGTGCTGAGTCATCTGCGAACAGGAACAAGTTGCAGTCACAAGCTGAAGTCATGTCGTTAACATATATTAGGAACAGTAAAGGCCCCAGTATGCTTCCTTGTGGGACGCCACAGCTCACTGGGAGGGGAGGGGACAGTGTTCCGTTCACCTCCACCATCTGTTCTCTCCCCTCCAGGTAGGATTGCATCCAGCTCACTGATGTGCTATCAAAACCAATAGCTTTAAGCTTGTTAACCAGTATGGAGTGGTTCACGGTGTCAAAAGCCTTTTGGAGGTCCAGCATGACCATGCCGCAGTATTTTCCAGCGTCCACCTCGTGTTTGATGTGGTCGCTCAAATAGAGGAGGCATGTGTCAGTGGAGTGGGATGTTCTGAAACCAGATTGGAACTCGTACAGCAATTTATTAGTGGCAAGATACTTTTCAACCTGTTCATAGACTATTTTTTCCATCACTTTCGAGATGGAGCTTAGAATAGAAATAGGGCGGTAGTTGCCGGGTTCTACTTTACTCCCTTTTTTGTACAAGGGGGTTACTTTGGCCAGTTTAAAATCTTGGGGGACCTGTCCCTGTTTGATGGAGAGGTTAACTATGTGGGTGATGACTGGAGCTATGGAAAAGGCTGAGTCTCTGAGAAATTTGGAGGGGATATTGTCATGGCCAGTGGCCTTGTGGGGTTGGAGGGCACTCAGTTTTTTAAGTACCTCCTCGGTTGTTACCATTGCCATTTTGAAATCATCTTTACAAACACCAAGGTTTTTGTAGAAGGCTTTGATGTGCTCTACACCAAAACGCCCAGAGTGGGAGGGCAGTTTGCTAACCAGCTTTGTTGCAATGTTTGTAAAGAAGATGTTCAGGTGGTTGGCTACATCAAGCTTGTCAGTGATGAGGGTGTTATTCGATTTGATGTTTATGTTAGTAAACCTGGTTTTTAGTTTCTGACCACAGCCTAGTTGGTTGTTTAGTAACTTCCAGAGTTCCCGAGGATTGTTTTTGATTTCCTCGGCTTTATCATTGATAAAGTTACATTTGGCAGATTTGGTCATGGCAATTACACCGTTTCTTAGCTTGTTACACTGGGTTTTTAGGTTGCACTGTTTGGTTTGGAGATTACTGTCGAAGCGCTTGGCTAGCATGGACTTGCATTTAAGAAGTTCAGAGCATTTGTTGTCTCTGGCTTTCATTGCAGTCAGTATGTCCGAATTCATCCATGGCTCCGAGCGGGTTTTGACCCTGATGGTTCTCAAAGGAGCCATGATGTTTAGTACTGATGTAAATTTGGTTTTAAAGCCAAGCCATGCTTCTTCGACTAGTGAGCTCCTGAGCACATCGGACCAATCCAGACTCTCCAGTTCAAGGTTAAAGGCCTCACTAGAGTAGGTTTTGAGGTCCCTAGATATGACTGTTTTGTGACAGTCAAACTTTAGTTTTTGTATTTTGTGGGTACAGAAAATCATAAAATGATCACTGAGCCCACATACAATAACCCCTTTCTTGGAGATTCTGGATTTGTCCGAGGTCAGAATGAGATCAATGACAGTTTGAGTAGAATCACACACTCTTGTGGGTTGGGTAATTAGCTGACTGACACCATGCAGATCACAAAACCGACTAAATGACTTAAACACAGGTGCTTCCTTACGAAGCATATCCGTATTGTAGTCGCCAATCAGGATTTTCTCTACACATTCCTCCCCAGCTAAGCACCCCTCAAGTATATCATAAAACCCATTCTGATCGGGCGGTCTATAGACGGTGCCAACTAATACTGATTTAGCATTTTTGAAAATTAATTCAACCCACACAGTTTCAATTTCATCATGCTGTAAGTCAGTACGAGTAACATATTCAGTGTCTTTGTGAATATACATGCACACGCCACCGCCATGCCTGTTTCTGTCGTTCCTAATGATAGTATAGTTCTCTATTTCTATCTCTGGGTCCCTGGTGGACTCGTCCAGCTTTGTTTCAGAGAAACTTAGGATGTTTACCTTACCGCTTTGGAACACTTGTCTGACCTCAGCCAGTTTGGGTCCAAGGCTGTTGATGTTCAGGTGAAACAAATGGATTCCTTTGACACTGGCAATACTGTTAATGTCCTCCATGTTAAAATAGGGAGGTCCATTGTTGATGTCTGCAGTAGTTGCGGCCGCGGGTTGCCGTGGGGGGGTGGTGGGGGGCGCCGGGAGTGGGGCTGCGGGTGGGGGGAGGGTGGGGGGTGCCGGGAGTTGGGCTGCGGGTGGGGGGAGGGGTCCCTCGTCAAAGTTTGAGGGCGTTGAGGGCTCTGGTGGGGTTGATTGAGCCATGGTCCCGACTGGAAAAAAAGCCGGGAAAGAACGCCGATGAGGCCGACAAGGTCCGTCTCCAGATGCGATGTCCCCCGTGGTTGGATGCGGGGACTCTTCATGCCTGTAGATGGGGGTGTTGACCGTGTCTTGGGCCTTGACTGTCGCCGGTTGCAGGTCACTCCTCAGTCTCCTGCCTTTGCCCGGGACACGCTCGGCCCTTGCGAATATAGGATTCACAACCGGGATATTAGCGTGTATATCCAGCATGATGCAGGTTGGTTGAGGAGGAAGGGGGCCAGCGGTGTTGTTGTTATTCATCGCTGTGTCGGCGGTGAGGGCCGCGAGTCCATTGTTCTCCCCGCGAGCGGTGTTGTTGTTGTTGTTCTTCGCTGCTGCTGTGTCGAGTCCGTTGTTCGCCACCGTTTCCTGTGCGAGCAGTCTAGTCCTTTGTCGAGTGATCACAGGACCAGGATTACTTTCGATGTCGCCAGCCAGTAACAAAATAAAGAAAAATAAAAATCTATTCACTTTGCTAAGCTGGAGCTTGTCTCCCTTGGCCTACAATTCACGGAAAAAACGGAATTAATCGAAAAATCTAAACCTCCCGTTAACGGAAAAAACGGAATGACAATCAATATCAGTTATCGCGGGGTCAAAAGAGCAAAAATTTATATTTTTTCGCGAATATCACTAATGTTGGATGTAATTTACCAAAAAACGGCCGAAATCCGCGTGATCGTGCGCTATCGTGCACGCGCGCCGTCTCTATGTGCGTCGCTGTAAAAAATGTGATATTTTGCGATCTTTTGGGGTTGATTTGAGGTTAATTTGACTTAGTTATGAAAAATATAGCATTAGCTTAGCAATCCGGACCAGCCAAGCTATTGACTAGGGTCAAAATACTACAGGATGTTGTTGATCGTTGAACCGGAAGTGACTTAGGAAGATCCGTCTATTTTAGCCAAAATCAGCATAATGGTGCTTTCCCGCCATCTGGTGGCGAATCGAGAGAATACATTTGCAATGAATGAAAAAAAAAAAACATCTCTTCAATCCACCAGATCTTTCTTGTATGTTAAAACGATGAATTAAAAATATGCCAATTTGTTACCCAAACAAAAAAATTGGGACTGGTAGTCCAAGGGTTAAGACACGCAAAATACAGCCCTGAAACCCTAATTGCTCCTGATGTGCTGGTTGGTGCCGCCATCGGTGTATGAATGTGTGTGAATGGAATGCACAATCTATGAAAAGCGCCTTGGATAAAGGCGCTATATAAATGCACCATTTACTATTTATGACAATGTTTACTAAGGTAATAAAATCAAGTGAGTCATGGAATGTCTCCTGCAACCAGCAGGAGGCGTTTTAGGGACTTCCTTATTAGCTTCATTAAAACAATGAAGTCACACAAAGCACTTATCCATTCTTACAGATTTATTTGATTTGATTTGATATATTTGTAATTTTCAGGACACTTTCGGGACGGTAGCACCAGCATTGTGTTCTATAGGGATGGGAACCTACAACCAGAAGTAGTAACTAAGTACATTTACTGTACAACTTTGAGGTACTTTACTGGAGTATTTCTTGAATACTTCTACTCCACCATACAGTACATCTCAAAAGCTAATATTGTACTTATTGTTTTACTCCACTACAATTATTTGACAGCTTTAGTTACAAGTAAGAATACAAAAATGTACAGCATCAACCACTGAAGTCGGCCATTTGCAAATAGCCGATCTACAAGATCTCAACGTGACACACTGTGACACGTTGTGAGCTTTTAGATCGGTTATCTAGAAAAAGAAAAATAAGTAGGCTACACACAAGAATATTGGCTAAAGGCATCGGTATCAATCATATCATATCAATTCCCATCCCTGTCAAAACAGGAGGTTCTATTTTGTTTCAATCAGGCAGGATTAGTGCATCACAGCATTTATGGATATTAGGTACGTTAAGGAGACAATCAATCAATACATCAAACCTAATAAATTATGAATCAATCAAACATCTGTAGATCTCATGTACATCGAAGACAGAAACCAAGCCAGTGGTTCTCAAACTTAAAAACTTTAAATTCAAGGACCACCATAAATAATTTGGACCTCACTTTGAGAACCACTGAATTAAGCTGACATCATCACCAGAGGTTCTCAAACTATGGGTCGGGACCCCGATGGGGGCGGGATGTTTTATCCGTGAAGTGTGAATGCTTTTTTTCCTTTTTTTTTTGGTTAATAAGGTTCTGGCAACAGATATACTGTAGGCTATCAATGTGTTTCCATTTACATACTTTTAATCTACGTCGTAGACACAATATCAGCAGGACTTAGTTTAGAACTATGAAATGGGGGTCTTAAAAAGTTTGAGAAGCTCGATCTGTCTCAGCGTCTTGTCTGACAACACTGACATTATTTCTACATGGTACAGAAGCACCTCAGTCGAATACTGGATGACTCGCCCCGGTGCTTGCCCGTTTTTCCTCAGTGAGGGGGATAACTTTGTAATATGCTATTGGCTGTTTGTATTCTTTTTGGAAAAATATAAAAAGATACTCCTGCGGAAAGGCTATATTATTTGACTTATATTGACCCTATAAACAATTTTGTATTATTTAGTATATGTAAGGTTTTGCCCACTCAAATGGTACCTCGTCAGATAATCCCCACATATCCTACAACAACTTCTGTGAACATACTTTACTGTAGTAGCTTTTCATAAATTATTATATTTGTACTTAGGCTGCTGGTCTGAAAGTTTATAGTTAGAGAAATTCAAAGTCCAGCCGTCTGCTGTCCAGCCTCTCCCACCCCTCACTGGGGAAAATTCTGGGAGGAAAACAGAAACGGGGCGAGTCATCTTGTTACCCCTCAGTCAATACATGTATACTGGATATCAGGGGTATACAAGGACCTCCCCCCCTGCTGCATAGGTTTGGTTTGGTAGGATGCTGTGTGTATGCGTTTGGTTTGGTAGGATGCTGTGTGTATGCGTTTGGTTTGGTAGGATGCTGTGTGTATGTGTTTGGTTTGGTAGGATGCTGTGTGTATGTTTTGGAATCGATTTTGAATCGTTCATAACGGGAATCGCGATTCTAATTTGAATCACCCCTAATTATAATGTTGTTATTAATAGTGTATTTATCATGTGTGTTAGTGCATTAAGACAGTTAATATGGCTTTATTCGATGTGAATGGTTGTATTAATTACGTTTGTATGCTGCTTCTTTGCTAGTCGAGGTTTACATACTTGCGTGTGTGTGTGTGTGTGGGGGGGGGGGGGGGGGTGTCTAGAGGATGACACAGCAGCAGGTAGCAGGGTAGTCTGAGCTGACGTGGTTTTCGTTGCCATAGACATGATACACATGACTGTCTCCCTTCCACTTATAATGGACCTTAGTGATGGGAATCAGCTCCACGGTCTGTCTCTGGAGAGAGAGAGAGAGAGAGAGAGAGAGAGAGAGGGAGAGAGAGAGAGAGAGAGAGAGAGACAGAGAGAGAGAGAGACAGAGAGAGACAGAGAGAGAGAAAGGGGGGGGGGGGGTCTGGAGTCAGTACATTACACAGACATTACACTACAGTATATCAACAATTAAATGCATTCCAATTAGTTTCCAATGTATCCGTTAATTATGCCTAATTTCCTCCCCACACCCATTTCTGTGTTGCCACTGCTGGCTCACCCTGCCAATGAGGAGCCCCCACCGGGAGGACATACTGTTGTACTCTACAGGCTCACCCTAGCTGCCAATGAGGAGCCCCCACGGGAGGACATACTGTTGTACCCTACAGGCTCACCCTAGCTGCCAATGAGGAGCCCCCACCGGGAGGACATACTGTTGTACTCTACAGGCTCACCCTAGCTGCCAATGAGGAGCCCCCACCGGGAGGACATACTGTTGTACCCTACAGGCTCACCCTAACTGCCAGTGAGGAGCCCCCACCGGGAGGACATACTGTTGTACCCTACAGGCTCACCCTAGCTGCCAATGAGGAGCCCCCACCGGGAGGACATACTGTTGTACCCTACAGGCTCACCCTAACTGCCAGTGAGGAGCCCCCACTGGGAGGACATACTGTTGTACCCTACAGGCTCACCCTAGCTGCCAGTGAGGAGCCCCCACCGGGAGGACATACTGTTGTACTCTACAGGCTCACCCTAGCTGCCAATGAGGAGCCCCCACCGGGAGGACATACTGTTGTACCCTACAGGCTCACCCTAGCTGCCAATGAGGAGCCCCCACCGGGAGGACATACTGTTGTACCCTACTAAACATGGGCCAATTGTGTTTGTGTAAAAGGCGCTCGACAAAGCCGGTTGCACCACGGTGCATTCCAAACCCCCCAGACTCCAGACTCCAGGCACTTTACCACTGAATCACATGAGATCCGATTATAGGTTCACTCAACTTCTAAGGGGGCTAAGATTTGAAACAAAGGTTATTTATGGGCAGCCAGACATTCTCACGGTGAATTAATGGTTATCTACCTGTTGCAGGATACGGTTGTCCTGGGCGTACTTGGTTTGGTGTTCTTGAACCATTCGCTCCGAGGCCTGAGAGATGGCTGGGTCTGGGAAGCCTAGCACCGGATACACCTGGGAGGTCACGCACAGCAAAACAATCACACAGTGAACACAAACCCTCTTCAATTACAAGTAGAGATGTATTGAAATGAAATGGCATTGAAATGAGGGGTCATACACTGCTGCCCCGTCTTTCCTTTTTCCTCTGTAAATATAGCTATTAATATATTCAATAAATCTTCTACCATATTTTTGTGTAGCTTTGTGACCAACTAAAGTGTGATTCACGAGAAACTTGATTTTGCGACAACATTCATCAAATAAATAAATAATCGATTCAATTCAAAATACTAATGTTGGTCAATAAAGCTTGGAATGGTTTAGGGTCAAAATAAGAATTAGCAGATCGACAAGCTCAAAACGTGTATATTAGATGTTGTGTTCTGCCTCTAAGCCAAATGAAGCGTAGTATACCTTTGAGTGGGATTGAAATGTTTGTGTAGCCTAAGCAAGATGATTTGGCATTCCGACGCATCTCTATAGAGCGTCGCAGTCCCGCCCCCTTTCCAGACCTGGAAAATTCCCGTTCATTTTCCTCATAGACTTTTCAAAAAATATTTATTTAAAGACGTTTACGTTGTGACAAATCATGACAATAAACACAGTGTTTTGGGCCGAACAAATAATTAGAAAGAAGAAGAAAAAGGCACGTTACAACACTTTTTGTTTTGTTTTTCTTCTTCTAATTATTTGTTCGGCCCAAAACATTGTGTTTATTGTCATGATTTGTCACGAATCGAGTTGGCTTTGTACGCAGCCGTAAACGTCTTTAAATAAATACGTTTTTAAAAGTCTATGAGGAAAACGGGGAATTATTTTCCGGGTCTGGAAAGGGGGCGAGATTGCGACGCTCTATTCCAACTACGCGGCTTGTGTGCGTGCGTGCGTGCATACCAGGTACTGGTTGATCCTAAACAGTATTTTTCCGGTCACATCACTCAGCTTGTCAGGCTCCAGACCACTGTTCTGTTGTACAACAAAGTCCTCCAGTTGGTTAGTCCTGCATGCAGAAGGAAAGGACAAAAATACTCTTGCGTCATCAAAGAGTTGGTGGTGCGCAGTGTTGTTTTTGGCAGCAAATTTCTATTTTAGTTCAGTCATAGTCTTTGGACTTTAGTCACATTTTAGTCACCTGGAATGTTTTAGTGTTAGTCTAGTTTTAGTCGACTAGGTGTCATGCGATTTTAGTCGACAAAATCTACGGTTGATTTAGTCGACTAAAATTTGTTTTGGCTGGCCTTGATGCCGTTGTAATGACAGATTTTACACTTGCTGAAAATAGCCGATCTACAAGTCGATCTACAACAATCTACAACGCGTCACAGCGCAACGCGTTGTGAGCTTGTAGATCTGCTATTTTCAGCATGCAACCAAGTGTAAAATTACTTATACTGGATCCCTTCCTAACATTCTAGTCTAGTTTTTATTTGTTGACGAAATTGTCAATATATTTCGTCTTAGTTTTAGTCGACGAAAACAACACGGGGTGGTGCGCAGGATTCAAACTCACCCCTACCCTAGGGGACACGGGGAGAACATGCAAACTCCACACAGAAAGGCCCTTTCGCCAACCCCACCTCGGGTATGGGCACTGATGACACGTCCCCAGCGAGAATCAAACCCAGGACCTTCTAGCTGTGAGGCGACAGCACTACCGACTGTGCCACCATAAACTGTGACTTACGTGGGATTCAAACTCATAACCTTGTGTTTCAAAGGCGAGAGCTCTACCGAATTAGCTACCCAGACACATCAGAGAGAATCATGTCAGGAGAGGACTACAGCCTCGGGTGCATTCATTCCGCTTTTTCCACTTACACATACTGGTTTCTCACATGAATTGTAACACGTGTGTGTGTGTGTGTGTGTGTGTGTGTGTGTGTGTGTGCGCGCGAGTGTGTGTATACCGAGTACTGACCATTCCACTTTCAGGTTGATGTAGGTCAGTAGTTGCCTCTTCCCATCACATGTCTTGCAGTCCTCGCAGCCTCGCCCCTGACAGTCTGAGCACCTACGCGCACACACACACACACACACACACACACACACACACACACACACACACACACACACACGCACAAACGGATAGTTGCTTTTAGTTCAAGTAGACAACATTTTCAGCCGATAACAAAATAGCTCTGCAGTCTTTTGAGAACTGGACTTGAATTAGAAATGTACTGTCAAATGTACCACTTTTTCTCTCGACAAAAATAGCCGATTGACAAGCTCTCAACGAGACGCATTGTGAGCTTGTAAATCTGCTATTGTTTTGGCTAATGTTCCCCCCCAGAATATGGACGCTGGGGTTCATGTGGTTAACATTCATTTTAACACCAAATATCACAAAATGAAGAGATTACCAGCATGCACGTCTTTCAAGTGAAGTGAACAGTATGGAAAGAAATCCTCAACAATGACAACTGCTCCTTTGGGGTGCAGTACTAATTTCCGACCAGTCATTGGTCCGTCAACGACAACCTACATCAAACCCTAACCTAACCATAACCACAAGCACGGAGCAGCGCATGTTCACCAACCTTAACGCATGTTCGCCAACCTTAATCCGGTCGTGTTACGCATGACGGACCAATGAATGGTCGGAAAAGCATACGGACCCCCTCCTTTGGAGTATCTTGAAAACCAGACCCACCGAGAGCTGTCAAACTCATTCTTCCACCTTGAGCTATCCTAGGGTTATAGGCCGTTTGGGACTGGGTTATAGGTGAGTCATCCTAGTAGTATTATAACCCATTAAGACAGAGGCTACAAATGTCTTCTGAATTATAGCAGTTAACTGAAAAACGTATGTTGCTATAGTGGTGCTCAAACCTTTTCATGCCAAGGACCCCCACAATGATATGTATTTTGCCGTTGACCACAAAAGTATTGACAGCTCAACAGCTCACTTTGTGTGGGGCACGAAGTGACGCGCTATGAGCTTGTATAGCTGCTATTGTTGAATAGCCGAAGTATAAAATATGGCTAAAATCTAAAAGATGGCACATTATGAGTTCCTGGTTTTTAGTGGTCAGGGGTTTTAGGTGAGTTCTCGGTGGCGAGTTCAGAAGCAACTTCACAAGATTATTTTGGGAGGCAGTGCTAATTTTAGTCTTACACACCATTTAGTTTTAGCCCTATTTAGTCATCTGAAATGGTCTTAAGGGACTTTCAAATGTGAAGCGATATACAGTAACTATAGTTCATTTTCAATGAGAGCTGCGTGTTCTTTTTACTGGGTAGCAGTTGTCAACAAAAGTAACACCGTTGGGAGGTCTGCAATTTTGTCTTCAGTGGCTTATCTCCAAACAATCCAACAGTAGAAGTGATTATACTGTTGGGTTCTTGTTTAGAGGCGATGAAAACTATACAAGAACTTGCGTTAAGACTGTTTTACATTACACCATATTACAGGGGTGCACATTACTATTTTGGGCTAGTCCTCAAAGGAGCACCTGGAGATGTAGCTTGGTGCGCACGGCATTCCTTGTTTAAGTAATTCCAAAGTGTGTACATTGTTTTAGTGACAATGTTTTAGTGACAAGATGCATGGTTTTAATATCTAAATATGGTCGCTAACGTCTAGCGTTGAGTCTGAACAAATCACCTTCCCTTTCAGTTCAAAAAACTTGTCATGGCAGCTTGCTTGTTTACAATCGAAACGTACTTCCTCTATCTGACTTCTTCAAAATAAGAGCCACTTGTAATGATTAAGTCAACACTAAGTTCTACTTACAGGAGTCACAGGACGTTAGGCACGTTGAGTGCCTGCCTGTCAGACTGTCAGGAGGAGGACTGTCTAACCCAGGGGTCTGCAACCTTTTTTAAATGAAGTGCCATGTTTTTATTTACTAGATCGTCAGTGTGCCATATCAACATTAATTAATTTTAATGACACCACAGGAAAAATTCCAACTTATTTTGATTGTCAACAAAAGTTTTTCCTTCTTTTTAAATATTTTCTTTCACGTTGTTATAATGATCATTAGACTCAGGGCAGAGTTCAGTTTTAATGAATGTAGAATGCAGGATGTAATTTACACACTAATGTGAGGGACTGCATTTTTTTGACTGCATTTTTTTTTTAAGTTTATTTAAAACCAAAAATACTCTCACACACTTGCCAGTGTGCCAGTGATCACCCTCCTTTGTGCCAATGTTGGCACTGGTGCCTAAGGTTGCCTACCCCTGGTCTAACCCATTTAGACCTGAGGTGAGGACGATTCTACAATTGTCTTGACAGTATTCTGAAAAACTCCCATGTTTCCAATTATATGTAATTGGCCGCCAAACCCCATCGGAAAATATGTTGTTCCAGGGACCACCCCCCAGAAGCAAATATTTGAGTTAAAAACGCTCTGAAAGAATATAATCAAAGATTTGCACCATTTAAAAAAAATAGCAGACCTACAAGCTCGTAGCGCGGCACTTCGTGTCGTGATATGAGCTTGTAGATCTGCTATTTTTCAATAGCTAAAGCATAACATAATGCTTAAAACACCAAAAGGGGTTCCCGCCCAGAATGGGTTTTAAATTCCTGTCTCAGCTGTTGGTACGCAAATGCGCCTGGCATGCCTTTGATCTGCCGCGCCTCCAACATGTTCACGACGCATGGTGCACTTACACTTATGTGCGGCCCTGACCATATATACACTTATACAGGCTATCTGCACATTTCTAAAGTGACAATTTAAATACTTTTTTAATACCTCTAAAATGAAGAAAAGAAAACAATAGAAAAATATGCAAAAATTGTGAGTGTCAAGCAAAATCTTATGCCTTAACTCTCCAATGCCAATTAAGTGATTCAGCGTCGGCGGGTCCCCCCAGTTCAAATATGGTATTACTACTTTGGGAACCACTGTGCTAGTGTACCAATGAAATCTAAGCATACAGTATAATAGTAACTTGCAGCTGTAGACGGCTAACCTGACGCTGCCAGATCCAAGAAGCTTGATACACAAATTTGTTTCACAGCTTATTGGGATCTGGGATCGCGGAAGCAAATTCGATGACGGGGCTGTTCCTTTTGAGAGGTCCCAGATGGTTGTGGTGTTGGGGAACATGGTTACCCAATACCGCCCCCATCTGGCAAAGTCAGGTTAGTAGACGGCAGGCACACACACACACACACACACCTACCTTTCTCGTCCTGAACCGTTGCAGTGACTACAATCCTCTTCTCCTTTCTTCCCATCTCCATTGCACACCCAACACCGTTTCTACACGCACACACGCATTTACAAAAGCAGAAATATTACATTTGTTGGTTTTCCACCGGACAACAATGATATATGCAACACAGACTGATCAATGATTGATATTGACTGTGTTCAGTCACACAGACTGATCAATGATTGATATTAACTGTGTTCATATGCAACACAGACTGATCAATGATTGATATTAACTGTGTTCATATGCAACACAGACTGATCAATGATTGATATTAACTGTGTTCATATGCAACACAGACTGATCAATGATTGATATTAACTGTGTTCATATGCAACACAGACTGATCAATGATTGATATTAACTGTGTTCATATGCAACACAGACTGATCAATGATTGATATTGACTGTTTAGTCAATCGTAGTAACTTGTAATTGTGAATTGTTCTTACCGATCCAGAGCCGTCACATTCTTCACATCGCATCGTCCCACTGGCATGACAGCTATGACACTCCTGCACACACACACACACACACACACACACACACACACACACACACACACACACACACACACACACAAAAGGGACAAATAATAATGAACAACTGTTTTTTCTTATTGTTGCTTTCCTTGGCCCCTGTAAATCGCCAGCTATATTTATTATTATTATTATTATTATTATTATTATTAGTACAATTCTTATACTATCTATATATTTATACTATTATATTATCTGTTGCATACAGTTAGGCTCTTTATTTCCCTGATTCACGTCTGTAAGGCATTAAGGCAGCGACTAAGGCAGTAGTTCGGCATTATTCTTTTTATTTGATTCCACACTCTTGTCTGTGGTTGACGTAATCTCCTTTTTTTGTGATTTGTCTGCATGAACTATGTGATCAATATGTCTGTTAATCAGACATATTGCACTTCCCATTGCTTCCCATTGCAGTCAGAACTGCAGCATCACTCCCAATCTTCCGCCGTAGCCTGAAAACCCACCTTTTCAGACTCCATCATGGCCCTTAGCACTTACCCTAAACCCTTAGATAGCATTTCTGTTGGATTATATAGCATTTGATACAGACTTATAGCATGTTATGTAGACAGCACTGTAATTGTATTGTATGTAGTCATAGCACGCCATAGTACACATATATAGCATAGTAGTAAAGATGTATAGTTTATATGTATAGTGTATGTATAGTTTCACTATATAAATATTCCACTGTTACTTTCTTAGCTTACGCATGTTTCATGATAAATGCTTTTTATGTGATGTATTCCCATGCTTTGTTCTTGCTTAAATGTAAGTCGCTCTGGATTAAGAGCGTCTGCTAAATGCCTAAATTGTAAATTGTAAATTGTAAATTGTAAATTGTAAATCAGAGAGGTGTCTTGTGGGGACACATGGACAGATCGATATGTCTGTTAATCAGAGAGGTGTCTTGTGGGGACACGTGGACAGATTGATATGTCTGTTAATCAGAGAGGTGTCTTGTGGGGACACATGGACAGATTGATATGTCCTTTAATCAGAGAGGGGTCTTGTGGGGACACGTGGACAGATCGATATGTCTGTTAATCAGAGAGGTGTCTTGTGGGGACACGTGGACAGATCGATATGTCTGTTAATCAGAGAGGTGTCTTGTGGGGACACATGGACAGATTGATATGTCCTTTAATCAGAGAGGGGTCTTGTGGGGACACGTGGACAGATTGATATGTCCTTTAATCAGAGAGGTGTCTTGTGGGGACACGTGGACAGATTGATATGTCTGTTAATCAGAGAGGTGTCTTGTGGGGACACATGGACAGATCGATATGTCTGTTAATCAGAGAGGTGTCTTGTGGGGACACACATGGACAGATTGATATGTCCTTTAATCAGAGAGGTGTCTTGTGGGGACACATGGACAGATCGATATGTCTGTTAATCAGAGAGGTGTCTTGTGGGGACACGTGGACAGATTGATATGTCCTTTAATCAGAGAGGTGTCTTGTGGGGACACGTGGACAGATTGATATGTCCTTTAATCAGAGAGGGGTCTTGTGGGGACACATGGACAGATTGATATGTCCTTTAATCAGAGAGGGGTCTTGTGGGGACACGTGGACATTTAGTCGATATCTTGTGTAATAAAATCCTCTGTAATATCAGCAGACACCTTCATCACATTATCTACCGGGAAATTCAATGCAGATGCAAACCACAGCACTGCATGGCGTCCAACCTTTTCTGGTGCAAAGCCCATTTGAAGCTCTTGGAAATGGTTTGCGGCCCACTCATCTGACCACTGGACGGGAACCCCCTTTGGTTGTTATGTTATGCTTTTCTTAATTGCCTCAACCTTATTTTGTTTCTGTTTGTTTGCTGATGTATATGTGTGTATATTTTATATGATTGTATTTTATATGATTGTTCTCTGCCTTGTAAAGCACTGTGCTTGTAAAGCACATGAAAGGTGCTATATAAATAAAGTGTATTATTATTATTATTATTTAGCTGTTGAAAAATAGCAGATCTAAAAGCTCATAGTGTGGCACTGAGTGCCGTGCTATGAGCTTGTAGGTCTGCTATTTTTGAAAAATCGTGAAAATGTGGCGCAAATCATATCATATCTTTGCTCATATCCCTAGAACAACATATTTTCAGATGGGGGTTGGTGGCCAATTAGATATATTTTTGGGGGTCCTTGACATGAAAATGTTTGAGAACCACTGACATAGAAACATGGGGTTTTTCAGAAAACTGTCAGGATTTAGAAGGCATTTGTAGAAATCAGCCTCAGGTCTAAATGGGTTAACACAGCAGCCGAACGGCTGCCGTGTTAAGTGTGCAATGTCTTGCCATGTGTATTTAATTCAGAGCATGTTTATTTTAATGCTCAATCAATCTGATAGTACACTGTAAGTAATTATGTAGGGTGGGACTAGTGGAGAAGACACACAAGTAATTTTATGCTTGGCTGCATGTGTTGGGACACGTGCTACCCTCTAACTCTAATGCAGTGGTTCCCAAACTTTTTCATGTCAAGGACCCCCAAATTGACACTAATTAGCCTGCGGACCCCCATTTGAAAAAGATATGCCAGGGACCCCCATAAGAGAAGATTTTGATGGCTCTAGCAGTGATTCTCAACACGTTTAATTTCAAGGACCCCAGTTTGACATGCATTATTAATCCACAGACCCCCCATTTAAGGGCCTTTCTATCTCTGGGACTCCAAATTTATATTGTAAAATCAATGTTAATTTAACTCTGAGAGTCCATTTGGTTCCATTTGTACACTCTCAGAGTTACAGACCCATAAGGGTCCATTTGGTTTCTAAACTATCATTTAGCTGGGGTCCCCCTGGAACTCCTTCAAGGACCACTGAGGGTCCCCAGACCCCACTTTGGGAACTAATGTTCTAATGTGGAGCGGCGAGGAGGCGAGTATAGGGAATAAGGAATGTGAGTACTGGAATCAGTCCAACCTGCATCTAATCCTCTCCTCCTTGCTCGGAGGCGGGACAATACAGGCGATATATTGGAAAGAAATTGGGCCTCTTCTTTACTTCCTTGTTGTTACCAATAATACTAATGGAAGCTCTGCGCCTTATATCCCATGGCTGAGAGTGTGTGGTTGCCTAGAGACGAGACAGCCAATCAGGACGATAGGTTGTCAGTACAGCCAATAAGAAATTGACCAGCTGTGCTTACACAGCAGCTGGTAAAAAAAGATCAGTGTTTCTATGGAGAAGTCACACTGACCAATCACCTTAATGGAAGAGGTGTAAGGCACACGGATGTCCTGGATGTGATTGGTGAAGAGCTCAGGGGGCGTGGCTGCGATCTCCCACGGCCGAGGGGCCGTCTCTGTGTAGAAGTCCGCCGGCTCGCCTGTCAATCAAAAACGACAAGTCACAATCACAATGTGTCATCAACACCGGTCAATGTGCTAAAAGAGTGACTGTGGTAGCTGTGTCCGCATACAATGTAAGCCAATAGAGCAGCAAACGTTTTTGGCCGTGCACCCCCCTGTTACTCCCAAACACTAGGTTTCGTTGCATTTAGCCGAAAATTATACATATGATTATGGCAAATAAACGTGGAATGTCACTGCACTGAGAGACATGCAGCTGCTCTATACATCTCCTTACAACAGTGGTTTACAGGATTTGGCCGTTTGTGTTAAATTTTAAATAACACCATAAAACCACCATTGCCCTTTTCATGTCACGCACCCCGATAGGGGTTCGCAAACCACAGTTTGGAAACCCCTGCAGAGGATACTAGTTGTAGAATTTAAGTGTATACTCAATGGAGCAAAGTTTATATATAAAACAAAACAGGTGTGGTACTCGGTTTAACCGTTTTAATAAATGAGCGTGCCCAGCTGTTAACTGAAGGATGCCGCTTGCTGTAGGCTACTGTACTTTTAGGTAAGGCAGTTAACCACGGAAACCTCAGGGCGCTATATTGGTCTTTTCCGTTTTCAGTTATTGTGGGGGAAAGCTTTCACCGAAAATAGACGACTGAGAAGCTCGCTTGTGAGAAGAACGTTGTGAAACATGCATCAGCCGATTAAGCACAATTTTACCTTTTCAAGGTAAGACCATTCAGAGAGTTCTGCTGCCTAGCATGTATGGTACCTTCATGAGGGATGTGTGTGTGTGTGTGTGTGTGTGTGTGTGTGTGTGTGTGTGTGTGTGTGTGTGTGTGTGTGTGTGTGTGTGTGTGTGTGTGTGTGTGTGTGTGTGTGTGTGTGTGTGTGTGTGTGTGTGTGTGTGTGTGTGCCATTCAGAGTTCTGGTGCCTAGCATGTATGGTACCTTCATGAGAGATGTGTGTGTGTACCTTCATGAGGCTTGTGGGACCACTCCGTTGACCTAGACTCAGTGAAGGTCTCCAGTCGATACTACACACACACACACACACACACACACACACACACACACACACTTCTCAAAACATTATTTAAAATATTACTATACACTGTAATAGAATGAAATAAAATAAACAAGGGTTATGGTCTTTTATGTCTCGCCGCCGAGACATAATTTGCATACGGACATCTCCGCCACCAGAAGGGGTGGACTGGCCAGAGGACGTACCGGGCATATTCCCAGTGAGCCGTGACCGTATAGGGGGCCTCTCAAGTTATGATATGATATATCATAACTTGGTAGCAGGCCCGGAAAGGTCTGCCAGTGCCATCATGATAATTTCACTGTATACCTGTATCAGTGAGTGACAAATAAACCCTGTTCTATCTTGAATCCTTTTGCCAGCATTCTTGTGAGAGCAACAAAGGGTTGTGTAGTTGTCTGTTGGTGTGTATCAATTACGGCATGTTGTTCTGTAAAAGTGGTGGTATTTAGGGCTTGTTTGTTTGTGTGTGCCTCGACGGAGCGGGTGGTATAGTTTCTGCTATCTGCTCGCTGGTTGCGGTGGGCCGGTCTGGGCCAAATTCGCGTGAAATTTACGCGAGACATGGCCAAAGCATTTCCGGGGGTCCCCAGCCAAAAACGTTGACAACCCCTGATTTCGACGGCAGGCCTAAATGGGATACATTACTCTGTAGGTGTGGTAGGGCTCCATGGTGGTGATACATTACTCTGTAGGTGTGGTAGGGCTCCATGGTGGTGATACATTACTCTGTAGGTGTGTTAGGGCTCCATGGTGGTGATACATTACTCTGTAGGTGTGGTAGGGCTCCATGGTGGTGATACATTACTCTGTAGGTGTGGTAGGTCTCCATGGTGGTGATACATTACTCTGTAGGTGTGTTAGGGCTCCATGGTGGTGATACATTACTCTGTAGGTGTGGTAGGGCTCCATGGTGGTAATACATTACTCTGTAGGTGTGTTAGGGCTCCATGGTGGTGATACATTACTCTGTAGGTGTGGTAGGGCTCCATGGTGGTGATACATTACTCTGTAGGTGTGGTAGGTCTCCATGGTGGTGATACATTACTCTGTAGGTGTGGTAGGGCTCCATGGTGGTGATACATTACTCTGTAGGTGTGGTAGGGCTCCATGGTGGTGATACATTACTCTGTAGGTGTGGTAGGGCTCCATGGTGGTGATACATTACTCTGTAGGTGTGGTAGGGCTCCATGGTGGTGATACATTACTCTGTAGGTGTGGTAGGGCTCCATGGTGGTGATACATTACTCTGTAGGTGTGGTAGGGCTCCATGGTGGTGATCACTCCGTCCACAGCAGGTGCCTTGCTGTAGCAGCAGTAGGACGAGGCGTATTCTTTGAAGACGTCCCGCGCTACGTCCTCACTCAGCGACGGTATGCTGCATGAAGGTGGAAATACATCCATATCAGTGTTGTTTTTGGCAGCAAATTTCTATTTTAGTTCTAGTCATAGTCTCTTGAAAGGTTTTCATTTAGTTTTAGTTACATTTTAGTCACCCGGAATGTTTTAGTGTTTAGTCTAGTTTTAGTCGACTAAATATCATACGATTTTTGTCGACTAAATCTACAGTTGATTTAGTCGACTAAAATGTATCTTGGCGGGCCTTGATGCCGTCGTAATGACTGTTTTTACACTTGCTGAAAATAGCAATCTACAAGCTCACAACGCGTCACAGTGTGACTCACTGTGAGCTTGTAGATCTGTTATTTTCAGCATGCACCCATATGTAAAATGACTTATAATGGATCTCTTGTCCACTAGTCCCTTCCTAAAATTTGAGTCTAGTTTTTATTTGTTGACGAAATTGTCAGTATATGTAGTCTAGTCATCATAGCTTAGTTTTCATTTAGTTTCCATTTAGTTTTCATCAGTGGAAAAAGGTAGTCGACGAACATTTTTCGTCTTAGTTTTAGTCGACAAGGGGACAAGTAAATGACAGATACAGAGATCTCAATGTATGGACAATTGGACATGATTGGTCGGATTGGCGTATCGGCCTGAACCTCCTCTAGTGTGTCCAATGGCCATTAATGTGCATTGTCCTATCCAAATTAATTAAACCCGTGTGAAGGGAGGGGCGCTCTTATCATCGTACATCATCTCAGTCTGGCCAATCACACTTTTCCGTCCTCACTTTTCATCCTCAATACGTACTTTGCTCAGCCAATCAAATCATTGCTATGGGGTGATCAGCCAATCAAATCATTGCCATTATTCACACAAACACACTTCAAAAAGAAGAATCAACCTGCACACTCATCTGCTCCTCTTCTTTTTCTGATGTCCCTTTCCAACTCAGCACCTCTACTAAGTGATGTGCGTATTCTATTCGTTTTTCCTGTCCAAATTAACAAATGAAGTTCAGTAAAGCAAAGTGTGTTGCTGCTCACCTCCAGTCTGCTTGGTCTGGTGCAGGAGTGGGAGGGGCTACAGGTGTCAGGGGGACGGGGGGAGGGAGGTAGCCACCTTGACGACAACAACAAACATCAATAAACAATCACTGGTGGAATGAGTACTCGGATGTGTTACATAGTTTGCAATCTGAGAACCCATCATCAAATAAAGGAAAAACAGCGCCCTCTTTTCCTTTGAATAAGGGCCTTTGTCAGCCCCACCCCTCTCCCCTTGTTTATATTGTGTTTAGTTTCCAAGATGGCCGCAGCACCAGGAGGGGGTGGGGCGGAGGTGAGCGGGTGGGGTCGGCATATGCCCTCACTGGGCTGCGTTCACACATTCAAGACACCTGTCTTGTGTCTGTGTTGAATGGCCGCTCCAATGCATTTCCAACGGAAGCCCATATGGTTTGACCAAACATTTTGTTTGATGGGGGCAGAACACATCCATCAAAGCTGTGTTCAGACACAAGTCAGGTGTCGGACGCAAGGTAAGTGTCTTGAACGCAGCCCAGTAAGGGCATATGTCGACCCCGCCCGCTCACCTCCGCCCCACCCCCCCCAGGTGCTGTGGAAACTAAAGGCAATATAAACAATTGACAGCGATATGTTTTTTAGACTATAGGCTAGACTTTAGGCTCCAACATAGAACTAGTAGAACTTTCGACTCCAACACAGAATTAGTGGGACTTTAGGCTCAAGATAGAACTGAACTAGTAGGACTTTAGGCTCAAGATAGAACTGAACTAGTAGGATTTTAGACTCAAGATAGGACTGAACTAGTAGGACTTTAGGCTCAAGATAGAACTAGTAGGACTTTAAGCTAGATAGGACTGAACTAGTAGGACTTTAAGCTAGATAGGACTGAACTAGTAGGACTTTAGGCTCAAGATATAACTAGTAGGACTTTAAGCTAGATAGGACTGAACTAGTAGGACTTTAAGCTAGATAGGACTGAACTATTAGGACTTTAGGCTCAAGATAGAACTAGTAGGACTTTAAGCTAGATAGGACTGAACTAGTAGGACTTTAGGCTCAAGATAGGACTGAATTAGTAGGACTTTGGACTCTAACAGGACTGAACTTACATGGTTCTGGTGCCACTCTGCACTGAAGACGTGCTGCAGCATTCTGGGCCATTTGCTTCAGTGAGCGTACTGAGAGCAACATTATTATAGTAAAAAAATATATACCACTAACAAAGTAACAAATTAATAGAATTGACATAACCTTTTGCAACAGACTGACGCTATAGGATCTTGGTTTAATAATAATAATAATAATAATGTTAGTATCAAATAAAATGATTGTAATGCCGTTAAAAAAAGTACAATATTTTCCTCTGAGATCTATTCTTCACCAATCTTTTTACAAACTGAACAAATATGTAATACAGGACCATTTAGTCGGTTACGTTAAAATATCGGTTTCGACATTCCTTTTCGAGGAATTGCCCATCAGCCAGCCCTATGAGTGCATATTATACACAGTGCAGCTGATCCCATCGCCCAAGAGGACAGGACGGTCAGCTAAAGACTGTGAGACTGCAACCAGCCTCCATAGAGCACCGAAGTCCTGACGTAACTCGCTCATCCCGACCATTCCCCTGGTTCACGGAAGTAATTTCTCTATGGAGAATAACATGGGGTGATCTTAATATCGTCTACTATAGAGCACCGAAGTCTGACGTCACTTTCATTAGAGGGCGTCAGTCCCCAGGTTCATGTATTTTTTTAGTTGCATTGAAATCGCCATAGGAGGATTTTTAGATTGCTTCATATAAGAACTGTGTTTGAAAAATAAACATGTCATCCCGGCCGCTTCACTCATATGGATATGAAGAATCAACTGACTGACAGAAAACGCTAATGTTACTGCTACTGAATTAGTTACATTTTAGCTAGAAGCAGACTCTATCATATATGAGTGACTGACTGTTGCAAACGATACAGAGACACCTCCCTGACAATAACGCTGAGACAGCTTGTTTATTTTTGGACCACAACGCTTATAGTAGACGATATTAAGATCACCCCATGTTATTCTCCATAGAGAAATTACTTCCGCGAACCAGGGGAATCGAAGGGATGAGCGAGTTACGTCAGGACTTCGGTGCTCTATAAGCGTTGTGGTCCAAAAATAAACAAGCTGTCTCTGCGTTATTTTCAGGGAGGTGTCTCTGTATCGTTTGCAACAGTCAGTCACTCATATATGATACAGTCTGCTTCTAGCGAAAATGTAACTAATTCAGTAGCAGTAACATTAGCGTTTTCTCTCAGTCAGTTGATTCTTCATATCCATATGAGTGAAGCGGCCGGGGTGACATGTTTATTTTTCAAACACAGTTGTTATATGAGGCGATCTCAAATCGCCTCAATGGGGATTTCAATGCAACTAAACAAATACATGAACCTGGGGACTGACGCACTCTACTGAAAGTGACGTCAGACTTCGGTGCTCTATTTCACAAGAAAACTTCACAATACTTCCTTTACCTCCTCCCATCCATCACAGTACTGGAGTAAAAGTACTTGAGAGTAAAGAAAAGTACATTAGTTACCTCCCCCCATCACAGTGTCTTCATATCCTGGCACCGTGCCAAACATGCTGGCCGGGGGGGCCGTGGGTCCCGACGCCAGCAGGGGGGGGTATGCAGCTCCCGATGCCACCGGGGGGGCGTATACAGCTGTAAGACACACACAAACAAATGATATATATATTAGATGTGTAACGATATAGTAACTGCATCGAAAAATCTATTTTAATTTCAAGAATCGTAGTATAACGAAATGAAAAAAAGCAACATTAATTACTTAGTTCAAAATAATAGTTACTGTATCGATTTCAAATTGAATCGTATCGGATCGCCATAATGAACCAATATCGTATGTAGCCTATCGTATCGTCAACCATGTATTGTGATACGTATCGTATCGCTGTTAAAATGTATCGTTACACCCCTAATATATATAAATAATCACACCCGTACGAACTGAGCGGTGCAACTAGACTTTTATCATGTGATTGTTACTGTACTGTACTGTACGGTACAGTTTTATTGTTAGTAGCCTAGTTATACTTTTATTGTTATAATTGTAGTGCTCAGTGTGAAAGGCCAGCCCTTTAGGCTACTCAACAGATTTATTTAAACTCATTCAATGCCATTTTTTCCAAAGGCCCTCACCTATGTTATCATGAATGAGTAATTCTATCAAAATAAAATATTATAAAATTGGAAAATCTCTTATATTTCACACAAATGAGACAATACATTATGTGAGTGAGGAACTAAAGTTAGATATTGGAATATAATACCCCACTTAGCCCAGCCTCTACGCGTGGAAATGGTGCACTTTGCGATAAAAGCATGACATTTGGCTCACATTTAAATCATGCCATAAGGAACATTTTAGGCTAACATGGGGTCATCGCAGAGTTGTCCCGTGGTGACCTGGCCGCTATTTTCCAAAATGGCCACCTGCAGTTATTTTACCAATTCAGGTTATAGACCACCTAGGATCTTGATTCTGGTGACTAATCCTATACATTTTCAAGGGTGAGGAATACAGTGCTACAGTAGCCTACTATTTACAACATGCACATCAAAATGTGCAATATCGATGTAGTACTGTACAGTACATGTGTTCAAACTGACATGTGAGAGTCAAGTGAGCCCAGGACATCAGCCATGTACTATACTCCTCATCAGGTCAGACCCCCTTCCAACTCAAACCAGCTCTGCCCCTGAGTCACCAGTACCCAGTGAGGTCAGAACACCAGTCTGTGTACTCCTAGCCAGACCGCCAACCAGCTCTGTCACTGAACTGCCAGTATCCGGCATTGCCAGAACACCAGATAACACAGTAGAGCAGTAATCCAGGGGGGCACGACCTACCATCCCCGACTTCACCATCCCAGAGTGAGTTTTATCACTCGAACCTGCTGCCAGGTCCAACGCCACCCAGCGGTTCAAGTATCAAGTCCTATAGTTGACCACCTCAAGCTTGAACAGGCTTGCCTGGTGGCCGACAATTACCCGAACAAAACATTGGTTACCTCAGAAAATGGGCAGACATGCCACAGTTCTGCATGGAGCTGAGTGCGAGGCTGCAGCCCCACTCAAAGAGACAGGGAAAGCTAATGCCTATTGTCCATTCTGCGAGATGCACTGTCTGTCTAGCCTGATTATCAGACTGTAGCTTTAGATGCGGTCCACTCAAAGAGTGGGCGGGGTCTTTGGGCTGAATCTGCTGTCTGTCTGCATGCGTAGAAGTAGTAATCTAGTAAAGTAAGAACCTATCATCCGTCTAAAGCCCAAACCAAAGGGTCGGGTTAGGACAAAACCGTTTTTAAGGTAAACAACCACAATTTAGGCGTTTAGCATTGAGTTGCAATGAGTTCCAATGGTGTGGTCTACCTTTAACAACCGTTTTGTCCAAACCCAACCCTTTGGTCGGGTTTGGACAAAACGGACAGGGGCAGCGGTGGCCGAACGGTTTGCGGAGCGGTCTTGATACCAGAAGGTCGCTAGTTCGTATCCCCGGACCGGCACGTTAAAATTACCACCACTGAAGTGCCCTTGAGCAAGGCATTGAACCCCTACCATGAAATGTTGTATGAGCAGGGCCTGGCTGTAAACAAGTTATTGAGCTTAGTCCAGTTACCTGGGTAAACATAGTAACTTTGGTGTGGTTTGGATTTGGGCTTAACAGTGTAACGAACATTTATGATTACCGTAATATAAGAAACACAGTATAGAATGCTATTGAATGCCATGCAGATCAATAATGTCCTGGCATCTGTTAAGGATTACACTAAAGTAACAACACAGCATTTACAAGAAGAAAGGCAGTGACGCGACGCGATTCAACTGAGCTGACCCGTTCCTCCGTTCGGTACCAGTACCACACACACACACACACACAGGCCTACTGTAGCCTACTGTGCGTAGAGGGGAGCGGCACTTCTTTGATCTAAGCTACTGCATAAAACAACACAATGTAACAACTTACTACACAACGCAGTTTACACAACACACTGCAATGAAACGTCCTGTAGGCTACCGGTCCGGTACAACTGCATATTGCAACAAGTGTGTGGACACACACGTATACTGTAACTACTGTAACTACACAGGCTTGCAGGGATTTATTGGCTCTTGCGGGTTATCCCTGGTCCAGTGCTTACAGCGAGAGAGATGGTCCAGTGCTTACAGCGAGTCTCTCTCGCTGTAAGCACTGGACCAGGGCTAATTGCGGGTGTGCCAGAACAGATCTCTAAGAAGGGGGCTTGGAGATCTGTTCTTTACGGTGGGCGCACGCACGCGCCCGGCCCCTGCGGCGTTCGCGACCAAATTAAGTGGTGGTGGTGCATGGTGATCATAAAGATCCGCTATGTTTGTGTTTAAATGGATTACTGACCGGTCATGTTGTTAGTTGTTGTTGTCCGTCTGTCTGTCTGAACGCCACATACACACGCACGTGATGATGATGATCAAGCTGTGGTTCCGAATCCGATATATAACGTCGCGTGCACACACAGAAAACACACAAATATGTACACGAGAACACGCGCCGCGCACACTCCCCGAAGATTGACTGAGGAATGTTAGTTCTCTCTACAAGCCAAGCCACGCCCCGTGCCTTTGACTGACAGCTCTGGAGAGCTGGAGTCCAGCCCACCATCTATCTATCTATCTATCTATCTGTCTATCTGTCTATCTGTCTGTCTGTCTGTCTGTCTGTCTGTCTGTCTGTCTGTCTGTCTGTCTGTCTGTCTGTCTGTCTGTCTGTCTGTCTGTCTGTCTGTCTGTCTGTCTGTCTGCGTTGTCGTTGACCTGACTTCCCTGCAGAAAGTCGTCAACGACATAATTTGTCTTGATGCATTGCAAGCCTGTGTGGTGCATGGTGTTGATGGACATAACTTTGGTTTTGGTGGTGTTGATGATGAGGGCTGTACAGTACGTCATATAGGGCATATTTGTTGAGTTGATCAGTTATTTTCTCGCAGATCTGTTATATTTATGGACAGGACAGCGAGGTTGTCAGCAAAGTCAATATTCTCAGGCTGGCTATAGTGAGGAGATAAAGTAGAAGCAGTTACCATTACTTATAAGGGTGTGCACAGTAGCTGCTTATCAAGGTCACAGAAAGAAAAAGCAAAGACACGTCAGAGCTCTCCAGGACAGACATGACAGCACTGGCCCTGCCCTTCAAGGGGCGCCCTGACCAACGGACCGACATGATCGAATCTGATTCGTGATATAACAGGTCGTATCTGCTTTTATCCATGTTCATTTGCTGTTCATACGTATAGGCTACTATATACATAATCAGTAAAAATAAAATAGCAAATTGTGCCTGATCTGCTGGGACCAGAGTACGTGGTGTGTATATGTATGACTAGCTCTCAATGATGACGTAAGAAATATGGTCATTTGTGTAATCTGGTCCCAGCAAAAAGGCACAGATTTGATGTTTTTTTGCATAAACATAAAATGGCGGGTTGGCTGTCACGGTTTTTGGCGCAAAGTAACCACAGTATACCGCTAATCAACTTACAACTACATACTCTATATAGTATATGTATATGTATACGTATGTCTTACGTCATCATTTAGAGCTACTCATACGTATACTATATACATAACCAGTAAAAATAAAATAGCAAATTGTGCCTGATCTGCTGGGACCAGAGTATGTGGTGTGTATTTGTATGACTAGCTCTCAATGATGACGTAAGAAATATGGTCATTTGTGTAATCTGGTCCCAGCAAACCAGGCACAGATTTGCTGTTTTTCTTGCATACGCATAAAATGGCGGGTTGGCTGTCACGGTTTTTGGCGCAAAGTAACCACAGTATACCGCTAATCAACTTACAACTACATACTCTACATAGTATATGTGTATGTCTTACGTCATCATTGAGAGCTAGTCATACGTATACTATATACATAATCAGTAAAAAATAAAATAGCAAATTGTGCCTGATCTGCTGGGACCAGAGTATGTGGTGTGTATACTCTGTTTATATACCTTTTTTTTTCATCACATATCAATGATTTATTTTTCTTTCAAAAACTAAAAAGGGATCCAGAATATATCTACATCGATAAAACTGTATTTCTTATATAGATAGAAACTTGAACCATACTTAATAATACTAGGTGTTTATATGCATAAAGTAGGTAGGTAGCAAATAGTTACATCTAATAATTATACATTTCAAACGTTCCTTCACAGAGATACTGAGATTTGACAGTTTACAGCGGTCGAAAGTACTTGCGCGCTCTGCTTGCGCACTAGTTGGCCATTTATGGCCTACTAGTGTGCAACAAGCAAGTATGCACTCGACAGAGTGCAGTTCTAGTTTTGTATGCTTTCCCCAAGGTTTCCCCTTGCTGAAGCATTTTCGGCCTCTCTTGGATCTGGTGGATGCACTGACTCATCGAGCTAACGTTGGCACAGTTGAAACATCTGCAGTGAGACGCATTAGCTGTAATTGCAGCCAGGATGCTGTGTGTGTGTGTGTGTGTGTGTGTGTGTGTGTGTGTGTGTGTGTGTGTGTGTGTGTGTGTGTGTGTGTGTGTGTGTGTGTGTGCGTGTGTGCGTGTGTGCGCGCGTGCGCGCATGCGTGCGTGTGTGCGTGTGTGTGTTTGTATTACTATAGTTGTGAGGACCAAATGTCCTCTGGCCCTATCTTGTGCCGCGTAACCACTTTCCCCAAACCTATATGCCTACGTGTATATGTTTTAATTTTAAAATAGTTCAACTACATTCATGTTTGGGTTATGGTCACATTTAGAGGTTGAAATCAAAGCTAAAGATGATAGTATGCATAGTTGCGTGCCAGTCAAAAAATTAGCCGGCATACTGTATAGCTCACACGTCTATTTATGAGCTGCAACATGTAAGCAATACCAGAGTGGGGAGTTGGTTGGTATGGGGTCCTAGCTATTTTTAGTTACGTTATAAATAAACTCCACAATGGACCAAAAACACACTGAAACACCTGTCTATTTGATTTTAAGAATAGGTACAGAAGAATATCATGATAATAAAGACACCCTCAAACAAATATTGATACAGTAACAGGGGTCTTCAATGTTTTTTCAGGCCAAGCACCCCTTAGCTGAGAGAGAGAGAGAGAGAGAGAGAGAGAGATGAAGCAGGGACACCCACTATATTGCATTAAAGTGTGTTGCAGATTGAGACATTTTCATAGATTTAATATCTTCGTAGACTTGTTTGACAGCACTGTCATCAGTGTTTTAGTAAAGTGTTTTCAGTAAATTAATGTTTTTATTTATTTTGTTTGTTAGTTTGACATTTAACTGAACCCTCCATATTATAGTAAATGTGACACTTGGCTCTGTACTCGGCTAATGTTCCCCGCAGAATAGGGATGCTAGGTTTAAAACATATCCTACTGTAGCACACAAAGATATGGCAGCCCCCCTGTCGAAACTCTGAGGACCCCCTAGGGGTCCCGTACCCCCTGTTGAAGACCCGCCATGACCTATAGTCCAGGGTTTCTCAACCAAATTATTTTCAAAGAAAGTTTTGCAACTGAATGGATGGAAAATGGAAATGAAGAGTTTACATATTACATAGTACACATACAGTAATACATGCATACACCTTCCCTAATGATTATCTGGTTTCAGTATTTATTTATGGTGTATTGTCTCTATTATTATGATTATTGTAGCAGTCAATTTATATGGTGGGTCGGGAGGGGCGGGGCGGGGGTACCGAGACACTGCCAAAGCATTTCCGGGGGTCCCCGGCCAAAAACGTTGAGAACCCCTGTCCTATTCTCCAGGAGGGACGAAATCCAGGCACGGCGGACGACGTACGTTGTGACGTAATTATTTTACATCGCAACGTATTGAATAATACGTCGCGACTTAAATAACGAATCGTCGGGGCGATTAAAATACGTCGTGGTGGTTTAAAAAATACGTCGGCGTTGGTGCACAACAAGATATACTGTCAATGGCCATTATACCTGTTGTGGTCGGACTCGTAACTCATGATAGGGATAGTAAGTACAATTAAAGGACCACTTTACACATTTTCACTGTTGGCAGATTTCTGTTATGCATTTTTTCCCCCCATTAATTAATGCCTATAGCCTACTTTATAGAGTAGGCCTACTCAAATTCTGCCCAAACCCGATTCTATACCCGACCCAACGTTTTTGGGCCGGCGGGGCCCAACATGTGCGCTAATTAGTCGGGCCAGGCCGAGCCTCAGGTTCCATGAAAAGAATATATATATGGATCCATCTGGTGGAGTCTACTCCCCAAAAATAAATTTCATAAGGACAGAATTGTAAATGCTCGTCCCCCCCTAGTTTCTGTACCTTCTGTATGTCTACTGTACACCGCCTTGCGCATGGTCCAAATCAACACAGCATAGCGCACCCGACCCACGTGACGGTCGCCCACTAGGCAATACCAATTTCCAGAATCATATACTACCAGACCGGTGCACGGCTGTGGAGCACCGAGTCGGTAATGATGGAAGTTGGAGATCCATGCCCCACCCAGCTATAGAGCGTCGCAGTCCCGCCCCCTTTCATGACGACACTAGGCCCAGGAAATAATTCCCAATGCATTTTGCCCATAGACATTTCAATTTAAAGACCTTTTAAGCGTCGTACGAAGCCAAATAATTACAAAGAAGAAAAACAACAAAAAAGTGTTGTAACCTGCCGTTTTATTTTCTTTCTAATTATTTGTTTAGTGTCATTTGTCACGACAAGAGTTGGCTTTGTCCGCGGCATAAACGTCTTTAAATAAATACTTTTTGAAAAGTCTATGAGGAAAATGAACGGGGAATTATTTTCCGGGTCTCTCGAGGGGGCGGGACTGCGACACTCTATACAATACCCATTGTACCCGTGTCAGAGTACCCGTTCCACCCATCTGTCTGTCACTTTTATGCCCATATATGGATATTTCTGGATCTGTCTCTCTGTGTCTGTATCAGGCATGACCAAATATGGAGTGTTTGTTATAACAGGCCAGCTCCATATATGGACCCTGTCCAGTGCCCAGGCAGAGGCCTTTTGTGGTGGTTCTGGACAACCGTGGGTCCGACCGACACCGGGCACTGCACTCCCTGTAGGGGTGTGGAACCCGTGTTTTTGGGGGTTTTTTTATGTTTTATCCCACAATTTTCGAACCCATTTTTTCATCCAGTGTCAATTATCTAATTATCTTTTTAATTATTTTCACCTGACAGGGGAGAGTTTCCCCGGCCGAACGTAGCGTGTGGAAGAACACGTTATTCCGACCAGTTCCTTTCCCCTCCATCAGGCGCCCCGGCTGGCCAGGGGGAGGTAGTTCAGAGGTGTGGAAACCTGTGTGTCGAATTTTAAGTCGGTGGGGCAAACGGTTCTAGAGTTACGTGGATTACAGACGGACATGCGTACAGACAAGAGACATATTTAGATCATCAGACTGAAGCTGCGTGGAACAGTCCACTCAGAGAGTGGGCGGGGTCTATGTGAGCTTCTAGATTGGCTATTTTTCAAATGGCTGTAGGGCTGAAGTTAAAGCTGCTATAAGCAATAATATGTCAAAATCTTAATGACCTTTTTTTTTCAGACAGCCAGCAATGAGTAGATCGAACGCTCCCAAAAAATGTAGTCTCTGTGACACATCTTGGGGCCACAATCTGCATTCAAAGATGTTCCTAGAAGCTTTAATTGTCATTGGTCGAAAAAAAAAACAAAGCTTCTAGGAAAATCTTTGCAGATTGCGGGCCCTTGATGTCACAGAGACTAATTATTTTTGAGCGTTTTACCCATTGCTGGCTTTCTGAATGTTGAACAACAACAAAAAAAGTCAATTTTGACATATTATTGCTTATATCAGCTTTAATGTATATTTCTTGATAATATAATCTCAATGTGCAAAATAACTAGTAGCCTATAACTAAAGCTGTCAAATAGAGATACTGAGATTTGACAGTTTACAGCGGTCGAAAGCATACTTGCACGCTCTGCTTGCGCACTAGTAGGCTATTTATGGCCTACTTGTGTGCAACAAGCAAGTAGGCACTCGACAGAGTGCAGTTCTAGTTGAGTAAATGTAATTAGTTACTTTACACCACTGAGGAGGACAGGCTCAACGTGGTTAAGTGTGCATGCGTGCATTTTATAAATTTTGAACTAATAAAGAGTTTTAACAAGAGCTTGTGACTCATAAATGCTCCTCATTCTTTGGGGTATTTCCGTCACTGTATTTGCACACACACAAGTGATATGTGACCTCTGCATTTAACCCATGCTAACTAGCAGGAGCAGAGGTGGACAACGTATAGGCCTACTCAACACCATGCAGTGCATGAGTCAACTCCTGGTCAAATATTACTATAAAGTTAAAGTTGCTCTGAAGACTTTGAGTGATTGCAGGCAGCACAGGTGTGAGGTATATTTATTTATATAGTAGTCATGGCAGTTTATCATCTTTTTTACCTCAAAACCAAAGGCCCCGGCACCGCACCGTCCCAATGGCTAATTTGGCCCTGGTAGTGACGAGACGTAGTGACGTAGCGCCCACTTTTGGTGCATTGTTGTTTGCTAACTTCAAGCTGCATTAATTCATACAGGAATGGACTAAATGCCAAGACCCGCCGCCCCCGCCTTCCATTAGGTGCCCACGAGGCGGAGCATTCTCACATTCTAACACAGCCAGAAAACCACACTGGCAGCCAACTCGTTGGCTCGCATGTCATTAGACTTCCAATCCACACCTTCCAGCTTTTGAATCCCCCTCACTATATTTCCAACAACCGCGGACTAGTTGTTTTTGCCGATAAAATATAGTTTTAGACCATGTCGGAGGGGCGCCGTCTCTAGCGAATTTGAGCCACGAGACACCACATCACACCACATCACACCGAGTTGCCGTGTCAAACGTTGCAACGTTCACTACTAATAACTAATACTTTATATACATCAGTAACAGTGTTAAATAGCTCTATATTGTGATAGAAATAGAAATTGCTATAATGTAACCCTGCTATAATTAACAGGCAGGACAGGTAGAATAGAAAATCAAATGAATCTTTATTTGGTAGGCCTACAAATAAGGAATTTTCATAAAACGCAGTTTTATTACAAATTAATTTAAATACTTTGATGATCAGCAATGACATACATTTAAACATTTAAAAGCATCCCCTGATTGTTGCTACAGACAGACCAGCTGGCTTGTGCTCCACTTCTATGGGCTGCGGACTTAGAGAGGGGAATAGATGGGTGAACTCACACATTATAACACCGCAGCCTACAAATGGCAACCAAGCCAACACTGCAACTCAACCGAGCAACGTAACCACCACAAACCAATAAGGTCAACCAACCAGTGTACCAACAAGCCCCTCACCTCTATGGCAGCCCAACACGAAGGGGAGTGCAGGCACAGCTGGTTACCTGACTGCACTCTACTGGGGAGATGGTTTGACAAACATAAAAAAAATGTTCAAGCCAGCTGACCAGCTCTGCATTCTACTTATCACTATAAGTCTATGATCTATAGGAGCATAAACCTGCTCGCTCACTCACAGTAGCCGGCCAGCTGAATTGTAACCTAGCCGTGTGCCATCTTTTTTTTTTCGATTTGTTATTCTGTGTCCGTTCAGAGAGAAGACGGTGCAGGACCACGTGAAGCAGAGCAGTCCCGTTGAAGCCATGAGAAGCCTCCGGAAGGAGAAGGATAGCTTCAAGGTCCCCAAAGAGTGACTCCTTATAGGGCTGTGAATCTTTGGGTGTCCCACCATTCCCCATTCTTTATAGGGCTGTGAATCTTTGGGTGTCCCACCATTCCCCATTCCATTCCCCATTCGATTCCCCATTCTTGGGGGTCACGATTCGATTCAACTCGATTCTCAATCCAAAAAACCCCCCCAGAGTCAAAACGATTGTCTATTCAAAATGATTCTCATGTAAACATGATGTTTACTGTGATTAGGGTAAGCTTACATTTCATATCGCAAACACCATGTAGTGAAAACTGTAACTGTACGCAAAAATAAAGAAAAAAAAATGAATCTAAAAAGAAAAAACAAACGATTTTTGGAAACTATGAATCGATTTTGAATCGTTCATAACGGGAATTGCGATTCTAATTCGAATCGATTTTTTTTTGACACCCCTAGTGACGCCCCTCCGCAACAACCATGCACTAAATGCTACGCTATGCTCACCAAGCCCAGTCATGAGTGGACCCTTAAGCCCTATTTTAATACTTTGGCTATTTGAAAAGAAATTTGACAGATTTTAGTTTGGGGTTCTTGAAAATATTTGCCTATAAATATGCCCCAAATAGGGACTCTGGGCTTAAAGCTGCGGTATGTAACCTGGGTCTCCTGCACAAAAATGTCAACACTTCAATTACATTTTTTATCACTGAGCTAATAGCAGTGGTGTGTACTCTACCGTTATACTCTATACAGTATGTAGTACGCTGTGGCAATGTTTTTATGGGGGGGAAAGCGTATACTGTCTGCTAATCATTCAATCCATTGACCACGTGCCAGCATATAGTATAGGGCATTAAGCTACTAGTCGACTAGTAAATACACTAGTCCACCTTGTTGGTACTAGTTGATTTTTCGCGATTTTGTAGGCCTCAAGATCAGATAGATTATAGTTATAGTCACCAATGTACACAGTTTTTAAATGTACAAGTATTTATAAAAAAAAAAAAAAAAAAATGTTTTGTTTTACATAATAGGTAGTTAAAAAACTAGTCGACTAGTACAAATTACTAGAAGTGAATGCCCTAGTATAGTCTATACGTGCACTGTGTCGTGCAGGGAATGATTATGGTATACCGACTGAAAAAACCAGCACTGGCTGATAGAGTCTGGCTGCTTTCTCAGGGGAGAACTTTAATTTGGACCTTCAATTAAGAATTTGTGTCTAACCTAGACACGGGATCCAAAATCAGTGTCAGTTTTAAAGAGCAGGGAGCCACATTGTATAACACACGTTATATTGTATTAACATACTCTACCATACACATTGTATAGGTTATATTGTATTATACGACAGGTCGTTTCGAGGAAGCAATCTGATTGGTTGAAACGGCCTTCTAGCAGTGGTTCAAACGAGCACCACTCCACACCTAATCAAAACCAAGAATTCAGCTGCTGTTCTCCCAGAGCGCAGCAAACTCGGTGGCTAGGCTAGCTAGTTTCTTGGGACATTTGTGGTCGTAGTGACTACATCTGTCATTAAAAATATATGTTTTTTCAGCGATTGTCTTAGTTTTAAGGGTAACTGTTGTATAATTGCAATGTTACACTCGAGGGTGTGGTTTAACGTGATTATTGCCACTTCAGTGATGCTTGCGGAACTCGACTACGTCTTGCTCCTGACCGCATCACTGTCGTGGCAATAATCACGTTAAACCACACCCTGTGATATTGCTTAATTAACATACTCTACCTACCATACAGATTGAACAAAATGCAAATGCACAACGTTACATGCGGTAAGTAATACAGCTCTAATGTGGTGAAATGAGCACTCGTGATTTCACAGGGTATAGCTGCTCCACTACGATTGTACACTGCGCTATGAGTAGGTCATTATGATGGTACGCCAAGGGAAATGTATAGCATCTTGTACATTTTCAAAGTTAAACTGGCAATACTGAATTCACTCATTTCAACTCTGATTTCAACAGCTAACGCCGCGAGCTGAATATGGCCATTATATTTAATGAGCACAATTATTATGTCCAGATCCAAACGATTTAAAATCCAGATTTAAAATCGAGTTTAATCGGTTCTTTTATTGGCATTATGGCATTTTTTTTCTTTATTTTTTTTTCTCCTTTTTCTGCTTAAAGGTAAAATAAGTCTTATGTCGATAAATGCACAATGTTCAGAGTGAGTATTCATAACATGTAATATATTGTTGTACAAAATATTTAATTCAAGGTTGACATGTGAAATGTGTTGGAAACAAACATGGCAGGGAGCCCCTTTTCGTAAAACAATAATAATAGTGTAGTTAATTACTTACTATGTACAATTTCTGTAAAAGAATAATAATATAATATTTTCTGTTATGTTAACAAATCTTTCCTGTAAAAATCTGGTTTATTTTTTACATGAAATAGTATAACGTTGCATTTCATGGTGGTTTTGAAGCTTTTTGATTGCAGTCGCAATAATTACATTTTAGTACCTGTTAGATTAACAGTGCATTTCATTCAACGCTCAGTTCACTTATTATTCAAACCTACAATTTACACTTTAGCATGAGACACTCTTATCCAGAACTTACTTAAAATGACTTAGCTAAGGTAATCGCATTCTGTGAATCGAGCAGGCATTTTCTGTTCTCATTTTACAGTATCTTCTGTGGTGTGAAACATAGTTCTTTAATATCACCTATGCCCCTCAAGAAACAATAAAACATGCAGTGTGTCAAATAAAAACATTGTTATTCAATGTGGTTAATAGTGTCTGTCCCGTTACTTCTGATCAGCTACTGAAATCCATTTATATGGATTTATATTAATGGGGTGCAGCAGCAGCAATGAATCAAACTTAATGTTCTTCATTGCTGACTTTTCAGATGGTCGACATTTCTGTATTATAAATCCTTTTTTTTAGTGATCGTCTTTTTCTCTTTGAGATATGGATTTTTGATTTTCATGAGCTGTACAGTATATGAGATAATCGTCAAGATGCACAATGATACATTTATGCACAATGATAAATCTATAATATATGAAAGTAACTTTTTTTAAATTATATTACGGATGAAAATGACATTTTCCAAGATATGCTAATTGTTTGAGATGGATCTGTATAATTTGAATAAACCTACGTAATACGATATACTATGGGGTGGGTGCGTTTCGGAAATGCTCCCTATGAGTTAATAGTTTGTATTGGTAGGTGCGCTATCCCCGAACGCGCCCTATTAGCATGTAAATATAGTACGGTTGTCACTATAGAACTTATAGATTGGTGTTTGTTCGGTCTGAGATTTTAATTTGATAGTAATTGTAAATGACGATAAATACTATCATGTATTTATTGTGTGTGTGTGTGTGTGTGTGTGTGTGTGTGTGTGTGTGTGTGTGTGTGTGTGTGTGTGTGTGTGTGTGTGTGTGTGTGTGTGTGTGTGTGTGTGTGTGTGTGTGTTTTATGTATTTGTTGTGAGCTCTGCTCTTTATCAGCTTTTATTCCAAACTGACTATGAATGACGATACAATGTGCAGGGGGGGAGTTGTGCAGTGGTGTGAGCTGCCATTGGCCCATTTTGTGTGTGTGTGTGTGTGTGTGTGTGTGTGTGTGTGTGTGTGTGTGTGTGTGTGTGTGTGTGTGTGTGTGTGTGTGTGTGTGTGTGTGTGTGTGTGTGTGTGTGTGTGTGTGTGTGTGTGTGTGTTCTCAGATCAGTGTTCCTTTTTTCCTTTCCCCCTCTTTTCTCGTTGTATTTCAGTTTTAATAGACATATTTGGAGAGAGAAAAACAGTGTTTTGTCTTTAGAAGTTCATCATAGTTTTAATGTAGGTTTTATTTCATAGACGGAACAGAAAAACAAAAGTACTGACTCAAGTTTCAACAGGGTGGAAACATTTTTTACCAGTGACTCACTGAAGCCCCCCCTCCCACACACACACACACACACAAAACCAAGAAGAACCTCCCGTTTCCTTTTCCTGTGATTTCTGAGAAACTAAACTCTTTCAGTCAGTCAGACGGACGTACTGAAATGGCGCAGCAGGGAGTTCAACTGGATCAGGAACAGTTGAGTTGTTCTATCTGTCTGGATCTACTGAAGGATCCAGTGACCGTTCCCTGTGGACACAGCTACTGCAGGAGGTGTATCGAGAGATTCTGGAACCAGGACGATCAGAGAGGAAGGTTCACGTGTCCACAATGCAGACACAGCTTCATCCCAAGACCTGTTCTGAAGAAAAACACCATGTTGGCTGAGGTGGTGGAGAGCCTGAAGAAAACCGGTGAGACTAATTAAAGTTCTCTTATAAATACAGCTCACTGTCTGTCAGATATACAAAAACCAATAAAGAGACAAAACATATTGTAACAAGAATATAAACGGATAACAACAAAGTTGTGTGGAAGGATATCTTGAGGGGAAACATTAGACACAGTCTAAAACAGATTGGTGGTAAGGCAGATAGAAGGTTATAATAAAAACAATGGTTACCAGGCAGTGGAGACATAGTGGCTCTATAGGCTACCAAATATGAGGGTACAGGCACAAATGAAATAAAATGTTATAAGATTCATAAATGTATCAATCTATCAACAGGACTCCAAGCTGCACCTCCTGAGCACTTCTACGCTGGACCTGGAGACGTGGCCTGTGATGTCTGCACTGGGAGGAGACTGAAAGCTGTGAAGACTTGTCTTCAGTGTCTGATCTCTTACTGTGACACTCATCTCCAGCCTCACTATCAGTATCCTGCCTTTAAGAAACACAAGCTGGTCAAAGCCTCTGGTGAGCTTCAGGAGAACATATGCTCTCGTCACAACAGGGTGAGTGAGCTCTTCTGTCAGACCGATCAGCAGTGTATCTGTTCTCTGTGCTCCGTGGAAGAACACAAAGGTCACGATACGACCTCAGCTGCAGCAGAACGGACTGAGAGACAGATAGAGCTCCATACGAGTCAGCAGAACATCCAGCAGAGAATCCAGGAGAGAGAGAAAGACGTGAAGGTGCTTCACCAGGAGGTGGAGTCCATCAACCACTGTGCTGACAGAGCAGTGGAGGACAGTGACACCATCTTTACTGAGCTCATCTCTTCCATGGAGAGAAGACGATCTGAGGTGAGGGAGCTCATCAGAGATCAGCAGAAAAGGGAAGTGAGTCGTGCTGAAGAACTGAGGATGCGTGTGGAGCATGAGGTTCTTGAACTGAGGAGGAGACATGCTGAGCTTGAGCAGCTCTCACTCACAGAGGATCACATCCGTTTTCTACAGCGTTACACCTCCTCCCTCTCAACGTTCAGTGGATCTACACACCCAGTCAGCAGCAATGTCCGTCCTCTGAGATACTTTGAAGATGTGACTGTGGCCATGTCTAAGATGAAGGAGAAACTAGAGGACATTCTTACAGAGGAAGGTACAAACGTCTCAGAGACAGTGAACAGAGTAGATGTTTTACTGTCAACAGGACAAGAACCGAAGATCATAGCTGGCGAACTTGAGGACATTTATACAGAGGAAGGGACAAATGTCTCAGAGACAGTGAACAGAGTAGATGTTTTACTGTCAACAGGACAAGAACCGAAGATCATAGCTGACAAACTAGAGGACATTCTTACAGAGGAAGGGGCAAGCGTCTCAGAGGCAGTGACCATAGTGACGAAATTAAAAAAGAAGAAAAAAAAAAAGGTTCGCATGGGCCAGGCACAGGCAGTACTGTCAACAGCACCAGAACCCAAGACCAGAGCTGAGTTCTTACAATATTCACGTCCAATCACACTGGATCCAAACACAGCACATCCATACCTGTATGTGTCGAAAGGGAACAGAAAGGTAACATTTGGGAAGCGATTTAGCCCATCACCACAGCCACATCCAGATCACCCAGAAAGATTCACTGGAGCTAATCAGGTTCTGAGTAGAGAGGGTGTGACCGGACGCCGGTACTGGGAGGTAGATTGGAGTGGACACGCTGTTCACATAGGAGTTTCATATAAAGATATCAACAGAGCAAATCCGATTGATTCTTTTGACGGATCTGGATTCGGATCCACTGCTACCTCGTGGGCCTTACGGTTTACCAGACATGAATCCAGCTCCCAGTATGCTTACAAATCCACGATCATGAATGGAGATCTTGTAGCTGACCTCCCAGGCTACCTGGGAGGTCAGATACATGACTTCCATTCAGGCCCCGTGTCCTCCAGAGTAGGAGTGTACCTGGACCACAGTGCAGGTACACTGGCCTTCTACAGCGTGTCTAACGACACCATGACGCTCCTTCACACATTCCACACCACGTTCACACAACACAACCTCCATACTGGATTTTACCTTCATTCAGCTGGAGACACCGCTGAGTTGTGTGAGTAGAATTACTCAACCGCGTCAAATGTTATCAACCTTCTATATTGCTTGTTGCGTCTCTCAGCATAATTATAGTTTCATTATAATGTTGTTTTTCTCTCAGCCTGCTTTGTGAGCTCGTAGATCAGCTATTTTAGCTGCTGCATGATGATGTATAATATATATAGGGCCATAAAGTGGTTAATAATCTATTTTAACAATATCATTTTATTCTCTTGTATATTCATACACACTCTTGGCACCATTTCTTTTTTTTTAATACTGTTTTTATTAGGCATTTTTTGTATATGAAATATGACAACTTCAGAATATCCTTGACAACGATAATGAGTTATTCAGTTATATAAAATGAAAGATAATGACAGGTAATGTCAATTCCACATACAATACATAATAAAAAATATATATAAATGTGATGAACACGAAAAAACAAAAAACAGTTAAACAATGACAAATGTGAACAGACAAACAAAACAAAGACCACTCTTGGCACCATTTGTCTTGTGATGTCATCACCATTTTATGGAATTGATATTCCATGTGAAATATCGATTACATTTTCCCAGATTCTTTATTTTAATTCATTTTTAATGTCATAAACAGTAACCAACATGATAATATTAGCAGAATTATAATATGAGAATGTAGAGTAGCCTATGGCAACTGCGCCGACCTAAACGGCAAAGCATTGCAGAGGGTTGTGCGGACAGCCGGACGCATCAGCAGATGCGCTCTCCCCCCCATCCAAACCCTGTACGATGAAAGCTGTGTCAATCAAAGCTTGAGGAATCATGAAGGATTCAAGCCATCCCAACCGCAGACTGTTTGAGTTTCTGCTGCATGGAAAAACGGTTTAGAAGTCTCAAAGCTACTGGAAATAGACCAATTATTTTACATAATGATGTAACAATAAAGTACAACCTTGAATAAATGTCTATTGTTTTATGAGATTACTTTGTCTTCATATCTGTCATTACTGTGGAGCACAACAGAGAGGCGTTGTATGCTTGTAATATTGACTATTTAAAAAAGTCCCTCATTAATATGCTGTATATTTTTAAATGCAATTCATTAGGTTAAAGTCACAGCACATCATATATTATCGGAATCACTTCTGCTCAGACATATAACCTAATTTTTGTTACATTTAAGATTGAACAAACAATACAGAAACAAACAACCACAGAAAAGATGCACACAAACTTAACTAATAATATCCTGTAGGCCTGTGTGTGTGTGTGTGTGTGTGTGTGTGTGTGTGTGTGTGTGTGTGTGTGTGTGTGTGTGTGTGTGTGTGTGTGTGTGTGTGTGTGTGTGTGTGTGTGTGTGTGTGTGTGTGTGTGTGTGTGTGTTCAGATCAGTGTGTCTTTTTTCCTTTATAAAAAGTGCAATACGAAAAAAAATAACTAAAACAAGTTACATTACCAGGTGGCTCTCTGTTTGCATGCATGTGTCTCAGTTCACAATGGCCACACAGTCTCATCAACTGCAGCTGTACACTGAATGTCACCACATAAACATATAGAATGTTACACAGAATCACAAGCAGAAATGTCATAGAATGTTAGTCACAATGTATAAACCTCCTTTTGCACATAAGACATTATACTCACATTTCTTCTCCAATTGGCAATTCTATACATTGCTGGAGAGACAACACTGTCTCACAACCAGGAACAGTGCACCTGACAAATGCAAACATTGTATATAAAACACAATACACATGGCAACCAAACCCAAACATAAAAACAAAGCAACTAAACAGGCTTACCTATAAAGTCAGTAGGCCTACACAAACGTGATAACATCTCCCTCTCACAGCACTCCAACCAGTATGGTGCTATGAGGACCCAAGGATTGGCAACCTCGACTGCATGTTTAGAAATGCTTTTTATACCTGCATTACTCATGACATCACTATTATTTTCTGCGTCCCATAGGGGCTACATATAGTGTGTGTTCAGTAACAGCATTAAATAGCCCTATATTGGGATAGAAATTATTTCTATAGAGTGTGTGTTCAGTAACAGCGTTAAATAGCCCTATATTGTGATAGAAATAATTTCTATAGAGTGTTTGTTCAGTGACAACATCATCATCATACCTGGAAGTTAAGCGGGAACGTCTACTTTCTGGCCTTGACAGCCCATACATCTAAACAGAAAAGTCAGATCTGATTGTATTAAATGACGTTAAATTCACTTTGCCAATCGATTTGCCACTCAGTTTATGCATGCACATACAATCTATTGACTTTTGTTCAGTAAAACAGTGTTAAATAGAGCCTATTAATGAGGAACCTTTCTGTGGAACACATTCCATATTTCAATGTGAGGACTTGCATCAAATCCTGGTTGAGGAATTATTGGGATGCCATCCCACAGCAAAATGTGGCTCGGTTGGTGCAGAGCCTTAGATATAGACAGAGTTAAACAAACTGTGTTCACTTCATGGGGCCAGTCCATCAACCAACTGGGCCAAGTCCTGGACCGGAAGTAGGCAGAAATGCATTGGACTCAGGCAACAGCCAAGCTTTAATGATCTTAAATCCCTTTATTTTAAATTGTTTTGTAGTAATAGTACAGCATAAACATTAAAGAGACTTTAGTTGTTACTGTACAATACTTTAAAACAGTTTGTCATGTTGCACACATGCTTAAAATAGCTCTTGTTTGCGTCGCCCTCATTGAAAACAATGTATTTCTCTTCTATTAGATGGCTGGTCAGCATGAGGAGGAGGTGCCAAACTGTTGTGGGTGTGCACAGATCTTCCACATGCTACTGAGTTCGGTAACACATGAGTGTAAAATTAATAAAGTGTAAAAATGGCCAATATGTGTTGATTTGTCCTTTTACATTACTAAGAGCAACTGAAAACGAGGGTGAATAAAATATTACAGGGGATTTGAGCAAATGTTTTGGCGGCTACCCACGTTGTAAAAGTGATGAATCAACGATAAAACAATATAAAATACAATACCAACTATTATTATTGAAGGGGACAAATAATCGACCAATGTTAAGTTTCCGAACGTTTTGTGCAGAGTTGTACCACTGTACTATTTGCTAACTGAATAAAGTATAGTATCCAATCAGTCAAAAAACTGTACCCCAGAACAGACTGCTCCTACCTGGTGTGATTACTCAAAGAGTCCAACAGATGGAGCCAGATAGCAGAAAACGACACAAATTCAGTACAAGAACTACATGAGGCAGGCAGGCAGGCAGGCATAAATGTGGATCAGCATGGATTGGAAATAAATTATGAAAGTATAGAAACAATGACTGTCATAATCATAACAGTCAAGCTTCAACCTCAGCCTGTTTTTTGGGACTGCTACATTTACGGAGCAAAAGTGTACATAAACATTCAGATTTCAAATATAAAGTACTCACCCATGGTGCCACAGATGTTTACCTGTTTAATAAAAAGCATTTTAATCCAAGCTGTTAATTTCGCCATAGGCTTTCAACCACACGCCCCTATCGGTTGGGGCCCGGGGGGTGAGCACTTTATTATTTTAAATTTGAAACGTTTATGTACTCGTTTGCTCTGTAAATGTACGTAGCAGTCCCAAAAAACAGGCTGAAGTTGAACCAGGATGCTCGTGAAGTACGAGCCATGTACGAACCATGGCTAAGAAACTATATAATGCCAGGTCAACAAATCACCTGGCGTGTTATTTATTGACCTGGCATCCTAGTTTCTATAGTTTCAAATGTGCATAATGTTATTTATTTAGACTTATACTATTCTCAAATGTCTCCCCCCTTCTCTGCTCCCTCCATTGGCTCCCGGTTGCTGCCTGCACAGAGTACAAAACTCTGATGCAGGCATTCAAAGGTATGGCACCGTGACCCCATATGTTCAAAGTCTGATCGGACCCTACAAACCCCCACCCCCCATACGTTCAGATCAGCCAACACAGGGAAGCTGGAAGAACATTCACTAAAAATGCTGGGACAATGCTCCACACGTCCCAAACTCTTCTCCCTTCTGGCTCCAAAACTATGGAATGAACTTCCCATTGCAATCAGAATTCAGAAAGACTCCATCTTAACCCGTAAGCACCTGCCATAGCACTGCAATAGCCTCGACGACCTTACAGGCATATATGCAAAGGCTCAACTTATATCATTTAGGTAGCATTTTTATGTAGACATGTAGCACTTGTGTAGCCTATATAGTTTCATTGTACAGATATTCTACTGTTAGACGGATGTTAGGTTCTTAGCTTACTTATGATTCCTGATGACAATCAGGTATGTATTAGCATTGTTCTTGCTTACTGTAAATCGATCTGGAATTAGAGCGTCTGCTAAATGCCTAAATTGTAAATTGTATACTATCTAAATTATATTTTAACCGTTGCATGTTAAGACTGCATGGTCGTCAAGGTTATAGGTCAAGTGCTACGGGCTGATCGAGGTGGCGAGTCTGAATAGGTACTAATAGTCCGGTAGCCGAGGTGGACGGGTGGGATATATTTTATTTTTGCCTAAAATATTGTCTATATACAGTAGATACATTCATGAATCCACTTGCTGACCGGCTGTTAGTATTGGGCAAAACTTTTATAGACAAAAAATGTCAACTTTCCTTTTGCTTTTGCTTTCCTTTTGCTTTAAGTAGCATGAATCCATTCCAAGCATTAGTTTTGCACAAAATACACTCCCTTGGGCTAAAAACGGCCATAGACATCATGACAAATGTGATGAGGTCAGCACATTTTGGGCAAATTTGGGCAAGTGGCTATGGTTGCTTTTAGCCCAAGGAGTGTATTTTGTGCAAAACTAATGCTTGGAATGGATTCAGAATCATGAAAAAACCCTAGTTTGACATGTCACATGCTACTTAAAGCAAAATAAAAAATTGACATTTTTGCCAGCAATATAGGATGTTAATGGTAGGGTCACAAGAAACCCCTATAAAAAAGATTGCCCAATACTAACAGCCGGTCAGCAAGTGGATTCATGAATGTATGTATATAGACAATATTTTAGGCCAATAAAAAAGACTATACCAAAAGAAGCCTGCCGGCTGCTGGACAATACTGTAGCGTAGCACTTCAGATTTCAATACTTCAGATAATTGGGAACATTGTGAATCTGCACTGCAGTTCTACCGTCTACAATGTGGAGTTTGAGAAGAGTCTGGGATGTGGAGAGGATCTGGTCTGTCCTTCATCAGAACGCTGTGTGTGTGTGTGTGTGTGTGTGTGTGTGTGTGTGTGTGTGTGTGTGTGTGTGTGTGTGTGTGTGTGTGTGTGTGTGTGTGTGTGTGTGTGTGTGTGTGTGTGTGTGTGTGTGTTGATGGAAACTTGGCAGTCAGTCACTGTGCTTCAGTGCTTCCGCACGCATGCACGTGCGCATGCGCGCGCGCACACACACACACACACACACACACACACACACAAACACACACACACACACACACACACACACACACACACACACACACACACACACACACACACACACACACAGAGCCAAGAAAACAATGAAGTGTTACAAAGTAGCTAGGATACCAGGTACACAATAAACCTATAGCTATGTCTAGGCTATGTCTAAACAGCATGCTTGCTATCAGTCTGCATGTACGTTTTAGGTCTGTTGTTTCGTTGTTTGTTTGGTTAAACTGGAGCTAAGAAATAACTACACTTACGGGAAATTGATTTTGAATTTGATTGATCGGAATAGTGGGCCAAATATATAATACATATATACACATTTAATTTTCTTTTTAAAGGCCCATATAACATTGTCTACAAATTGCTATAAAGCCTGTGATATCCAGTCATTTTTGGTAAACAAGTTGAAGGCAAAACAGACAGACAGACAGACAGACAGACAGACAGACAGACAGACAGACAGACAGGTATTCCAGTGATTCCATTCATACATTTTTTATGTCGTTGTGGAACTTCTCGCAGACAGGTTGCCACGACGACCCGGAGGGTACTGTTACACAAACGCACGCACACGCACACACACACACACACACACACACACACACACACACACACACACACACACACACACACACACACACACACACACACACACACACACACACACACACACACACACACACACACACACACACACACACACACACACACACACACAGGCAGTGTAGACAGACAGAAGTTGGACCGAAGAGACACCATGTACAGTAAGTTCTCTATCTATCTATCTATCTATCTATCTATCTATCTATCTATCTATCTATCTATCTATCTATCTATCTATCTATCTATCTATCTATCTATCTATCTATCTATCTATCTATCTATGTTATCTATCTATCTATCTAACTTGGTGTTTGTTATATGATAATCCAATGGAAGTGAATAAATGTTTTCTTCTTTCTTCCATGCAGTTACTGTTTGATTTTATGTGTCGAGTCATATACACGACACACATACAGTAATGTGTGGGTACTAAAAATGGGATTTGGGTTCAAAATGAGTGAAGTTGCCCTTTAATTAGAGCTATTAGGTGACTACTTGACTAACCAGATCTTATTTTAATGATGTTTCTTGTTTCCCAAACATCATTAAAATAAGATCTGGTTGCAAAAGGGATGAAGTGGCCCATGCAGGAAAGCCTTCTCCTACTCCTACTCCTTCACCTCATCTGATGTGTGTGTATGCTTGTTGATGTGGGCTGATGCCTGTACTTACACTGTGTTTCCTGTGGACAACTGTATTTCTCCCCTTTGTCTGCTAAAATGTGTTTTATCGCTTGCCAGAACTTGTTTTATGCTATTCCCTTATCTCTGCTATCCTTATCCTTGTAGGATTTTAAACGTGTGTTTTATTTTATTTATATGTCGTGCTTCAATTGTTGCTGTTCAGCAATAACTTCTGTGCTACAAATACAGTTATTATTAGTTAGTGTGGTTGCCCAAACGGCAACCAGACTATAGTTATGGTCACACTTTCTTATTTTCCATTTTCTGGAGTAACCTACCTAACTTCCGCTGTGATTGGCCGAGCTTTTCATAACGTTTGCAGTATAGTTAATTGGCTGTTGTTGGTTACGTAACCAATCTATGTTTTACAATCGTTTATGAAGACATAAATTCCCTTGCAGGGGCAGAAGACCAAAACTATTCAAGCGTTATAGAAATGTTCAAATTGCAAACTTTTCTAGTTATTATTATTATTGAGTACTGTACTTAAGGGTACACTTCACCCATCATGTTGACGCCACACTGTGACTAACACATGTGTTTTTCCTTGATCCTTCGTAACAGCCTGACCAAACGCCCTGATGCTGTTACCGTAGCGACCGTGACCCTCAACACTGCCATCTTCATATAGCGGCCATGGAGCAACCACGGCACTCATCACCATAGAGAACATGGCCCTTAACACCCCTGTTTCCATGGAGACCACGTCCCTCAACACCCCTCTTATTGTAGAGACCATGGCCCTCAACACCCCCCTTAGTGTAGAGACCATGGCCCACAACACCCCCCTTAGTGTAGAGACCATGGCCCTCAACACCCCCCTTAGTGTAGAGACCATGGCCCTCAACACCCCCCTTAGTGTAGAGACCATGGCCCACAACACCCCCCTTAGTGTAGAGACCATGGCCCTCAACACCCCTGTTACCATGGAGACCATGGCCCACAACACCCCCCTTAGTGTAGAGACCATGGCCCTCAACACCCCTGTTACCATGGAGACCATGGCCCACAACACCCCCCTTAGTGTAGAGACCATGGCCCTCAACACCCCTGTTACCATGGAGACCATGGCCCACAACACCCCCCTTAGTGTAGAGACCATGGCCCACAACACCCCTGTTACCATGGAGACCATGGCCCACAACACCCCCCTTAGTGTAGAGACCATGGCCCTCAACACCCCCCTTAGTGTAGAGACCATGGCCCACAACACCCCTGTTACCATGGAGACCATGGCCCACAACACCCCCCTTAGTGTAGAGACCATGGCCCTCAACACCCCTGTTACCATGGAGACCATGGCCCTCAACACCCCCCTTAGTGTAGAGACCATGGCCCACAACACCCCTGTTACCATGGAGATCATGGCCCACAACACCCCCCTTAGTGTAGAGACCATGGCCCTCAACACCCCTGTTACCATGGAGACCATGGCCCACAACACCCCCCTTAGTGTAGAGACCATGGCCCTCAACACCCCTGTTACCATGGAGACCATGGCCCTCAACACCCCCCTTAGTGTAGAGACCATGGCCCACAACACCCCTGTTACCATGGAGACCATGGCCCTCAACACCCCCCTTAGTGTAGAGACCATGGCCCTCAACACCCCTGTTACCATGGAGACCATGGCCCTCAACACCCCCCTTAGTGTAGAGACCATGGCCCTCAACACCCCTGTTACCATGGAGACCATGGCCATCAACACGCCCATTATCGTAGAGACCTTGACCCTCGACACCCCCGTTACCATGGAGACCATGGCCCTCAACACCCCTCTTATCATGGAGAGGACCCTCTGCACTCCCGCCTCCATACCGACTGTGAAGGAGCCTCTGTCCAGGACGTCCAGCACGCCCCTCCCCCTCTCCTCGGGGTGTCCTCCCAGCCACCGGGGGCTGCGTCAGTCTGCGTCCTATCACCTGGGCGTCCCTCAACCCGGTTTCCACCAGTCTGATCGTCATGGCGGCCACCGGGGGCAGCAGTGTCCGTCGGCCGCGTCCAGAGCTCCCCACTGGAGTTCCGGGTCCGAGTCGGAGGCGGAGCCCGAGGAGGAAGACGACGCCCACAGCGTGTACTGCGTGGTGCTGCTGGGAGACCACAGCGTCGGGAAGAGCACCCTGGCGGGAATCTTTGCCGGGAGAACGGACGGAGAGGAGTGTGGAGGTGGGGTACGCTTATAGGGACAACTTAAAATAAATCACACTTGCACACAAAGCTGTGCCTATAGGAGGGGGCTAGCGGACCCTCAGAAAATAAATACTGTAGGCCTATATCTTGTTTTTGTTTTTTTTAACTGCCTAACGATGATATCACTTAAGTGGGTTTCTGAACTGTCCACAGCCCCCTGAGATAGAGGGGCTACGGTACAAAGAATATCATATTATCATCAACATTAGTATAAAAATACCATATTATCATCAACATTAGTGAAGAGCAATTATATGAAGATAGTGGAGATGTCCCGATACTGTATCGGTATCGGCCCTTTTTGGTCATGTCATATCGGTATCGGCGAATATGCCTGTCTAACCACCGATCCGACACAGAGGTAAGGGGTCGACATACTGTATGGCAGGTACGAGATAATATCAGTAATTTTCTTTTATTATTATAAATATTATCCTCTGGTATCGGAATTCGGTATCGGTATCGGCTAACACAGACATTGTGGTATCGGGATCGGATCGGGAACAAAGAAAGTGTATCGGGACATCCCTAGAAAATAGGTTGAAAATGTGTCCATCCATCTATCCATCCATCCATCTTCAACCGCTTATCCGTAGTCGGGTCACGGGGGCAACAGCTCCACTAGAGTGCTCCAGACTTCCCTCTCCAGAGCAACATTAGTGACTTCCTCCTGGGGGATTCCGAGACGTTCCAAGGCCAGTGAGTCGATGTGTTTCCTCCAACTGCGCCTTGGTCTGCCCTGGGGTCTCCTCCCAGTGGGACGTGCGTCGAGGACCTCCCTAGGGAGGCGCGTGAGAGGCATCCTAACCAGATGGCCGAACCACCTCAGTTGGCTCCTTTCCAGGCAAAGGTGCAGCGGTTCTACTCCGAGTCTCTCTCGTGTGACTGAACTTCTCACCCTATATATCTCTAAGGGAGATGCCAGCCACCCGTCGAAGAAAACTCATTTCGGCCGCTTGTATTCACGACCTCATTCTTTCGGTCATGACCATAGGTGAGAGTAGGAACGAAGATTGCTCGGTAGACAGAGAGCTTTGCTTTCTGGCTAAACTCTCTTTTCGTCACAACAGTGCAGTACAGCGACTGCAATACCGCCCCTGCCGCTCCGTGAACAAATGTGTGAAGTCGTCCTTTCAAATTACAGCAGTGAAAGTTAACTATGTTTAATTATTATGTTTTGTCAGAGGAAAATGAGTCAACCAACAATATGTATGAGGGACATTCATTCATACAATAGGCCTATATTAATAACAATAAGTTATGAATTATTATTATTATAATTATAGAGATTACATATGAGAGGACACTGGCTGTGGACGGACAAGAGACCACCCTGATCGTCATGGATACCTGGGACAACGACAAAATGGTAAACACTTTGTGTGTGCGTGTGTGTGTGTGTGTGTGTGTGTGTGTGTGTGTGTGTGTGTGTGTGTGTGTGTGTGTGTGTGTGTGTGTGTGTGTGTGTGTGTGTGTGTGCGCGTGTGCGTGTGCGTGTGCGTGTGTGTGTGTGTGCGTGCCAGATCTACAAGTGTACAACACGCTTGCAGTTGCAGGACATGTTGTGTGCTTGTAAATCGTCAAATTCTGGCGTGCGAGGCTTTGGACACGGTATAAATCGGGCTTACTGCAGTAAGCTGGGCTCACATAATCAGGGTGATTTTAGGGTCAGAACCCTCCGGGTATCGCTCCTAGACCAGGAGTCAATCTCTTTTTTTTAAATTCAGATAGCCAGCAATGAGTAAAATGCTCAGAAAAAAAATGTAGTCTCTGTAACACATCTTGGGGCCACAATCTGCATTAAAATATGTTCCTATAGAAGCTTTGTCATTGGTAAAAAAGAAATCACACACGTGTGAACTGAGTGGTGCAATTCCCCCCCCCCCCCCCCTCTCTCTCTCTCTCTCTCTCTCTCTCTCACTCTCTCTCATTAGAGTCACTACCCCTCTCACTGTTTCTGGCGCCCCCTACTGCTATTATTAAGTCACATACTCATGCTCACACAGACAGACACACACACAAACAAGTACGAGGCTCATGCTCACACAGACAGACACACACACAAACAAGTACAAGGACATTGCAAGCTGGTTGTAGGAGTGGTTGCACCACTCAAAAAAAAGACTAACCAAGTAGACAGGCAAATCGACCAATTGCAAATCTTCTAGGGAAATCCCTATACAGCGGGAGACAGAGAGAAAGACACTCTAGGATATAGGGGTTCTCAACGTTTTTGGCTCCATGGGGGCCCCCGGAAATGCTTTGGCCATGTCTCGCGACCCTCGCCCCCGTGTAAACAGAGCTGTGTTACATTAACACTTTGGGTAATACTATCTGGTGAAACTATAAAAGATTGTGCATTTTTTTTATACAATATTCATCCATTTATAATTAGCTTTATACTTTTGATAAACAGTGTTTACACACAATGGTTTGTATTCCTTAAGGTGCTTGTATTCCATTTGACATCCTTCTCCTGTCACAGCAACTCACAAATCTCACTGCTGTGTTTGCACATTGTTGTTTTTTGTCATTAGTCATGTTTTCAAACTCTCCTTGGGTGATTGTAATATATGTCTCTGATGTCTTGGTACAGTGGGCAGACGGTTAGGAAGAGTAGCTCAGTCTCTACCTCGTTTCGTGTGCAGTGGGTGCACAGTCTGACTCTCTCCGCCTATGTCTCTCTCTCTAGGAAGAAGAGGACTCCTGTATGAAGGTGGGCAGTGCTTATGTCATCGTCTACTCCATCACTGACAGGTCGAGCTTTGACTCCGCCTCCGAGCTGAGGATCCAGCTGCGTCGCACACGGCAGGCCGACAACATTCCCATAATCCTCGTGGGCAACAAGAGTGACCTGGTGAGGTCGCGAGAGGTCGCCGTGGAAGGTAGCTATATGTGCGAGGTCAGAGGTCACGTGTGTATGTGCATGTTCGTTCATGAGGGGTGTGCCCAGATGTTATATTAGCCAGAGGGCTGAGTGTGTGCAGTATAGTGAACGACACGCTTTGATCTCGATCTTCAAACTAGTGACTGAAAGCTGACAATGTTTACTAAGACAATAAAATCAAGTGTTAACCTTCTAATCCATGAATGAGAACCATAGAGTTATAATATATCTAGAGAGCGGATGAGGAGTGACCCCTTTTTGACTTCCGGGTAGTATACCCCTCGAGCATTGATATGATTGGTTGGCTGTTCTTGTGGTACCTCTACGTCACGTCCTATGTCACACATTCCTTCATGAATGTAACCTGGGCATTGCTCGTGCATGTATGTCGCCCGCCTGCAGTTCCAGTTTTGACCACAAAAGTTGGTGGCTTCAACGTTGCCCAGCCGTTCTGGGGACTTGGGCGTATGACTGTAGTTCCTGTGTTTTTGCCACCATTTCCCAGAGAGCCGTGCATGTGACTAACTATAGTTCTTGTGTTTTGCCTACATTTCCCAGAGGGCCGTAAGTGTGCGGTGGTGTTTGACTGCAAGTTCATCGAGACCTCTGCGTCGCTGCAGCACAATGTGGCCGAGCTGTTTGAGGGCGTGGTCAGACAGATCCGCCTGCACCGTAACCATGCCGACAGAGAAGAGAGGGGCGTGGCCACTGGCCACGGACGCCGGCCACACGGGAAGCGCAAGGACAGCGTTACCCAGAAGGCCCGGCGCTTCCTCGACCGACTGGTGGCGAGGAACAACCAGCGCGTGGCAGCCAAAGTCCGGTCCAAGAGCTGCCACGACCTGGCCGTACTGTAGACATTATTACTATTATAATTATTATTATTATTACTAGACCTGTACGTGCCCGTCAGCCACCGGCCTACTTGAGAACGATGCAACTTGGGAACCTAATAATACCCGTTGTCAATTTGTCATGGAGATCTCTGTATCTGTCTGTCTGTCTGCCTCTGTCTGTCTGCCTGTGCCCGAAGAGTGCAAACTGACTGTGAAAAGTGTAGTGGTTAAGTAAATCAATTTGCAGGTGTGGGGTTGCCATGGTGATCAATTGGCTGAGGCAGAGGCTGGGAATTGCACAGGTGAGGGGCCTTAGGCTGATTAGGCCCACTGGCAGAGCCTGAGCAGAGCCTTTTGTGATGGTTCTGGAGAACCGTGGGTCTGACCGACTCGATACCGGGCACTGCACTCCCTGTGGGGGTGTGGAACGCGTGTGTCGAATGTGAAGTCGGTGGGGCAAACGGTTCTCAAGTTACGTGCATTACAACCGTACACACACACACACACACGCAGAGACGTGGCGCATTTATAGTAAGATTACTGTTGTTGTGTAGCCTATTTACCTTGTCATAATGTAATTTAACACACACACACTCAATGTTATGGTCTCAAAGGAACCCGTCCTCAACCCGGCCACGGCCTCGAGCCCCGTTCTATTGTTCCGAGCAAAGGAGTTATATACTAACTGTATAATGTATCTCACCAACTGGAATAGTTACATCATGACCAGGTAAATATACAAATGGCAGGTAAATAGAATATACTGTAACCCAATCCAGGGGTCAACGATAACTGGGGGTATTCGGTCTATTCCTGACAACCTCCATTTAAATTGGGAGCCATTATTTTGGCTTCAAAGATTCAATCTTGCAGCTCCCGATGTGAACGAGAGAAAGACAGACTACAAGGAGACATTATGAGAAGTGAATGGCAGGACTAAAGGCGTCTTCTCACACATAATACCAACATTGTCTGTAAAGTGTCCTCTCACACACAATACCAACATTGTCTGTAAAGTGTCCTCTCACACACAATACCAACATTGTCTGTAAAGTGTCCTCTCACACACAATACCAACATTGTCTGTAAAGTGTCCTCTCATACACAATACCAACATTGTCTGTAAAGTGTCCTCTCATACACAATACCAACATTGTCTGTAAAGTGTCCTCTCATACACAATACCAACATTGTCTGTAAAGTGTCCTCTCATACACAATACCAACATTGTCTGTAAAGTGTCCTCTCACACACAATACCAACATTGTCTGTAAAGTGTCCTCTCACACAAAATACCAACATTGTCTGTAAAGTGTCCTCTCACACACAATACCAACATTGTCTGTAAAGTGTCCTCTCATACACAATACCAACATTGTCTGTAAAGTGTCCTCTCATACACAATACCAACATTGTCTGTAAAGTGTCCTCTCACACATACCAACATTGTCTGTAAAGTGTCCTCTCACACACAATACCAACATTGTCTGTAAAGTGTCTTCTGACTGACACATAATCCCAACAGTGTCCTCTCACACATGTTTAGGCTATATGGTGTCTTCTCTTCTCACACATATCACAACCGTTTGTCACCATGCACTGCAAATTATACTTCCTCTGCTAATCTGCTGCTTCCACATGGAACGCCCGGGATTCAAACTCTGGCCTCCCGCGTGGAAGTCCAACATTTTAACCACTAGATCACATTGAGATGAAATGACATGAGGTGCTGCATTCTGGCAACCCCTGACAATCTGAACAGCAGCCTGTAGTGCAGGGTTCCCCAATTAATTTTCCTCAAGGGCCATATTTTGACTAGCGTACCAGGCTGGGGGCCGAGTCTGCACGCGTGAGGTCGAGGTCTTGCCCTGAAAATTCATTTTCAGGGCAAGACCCCATTTGAAAAGGATGCCCAGTTTGACATGCATAGGCTACTGACCCCCATTTAATGCCATTTATATCTGGGACCCTTAAAAAAAAAAAAAAAAAAAAACGTTTTTTTTTTTTTCTTTCATGGGCCACAAGGGGGCGCTCTGTGGGCCGCAAATGGCCCGCGGGCCGCCTATTGGGGAACCCTGCTGTAGTGTGTGATGCCTCATTTGTTTTAGAATCTTGTAGCGTGTGTGCATGTTTAAGATGACCTGATGAAAGAATCTTATTAGACGCTATACCAGATTAAAAGTCCTGCATTCTGAGCCGTGACTGCATTGTCTACTGTAGTACTGTCACTGTCCAATGGTTATTTTGTGACATAATTTCATTGTCCAATCAATTAACCCGTTTTATTTCACTGTGTCCAATCAATTTATCATATAAACGGTTTGATGTCACTGTCCAGTCCTATGAAATGTTTCATTTCACTGTCCAAGCATGTATAAGCCGTTACATGTCACTGTTAGAGTTGTCCCGATTTAATTTATTTTCAGACCGAGTACGTGTACAATACTTAATTTTTAGTACTTGACGATACAGAGTACTAATACGAGTAGGCCTACTTTTTTATTTTTGTTGAGTAACCACTTATTTTACCCCCTTCTTCTCCAATTTAATTTAATTGTCATGCCTACACTTGTCATTTATGCTAGTAGATCTGCTGTTTTTGGCGATTTGCGATTTGAGGAAAAAATGTCTGGCAGCTGTGTTGAGCCAAGAGGAAATTAAAACAAAAAGAATGGGTTACTTTTGTGACGAGGGGTTGTTAATGCGCAAGTGGTGTCCAAACGGTGCCCAGGAATCAGACTGGAGCGCAGTTGTCCAAATTGTGGTCCCCACTGCATACAGACAGCAGGTTCTTGGGAACTACAAAAACATATTTTTATACCCTTGTAATTATTTATTGCATTGTATTCTTCTAACGAAATATAACCTTGTTAAAGTGTGGTGAATAAACTACAGTTCACTTTCCAGCCTTTTTGCATCCTTTAATAATAACCCCTAGACCTAGGGGATTGTAACAAGTGTTGAGTCAGACTTGCTCCCGTCGCATTCGTTTAGACTTGTGTCAATTGGATGTTTTGGTACTCCGGTTCCGAGTACCGAGTACGAGGATGGTATCGGCCCGAGTATGCAATACCAGTATCGGTATCGGAAGCAAATCTAGTCACTGTCCAATCAATTTTATCCTATGTCATGTCTCTGTCCAATCACATAAACTGTTTCTTGACACTGTCCAATTGCATATACCTGGCTTGTTACTTGTTATTTCAAGGTTTTCAAGGACCTCATACAGTCAGGTCGAAACTAGTGTCGCACAAAAATAGAAAAGATTGCTGATCTACATGCTCACATTACGACACTATGTGACAGGTTGTAGATCTGCTATTTGTGTGAGTCTATTAGTTTACTTGTACATGTAGTGAAGATGATGTATAACAGTGGTACTACTACAAGGGTATGTCTCCCCCTGGTGCTATGTGGAGGTACTACAGTAGTGAGAGAAAGGGGGAAATGGAAGAACTATTATTTTACTTTTATGTTTCATGATAAAACTTTGACAAACTTTGTGTCACGCTGTAAAGTGAAAATGTTAAAAAAATTAAAAACTTGATTAGCACATATTTTACTGATTAGAAATCAATATTTACTTGACATTATGTCATCAGAATTTGAACATAAACATTGGTTGACTTTTTTGATTACGTTGGTGCCCATTTTATCACTGGACTGACCAATTATTTGTTTATACAAACATTGACACTGCAGGCACAGGTGCTGGTTTCATGTAATCAATCCCCAACAGATCCACAAACATACATGCACTTACAAACCTTGCTTTCACATCTCTGTCTTTCTTCTGTATAGCGCACAGATCATATGCCCGCCCCGAGCCAGTCAGAAAGTCACTAATCTCTGGAGATTAATTCACTGAATATCAGATATATAATTTGCTCAGATATACAATGCATTCTTTCAAACATCCATTACTATGCAAGTATGCATTGTGCAATAATAATATCAATCAATTTCCATTGTGCATAACTCGGAAGCTACTGCAGGGCCCACAACCCAGAGGTTGATGAATTGAAACATCCTCTCCTAAACATTTTTTCTTGATTTCATATTACTCATCGCAACATCAACCTGCTTTCTTGAGTTTCTATCTCAGCGTGAAAGAAAAATGCTCCTTTGTCATGCAAAAAGGATGCAAGGATAGGAGGTTGTGACTTCATGTCTCATTTCTTTATGGAGTTGTGGCATCAAAAACCACTGCCAACAGTGTATGTTAATTTCATTTCTAAATATTCAACCTATTCCACGACTGTGGGAATGTGTTACAATACATAGTCCCAGTGGCATAATGGATACAATGGTTACATGTGTTCAAATCCCATCCAGGGAAGTGGAAGGCAGAGTGGCGCAGTGGAAGCGTGCTGGGCCCAGAACCCAGTGGTCGATGGATATGAAACTATCCTCTGCTAAAGCATCAAAGCATGTTGCTTCTTCATCATCACAACATAAACCTGCAGTCTTTTCATCATGCTGGCAAATTCCACAGAATGTAGTTTCTGAAGAGAACTAGGCTGTGCTTGCCCATACTTGGCCGTCATTTTAGACATGAATCGAGGCGTGGGTTCAAATCCCGCCAGTGCTTTCTGTTCATTCATTTCTATACATTCAAAAACTAGGTGCATATTCTGTGGCTATGGCTTTGTGACAGTGTGTTACATAGCCCCAGCTGTAATGTGCATTAAAGCTACTGTATGCTACTCTCATCTTCCTGCACTCGTATTAAATGCAGACCGGCCTCTCGATTGTAGCGAAAATAAAAATAACGTTTTCGCTACTCACCAATACAAAGACGGTTTGTGTCATCATTACAGAGACTACTTTCCGTGGTGGACGCACTCTGAGCCCCCCACCACACATAAAATGCACTTTTTGCACAGAAAATAATTTTACTTCACCGGAAGAAAAATACTTTTAGTTACTCCAATGTGCCCTCTACCGATATTACCAAGAAAAAAAAAACAAAGACGAGATTTTTTCTTCCGGTTTCTCCCTTTCTGGCCAAAAAGTGCATTTTATAGCCTAGGTATATGGTGGGGGGTCAGAGTGCATCCACCGCGGAAAGTAGGCTTTGTAATCACACAAGCTGCTACAGTCGAGAGGCTGGTCTTCATTTAATCACGGCACTGGCTTCCGGTTGTTTTTAGGATTGATTTAAAAATTATTTTACTTGTCTATAAAGCTCTCAATGGTCTCGCACCTTCCTACCTACATGACTGCCTGCCTAAATATGTCCCAAACCGCCCCCTAAGGTCTTCCACTGCTGGCCTGCTCGCTTTGCCTAAAAAAATGGCAACTAAAAAATACGGGGAAGCAGCTTTTTGTTTCTACGGGCCGTCGGCATGGAACAAGCTCCCACTGTACCTTCGTCAGGCTCAGCTAAAGACCCACTTCTACAACATTGCTTTTAATTGATATTTTATTTTTTATTTTTTGTTATTCATGTCCTCACTGTATTGCATTACTGCTTGTTTTTTAATGTCGTTGCCTTGCTTTTCTTTTATTCTCCATTGTTCTGTAAAGCACTTTGAGCTGCATTTCATTTCATGAAAGGTGCTATACAAATAAAGTTTTATTATTATTATTATTATTATTATTATTATTAATGTGAGCGCAGGAAGTCAAGAGTAGCATAGCTCAATGCAAAGGCATTTATAAAGCCTAAGTGGCCTAAAGCCCAAACCACACAGGGTCGGGTTGGGACAAAACGTTTTTTTTTTTAACCCATTTAGACCTACAAATGCCTTCTAAATCCTGACAGTTTTCTGAAAAACCCTATGTTTCTATGTCAGTGGTTATCAAACATTTTCATGTCAAGGACCCCAAAAATTATATGGAATTGGCCGCCGAGCTATCTTCGGCCTGTGGAGGGCAGCATTACGCTTCAGCATAAAAAGTGTTGCCATGTATGTAGCCTATGTATGTATGTCTGTCTGTCTGTCTGTCTGTCTGTCTGTCTGTCTGTCTGTCTGTCTGTCTGTCTGTCTGTCTGTCTGTCTGTCTGTCTGTCTGTCTGTCTGTCTGTCTGATTGATTGATTGATTGATTCAAGTAGGCCTATTTATTAACAGATTGAAGAATTACAGTACATTTCAAGCACAACTCAATAAAAAACTGTTAACTGTGGACGACACTTGTTTACAATAGGGTCCGCCATGTTCAATTCATCAGCCAAAAAGAGGAAATCATCATAGAGGAGGGAAAAAAGGGGGAAAAAACGATAAAAAGATACCACCATATGTGTCAAAATACTTCCTTAATTTCAACGAAGTCCACAATCACAACACCAGAGGGAGTTCAACAAACCCGTGCAACCCAGATTCGGCTCAAACAAGGGGTTAAATTAATTTAGCTCCGATGCCACTAAAATGTGGAACACCCTACCAACAGCCATTAAGAAATGTTAATCCCTAGCCTCCTTCAAAAGCAGTGTTGGGGTAATGCGCATCATTAGTAAAGCAATATATTACTGGAATGCGGTAATGCAAAATATAATGCATCACTAAAAAAGAAGCTGTAAAATCATTCTGCATTACTTTCCGCATTTTGGTTTTGTGACACCACTGACAAATTTAACATTTGCAACATTTAATAATAAATATCATTTGTTTAGCATTTTTTATATTTTTTCACGATATCAAAACTTTTATGGTCATCACTCATGAGTCATGACTCACCATCTATTTTAAATAGCCTCAGTAGTCGCTTATTTTGGGCTTGTTTTCATAGACCTGTCTGATGAATTGAAAAGGGTGGACCCTATTGTAAACAAGTGTAATGCTTTTGTATGGTGTCGTCCACAGTTAACAGCTTGTATTGAGTTGTGCTTGAAATGTACTGCAATTCTCCAAGCTGTTAATACATTCTTCAATCAATCAATCAATCAATCAGACCAATCAGACCAATCTACAGTTGCATATTTCTCTCACAATCTGGCAATACTGTACCTAAACCAGGGATTGTATTAGCTCTGGTCCATAGGCTATAGTAGCCCTAATGCTAATTCTGCCCAGTGCCCAGTGCAGGGCAGAATTAGCATCAGGGCTACTATGGGCCAGAGCGTAACCATAGATATATACTCTATGAGCGTAACGGGTAGCAGAGTGGCGCAGCGGAAGCGTGCTGGGCCCATAACCCAGAGGTCGATGGATCGAAACCATCCTCTGCTAACACTTTTTTTTTTTCCAACTAGAAAAGTAAGCTCAAAACAGAGAACGTGCGTCCTCTGGCGTCGGCGGTTGCCAGACAACGAATCATCTACCAATCAATGCACGACTGTTCCTCCTCAAAGTCAAACTCCGGAGCGATGGGATGTAAGCCTCTACCTTCCTCCCTCGCATCTCCCTAAGGCGGTAACGTTAGTGAAGTGGGGGGCAACTCATCAACAAACTCAAGAAGGAGATCATCCATGTATACTTCTTTGACTTCTGCTATAAATTCTTCTTTGGGGTTAACGGCACTTTTTAACAATAAAACAGCTCAAGACACACAACCGTTGAAGAATGGCTGCTCTTTCAGCCTGGTTTTGGAACGAGAGATTCTGGCTGCCACATAATGTAACCTGGGCGGATCTCGCAGACCCAGCTCCGGGGACTGAGTATCCCAAAGCCGGACACTTGCTCTCTGCCTTGCCGCTGGCGGTGGGGATTTTTATCGTTAGGATCTTCTTCGAGAGGTTTGTATACTCTAACTCCCAAACAATAATGTACACTTAAAGGTTTAAAAAGTTTAACATATAACGGTAGGGGGTGGGCGGGACAACTTTACATACCCACTGACTGCACTGCTGTTATAGTTGGGCTGCCTGTATAAACTGTGTCACTTTGTTAAAAATCTGAACTTTTCGTGGCTAATGCTAGCTGGCGGTTTCCTGTCGTTTTATTATACACTCAAACCAAGACCCTGCATGATGCCATGGGCGGTCTGGTCTGGTATGCTGCTATGGAACTGAATTGTAACATCTTCATGTGTCATAACACAATAGGCACTTAGGCATGGTTGGTGATGGATGGATGGATAGTATGATCTAAACCCAAAGTGTGGATGAAGTTGTAAACTTTTAACCTGCAAAATGTTTGTATTATTGCAAAGGCATTGGGAAGTGCACAGTAGAAAAGGTATTGATGTGATATGGCATTGAAGCACACCCTTAACCCTAACCTAACAATGCAACATGCCAATAAGCTGCAGGCAGTTCACGGTCTAACCAAGTGCAGACATGTCTGTCACGGAGGCGTTTACTTTGGCAAACCAGAGAGAGGCAAACGGGATTTGGTTATTCATTTGACTGTTAGACAGGAGGGAACTTATAGGGAAGTTATATTATCCTTAAAAAAAGATAAGGCAGGCCCAGGCCAGATTGCTATTATTATAATACTGATAACATTAGGAAAAACATTGGAATTCCATCTTCCACAGTAGTAGTTGATTTATTGTGGGCTATTATGCTGTAACAAACGTGCATGCTCGATTTGATCTATTCTAAACACCTTTTGATACTGGTAATAACAGATGACTAACTGAATATGGAATTCACTGGTGAATCTGAACAAGGCTACTTCCAGGCACTGCATAGTGACTTAAACCAAAACCAAAACCACAAACTGAAGTATGGATGATTGATGATTGATGATCCAACTGTAATAACGTTTTTTTCTTTTTCAAAATCACAGGCCTGTCAAGGCTTAGCAGTATACTATTATTTGCATTGATACTGTCATATTTGGGGGGGGGGGGGGGGGGAGTCATAATTGCTAAGTTTATGCATGTTATCTTCTAAAAACAACATTGTCACGTGCTGAGAATAGCCACAAGGTAGCTACAAGGTCAAGTCACAACAACAACACCTCCCTTGTCCAGAGCGCAGGGCTACATTTTGGGCAAGATAAACTGGCTAGGGAGTCTAGTTCATGCAGCCTATTAGTATTAAAGTAGAGTTTCAGGACAAGATTAGATGTTGTCATCTTGTGAATCTGGGCTCGGTAAAGCGACTAAAGCGCCTGTGAATAAAGAGCAGTCGGATACAAAAGGTTATCAGAAACCATAGCCGAGGTGTTATAGGGACGTCTCACTATCGGGTACGGTAACCGCGGAACCTAGTATCATGTGCCAACGGCTTCTGGCCTTTCCGCTCTCAACCGAGGCTCTAAAAGCCTCCAGGAGTCCAGAGGGGAGTGGAGCGCCTGCAGGGGTGATATTATCAGATACCACCATTAACTCCTAGCACTAGTCTGTCACTCTGGCGTGGCTGACTCATTCATTTATTCATCAGAAAACTAGCAGACCTGGGCTTTGGTTTCCAACACCTGCTGCTGTCCACAGCTCAAACGCAGCGTGGAGTTAAGCACACACACGCGCAGTCGCGCACACACACACACACACACACACACACACACACACACACACACACACACACACACACACACACACACACACACACACACACACACACACACACACACACACACACACACACACACACACACACACACACACACACACACACACACACACGCACACACACGCACGTACGCAGACAGACAGACAGACAGACAGACAAAAAGTACAGCAAATGTGCTCACACAAACCTTGAATACATACATGGTATTCTGCACAGAGTCCTACTTAATTTGTGCTCTCACAATCACATACAATAGCAAAGTGTTGATTGGCCCCTGCCTCTCTCTTTGCATGCCAGCTGCCAGCCATGGCTTGTACCAAGGTGTGTTTGCTGCCTGGCTAGTGGGCAGTGGCAGAACAATGGAAAATATAAGCCAGTGTAACCAAAACTCGGCCTATAGATAAACAGGCCTGAATATCATCATAACTGTGTTCAAGATTAACCCAAGCCATGTTGAATCAACACTGTGCATTTTAGAAAGGACGATCATTTATTCCTATACCATAATTATTGTAGCCATAAACCTGCCTCTCTGGGGGCGAAGTTTGGTCTTTGTTTACCATTATGCCATGTGCTCGTATGCAGTGCTCCAAACATTTGTCCTCCTAGTGAAACCGTATTTGTATGCACAAAAACAAGGATGCTCATCTGCAAGATCCTCTTTTCTCTTTTACCTACACAGTATACAGGCAGTGGGTGCTTTGGTCAGGTTGACGTTATATTGTTGCAGAAGTGAGGTGTTCTTTGTTAGACTTGTTTCTTGTTTGATCATAATCATTATACCTTTCTGTTGGCAGCGACTGGTGTGTGCGGGCTGAGGCCTTTCAGTAAGCCCTGTCATGGGTTGAACATTGTTAAGAAAGACTGGAAACAATACTGTGTGTGGGATTATGTCAGTCATACATACAATCATTGTTGTAATCTGTGGACTGCTGTTAACCAGTTTGTCTATCTTCCGCCATCTAAGTTGTAACTTGTAAGTAGTGGGTACAGTATGTCGCCTGTCAGACTCATCTTAGAAGGAACACCGCCTCTTTTGGGTATAGCTAGGTTTTGTGGAAGCGAGGAAACAAATGTTAGATGTCTCATATATCGACACATCTTCCCGTTCTGCATTTTGTTCCCTTGAAAACTGATATTTGTCATTTTCCCTATGTTAGTTAACCACTTTCACCCTATTTGTCCCTATTTTAGACAGTGAAAATAGAAAATCTACATGCTCAATTGTTGTGATACACATGTTTAGGCTTGTCACAATTATTTCAGTACATAATTGCCTAATAATCAGTTATTTGAGATAATTACAATTTATTTGCATAATCGTCAGTCGTCTCCATAATATGGAGACGACTGACGATTATGCAAATAAATTGTAATTATTATTATTGAAAAAAACATTTTCAAAAACAGTGGAAAGAGCCAATCTATAACCTCTCAAGGTGTCGTAAATAAATTAAACACATATTTAATATTTTATATACAATAATTAAATATGGCCTTTTGGCATAATACATTATCTATTTTGATTATTGGTACTATGGACTGATGGATATCTCTCAACGGTGGATTTTCATCAAACAAACACTTTGCAGATAGAAAGAGGATAATTCAAACTTTCCATACAGCTGCAATGTCGGTGAGTTTGACGTTGTTTAATACAATTCGATAGGACTTTTCTGTTTGGACGTATGGGCCGTCATGGAAAATTGCGGCTAGTTGCCACCCTGCCATTAACGTAATGGCAAGATGGCCGCTGTCTGCATAAGGTCTATTATAGCAGCACCCTGACTCTGTTTGACTAGAATGAAATAGAGCCTTAATCAGTATCATCGGTAACAGCTGTGAAGGCCCGGAAGAAGGAAGCGTTATTTCCAATATGGCGTATGTTGTGAGGGCTCCATTTTCGTCACCGCTAAACCCCGCATCCCTAAACTTTTTTACTATTATATATTTTTTCAACTAGCCAATCTACAAATTGACACGTTGTGAGCTTGTAGACTGGCCATTTTAACTATTCAAAAATGTTTAGCAAAATAGTAAAAGGGGGAAAAAAAGGCAAAGAAGTTTAGGGATAAGGGGTTTAGCGGTGACGAAAATGGAGCCCTGAATGTGCATAGGGCCTCTGCATTCAGAACGGTCCAGGGAAAGCTTTTCTTTCTCAAGTCACAGATTGTGCCGCCTCCCCCCCAACGAAGTGCCACCGCTGTGAGCGTATACACAGACCATGCCGAGCCGGTCTCCTGGCAACAGGCTTTGTGTATGTTGGAGTGGTGCAGGTTCTGAGCATGAACAGGGATGTTTTGACACATGACACACTAAATATATTGGTTTGTCCCTCTTTTCTCCTATAGTCTTCATCACTTTTGTCAGCCTTTATCTGTCCATCCCCACTAGTCCCCTCCTGAGGTTAATCTGCAGGCTCATACTAACTAACATGGGCTATTTTGACGTTAATCCTCCTTGTTAAAGATCCCTGGGTTTAGCTAAATTTATGTCTTAACCACTGACAAATTGTAAAATGATACTCACAAGAGGAGGGGCCTAACTGAGGAGTGGGGACAGTTGAATGAGACTTGAAACGCAATCTACAAGTCGATTAATATGAGTTAATCTTTTAAGTATTAAGTACCATGTTTAGTGACTTAAAGCAGTGCACTTCAGAGATGCTCCTTTCCAAGGCTCAGTGACATGGATGAATCCCAAAGAAACACTATATTTATTTATTATGTATTATATATATATATATATATATATATATATATATATATATATATATATATATATATATTCTTTTAGCCTAGCTGATGCTTTGAACTGCAGAATAAACACCAATTTGTAATTCGCCTTCATTCCAAGCAAGGGGTAAATCAAAAGACAAACCCTTATGCCCTGGTGGTGTTGCAGCAGTGAAAATAGCAGATCAACAATCTCGAACTTCAAGATTGTGTGGTAGATATGTGTGAGATTGTACTTCGACTCCTTTTTTACTATTCGTAACACTACAGGCTGTCCCTACATGGATTTATCTCAAGAGATCATGCCTTAGTGTACTACAGTATTTGTCATAGAAATTCGAGATGGTTTTCGAGGCCTAGTAGTAGGCATTATTTGGAGTGTACCTTCTAATCTGAATCTGAAAATGTTTTTTCTAATGACACACACACACACACACACACACACACACACACACACACACACACACACACACACACACACACACACACACACACACACACACACACACACACACACACACACACACACACACACACACACACACACACACACAGCACCGTTCTGATAATTAATTCATAATAATTCCATTACATTGTGCCACTGCACAGTACATAGGAGATGGTTCTCAGTGGTGGGAATCTGACACTTACTGCCCAATAACCTGAGCCTGAGAAAAAAACAGAAACCCAGTTTGTGACGCTAACAAAAAAAGCCTCCCACCTCCCTGTTCTTATTGTCTTGCAACATGAACTAGCTTGGCCTTGTGATACCTGTTCTGAAATGGCACCTGAAAGCACCTGATCACAATCTATGCGGATTGCAAACCGTGTGGTGTCAGTATTCTCAAAGCAAACAATTTTGGATTGCATAGGCCTATATAATACATTGTTCAATGCCTCTAGCAGTCTAGCCTATTGAACAATATCGATTGCATGTTTGATCATTGATCAGTTTGATTCGCATTGTTACGTTGATTTAGCTGAAAAGTGAATTATCCCCATTGCAATTCTGGTAGATGGATTGTACGACTGGTAAAAAAAAAAGCCAGTCGTAAAAACAAACAAACAACCACTGGTAGAACTTGGCAAGACATGGCAGCCCACCCCTGGGCTACACAATTCAGCTTACTGTGACATCTTGTTAAACATTACTCCAGGCAATGCATATCATGCCTCTCTCGTCACAGGCTGCTGCGTGTATAGTTTACCTTGAACAATACATAATAACCACAATTTAAAAGGTGAGTCAGGGACATACATTAACATGCAGGCTCCATGACAACAATGCCATTGTGAATAATTGAAAATTTGAATAAAGCTCTTTAAAACAATATGTGACAAACAAATGCAGTAACATTTGTGCTAAACTGATGAAATGCCTCCATGCATTTCTGGGAATATTAAAATTCCTTAGTTCCTCGAATACACCTCTCAAAAGCCCATTGTCCAACTTGACCCCAGCTGGCTTAACAAGTGCTTTCTCTCTGTGAAGAATTTGAAGAATTTGAACAAGCCCATGGGGGTAAATATTGTGACTGTGTCCATATCGCCTTAGCCCTGATGTCATCACTAGAGTTCTCCTCACAGCATGATTGGTTGTGTAATAAGGGGAGTCCCCTGGCTGTAACAGCTGACACTTCCTGGCTGGGACTCACCCATTTCCTACATTCCATTTCCATTTAATATGAGTTCATCTTTTTAAGTATTAAGTACCATATTTAATGACTTAACACCTTCAGAATCAGTACATTATAGACTAGTCCATTGGTTATCAACTGCTAAGCTCAGCTTGTATATCTGCTATTTTTAATAGCCAAGTATACAATCTAAAATGACACAGATATGCTTCCCTAAGTAAGCAAATCAAATGTGCATACAAAAGCAAACAACGCAATGATTTGAACAAAGCAAAGCCCATATGATGTAACAACAATACAATACTTAAGTTACAGCATGTAAACAGTATGTAAACAAATCCAATGTGGAGGTGTTGACATTAAAATAGTTGCTGACACAGTTGCTCTATGACACTTACAATGTGTCGGTTCCTTGGGCATCAGATGTCATATTATGCTACTCTTTCTCCAGCCAGTACGTGTCATGTTAGCCTCGGAAACCCAGACGTTTTTATTTCCAGGGAGAAAAAAAAAGACAGTAAAAAGTTAAAAACTAATCTGAGGCTTCCTGTGAGGTTAGGTTTAGGGTTGGGTTTTGGATAGGATGTCAGACACATGACTGTAGGACTGTTAGTATGTCGGACCAAACACATGCATCCATCATTGTACTTATTGGCCAGTTTGTGTCACAAAAAGATCTTGTAAGATTTTGGGGGAAAAATACATAGTTCCAGACTTTTGCCTTTTATGGTAATTTATTTCATTTTCAGTTACAGATATTGTGATATATCGTTGATGAAATCTCTTGCAATATATTGAATATCGTGATATTATCTTTATCGAGGGCCCTAATATCGGCACAGATATCATATCGTGAGGTACCCATGTCGTCCCACCCCTATATAATATTTGCATCCGAGATGTGGTGGTATTTTATTGTAAATCCTTAAGTAAAGTACAAAAATGCATCCACCACTGCATGGGTGCATGTTGAAAGTCGAGACTCATCAGCTGTGTGTGACGTGGCTGTGGATTAAATTGTGCATTGTGTGCAATGCTAGAAAAAAATTAATAATTATGGCGCCTCTGTGTCTCACGAAATAAGAGCGCATTCCGCAGCTGGCACGGGTTCAAATCTGACCTGAGGCTCTTTACTGCATGACACCCCCCCCCCCTTCCTGTGTCTCTGTTCACTGTCTCTGTCTTAAATAAAGCATACAATGGCCAAAAAATAAAGAAGAAAAACGAAAGAGAGACTTTGAAATTAACAGAATATTTTAATGTTTGGTTTGCAACCTGGCACATATCCATTTGAATATTTGGGGCCAGCTTTTATAACGAATGTACGCATGCAAACAAGCACACACACACACGCTACAAATACATGCCCAGCTCCCACCACCAAACAACTGAATAGCACATTAAACCCACAATATTACTTCGAAAACAAAATAAGAAAGGTGTTTACTTAGTTGACCAGGCAGTGGTGCAAATAGCCTGCATCCCGCAGATGCAAACATGTCACCCTGTATTGCATCCTGGGATGCAATACTGTACTCAGTGCTGTACTCTAATATTGTTGAAGTAGGACTCATAAAATTAGTGTCCCTGGAATTTTAGATGGGTACCAGGGACCAAGGGGTGGTCTGGGTCCCGGGACCCATTACATTGAAAACCTATTACATCACTGCCAGGTTTAGCTTAGTTTAGTTTATTTGTCTCGGTCATGGTTTATCCCAGCATTATTACAAAAAAGGATACAATTGAACGAAAAGGAAAGGGCTAAAGCCGAAGCTTATTATGGCCACCTTTTTTAGATTTAAGTAATCTCATAGATGGAAACAAAGACTGAATAAAGAAATCTAATCAAATTTCAACACTGCTGCATTTCTAATCAAATCAAAAATAAACGAAATCATGTGGAAAGAAAAATGATTTTGATCAATCGGCAGAAAAAGCACTACTACCACAAACAATAGTGATAATAATGATTGTAACGATGATGCTAATAATAATAATTATTAGCAAAACGAATAATAATAATTATTAGCAATCTGTTCTGTCTCATCGCTACAGAGAAGATTGTGTGCACAACTCAATGCCTAGGTGCTGGAAGTCAGGCATCAAGGCAAACATCAAGGGAAAGGCAATGTGTTGCCTCTAAATAAAGTAAGTCTCGGAGCTCTAGAAACTAGTGTGCGGATGTTCTCTCTCTTCCTTGATGTCTCATCGCCAGCCATGCAGGACCTTGCAGGCAACATTGTCAGTATAACCGGTTAGCATTGCCGGAAGCAGGTTATTAAACGTTGTGCATGTGTGTACCCGTACCGGTCTGCTTTCCTCAGTGCCATAGAACGGTTGCACACCGGCATTCCCGAAGCCCGCTATATTCTGACGCATGGCCATTCTGACTTGCCGCATTACTAACCCAGTCAGTCCCTGACCCTAACCAAAGCAAAGCCACGGGGTCGGAATGACACTCTGTCCTCTGCATAATATTTTCTCACCCAGCCCTGTCATTCATGTCCCCTGGAGCAAGCTTTCCTCCAACAGAATAATTCATGCACACACAAGAGTGGAACAGGATAAAGTCTGAACATTGCATTAATCCATTTAGACCTGAGGACGATTTAAAAAAAAGTCTTCTAAATCATGACAGTTTTCTGAAAAACCCATGTTTCTATGTCAGTAGTTCAAACATTTTCATGTCAAGGCCAATTACATATATTGTAATATAAATATAAACTATGGCACTGAGGAAAAGCAGACCGGTACACAATTACATATATTGTAATTGGCCGCTGACCCCCCATCTGAAAATATGTTGTTCCAGGGACCCACCCCCCAGAAGCACCTATTTCAGTTAAAAATATATATTCAAAGGTTTGCGCCAAATTTTCACGATTTTTCAAAAATAGCAGACCTACAAGCTTGTAGATCTGCTATTTTTCAACAATGCTTAAAACACCAAAAGGGGTTCCCACCCAGAATGGTTTAAAGGAGAATTCCATGCTAGAACGCTTTCTTACCTTTCTTTGTACGTCCCCACCTTCTTCTTCTTTCGTGTAACGTCAGAGGTCCAACTCGGTGTCGTGGAGCCACGCCCGCATCTCTGGTCCCAGGTCAAAGAGGCTGGCTTCAGAGGGCGGTCTGTACAAGGGGCAGGTGAAGATGATATGGTCAGCGGTCTGCTCAGGGTCACCGCACTCGCATGCCGCAATGTCTGCCAATCCCCACTTCTGCATTGATGCATTGAAGCGCCCAACCCCAGTTCTGAAGCGGTTATGTGTGGTCCATGAAGAGCCGCACCAAAGAGGTCCAGGTGTTTTTTTGTGCAAAAACTCCTTAATGGCTATTTCCCCTACCATAAGCCCTCAGTGTATTGTATTGAATGGGAATTTAATGGAGCTATGGGGTGTTGTAGCCTACTAATTCGCTTATTTCCAACAAAATAAGTAGTAAAGTGTGCCGCTTGGGATATTATTTACATTATGAAGAGAGGATATATACAAAAAATATATAATTTTGAGCGATGGAAATAAGCAAATTAGCACAACAACCCAAATGTAAGAAAGCCTTTTAGTATGGAATTCTCCTTTAATGTCCACTGCTTGTGGTTGTGTTGTGTCTTCCCACTAAGACTTAGAGCCATGGACTGGCTGTTTCTGATCTCCTTTATTAATTAAGCACTTGGCTGATGTCAGTCAGGCAATGTAACCACCTAGGTAACCCGCACACCCTGCCGATGTATCAACCAGTGCGGTCAACGGTAAATGTAAGGCTAATCATCCCAGATTTACAATTACACTGTGACTGTGTTATGTCCCTATATGGTGGTCTAGGGGATAAGGGACAACAACAAATACCCAATGATAGAGATGGACAGAAACGGATGGATGTGTGAATTAAATAAAGGGATTTATTTTGAAATAATAAATCCAACTTCTGGGAAAAGGTTCAGTGGTGCCAAAGGAAAGAACACAATAAACTACCGTAAATTAAGTAAAGAGCTGACCTACTAGAACCGAAACAAAAACCTTCCTGCTCTACCAACAAACAGAAAATACAAGGGGTGGCACTCACCTCTAAACTAGTGGGAATAAACAAAGAGTTACCTATGTGCAATATGTACAGGGTACCCCAGAACTAACTACCGTATTCCCTGTACCAACAGAAGGCTTAATGACAAACCTGAAAGGTTTTACTTAAACAGTGTGCACTGTCTCAGAACCTCTGTGAAGGCATGGCATGGGAGTAATGACAAAATGGCTGTACACAGGTGGCTTATAGGGTGATTGCTGAAGGTGATTGGTGGAACGATGATTGGAGGCCCAACCAGTACTAGTGAGAATGAATGTTAGACAGGGAGGCAGAGGCAGAAAGCAGCAAACAAGTGTATGTCTGAATGGCAGTACACGTAACACTTGGATTGAGAGTAACAATAGTTTGCATTTTCATTTGCTCATTCTTTTTTTTGATAGATGTCACAAAAATAGACAGCAGACACAAATCGATCGTTGCTTGAAATGAGTACAAAAAAACCTTGAATTTGCATCAAGAGCTAAATCGGCACCTGCTGTTTGATGTGAAGAGTGCACAGAACTGGCTGAACTGCACACTGCGGTTATGTAGAAAAGAGCCACTCTACTGTAGAAGAAGGGTGTTTTAAAACAGTTTGAGTTGTTTCCTAGCCTGCTTCTTTCCGGCGAAAGTATATTCATTCATATATTCACTTGACATGTTATATTTTATAAATAGACTGCAGCGCACAATGTGCACATACAGTATGTTCACTCATTCGGACATCCAGCTGCTATCTAGGACAGTGGTTTTCAACCAGTGGTCCGGGGACCACCAGTGGTCCTTGAGGGGGTTCCAGGTGGTCCCCAGCTAAATAATGGAGAACAAAATGTACCCTCAGGAGTCAGGACCCTTATGGATCTTTAACTATTGAGAGCGTACTTAATTTACAAGAAGTCCACACAATTGTAGATGTAGAAGAACAGTATGGAATTCTGTACAAACGAAAACGGAATATTCTTTAGTGTTGGGTCTGAGAGGCTAAAATCTCATCAAATGGTGGTCCATGGCTCAAAGGCCAAAAAAACAATGGGCCTTGATATGAAAAAGGTTGAAAACCACTGATATAGGGCCAGCAGCTTGGTATTTTTATTCTAATTGTATTGGCTCTGTTTCTCGACTCTCCTGTGTTTCATTCTCTCTGCTGTTGCTGCTCTGATACCTGAATAATCTGGGATCAATAAAGGTTTACCTTTATCTTAACATGTGATGATAAACGAACGGCATCGTGCATACTGATCTTGTGGATTTGTATTGCTTTTATTTGTAAATAGCTTATTTTATTGCAGTGATAACGTTGTATAATAGTGTCACTGTTGTGAAATACATTGATCTCTGTGCCCTCGGCCGTCGGCTGTGTGTAGTATTTTCTGGCTTTAATTCAGAGGCTTTTTAACGTCACGAAATCTAGATTAGAACGGACCGTTTACTGAGCGTAATATTAAGCACAGTGAAATCCTCAGTGTATAAACAGCACACATGATTAATGATTTACGTGACTTTATTCAACTTCACCGTTTAAAAAACAGCTGACATAGCTTCACCCAACAAAACAACCTATGAAAGTTATGGAAATGTCCTTGACCTTTTATGGCCCGAATGTGTGAAAGAACCCCAGATCAAGCTATTTACATACCAGACAAAACAGTTGACGCTCATGCACTAACATAGATATAAATCTCTCTCTCTCTCTCTCTTGCTGTGTTCGCACGAGGAGATGCAAAGCTACAGTCTACCATTCATTGTCATTGGAAGCCAGCGACATGAAGATGCAAAGATGCATCCGACTTTGCAGCTGCTGCAAAAGCTACAACAGGCAGCTACAAATACACTGTGTAGCTTTTAGTGGTGCACGTCACGATACGTCGATATAATCGGTAGGCATATTGGAAATGGAATCGGCCAGAAAAATGCCATATCGGTCTCGGATCGGTCTCAAAATAATCCTCATTATTTAATCGGTTTTCACCAGCAAAAAAATTAGAAAATCTAATATGATTGAATAATAAAAAACTTAAAAAAAGGGGAGGAAAAAAGAAAAAAAAACTTTATTCGTTCAGTTGTGTAAACAGACACTTGGAAAAGAGTTTAAGCTATTATTTATGGATTGATTGAATACTTTATTAACAGACTTTGGGCCAAGCCTCTAGGAGGGCCTAGGCTTGTTTCCATTGTGGTCCTCTGTATAATATCGGAATCGGTAAGAATCGGTATCGGCAGATATGACCCTGCATATAATGGGAAATTATATAGGTCATAATTTCATAATCGTGCACCCCTACTAGTTACTATAGCTTTGCATCTTTGTATCTTTTGTATCTGCCCGTGTGAACGCAGGATCTCTCACACTCGCTCTCGCTCTGGTCTGGGACCAGACAGTGGCCTTGTGGTTAGACTAGAGTGTCCGCCCTGAAACTGGGAGGTCAGGGTTCGATCCCCGGCCGGGTCATATACCAAAGACTGTAAAAATGGGTCCCAATGCCTCCCTGCTTGGCACTCAGCATCAATGGGTTGGATTGGGGGTCAAATCAACTAATCAAATGATTCCCGAGCGCGGCTCACCGCCCCAAGAGATGGGTCAAATGCGTAGAACAAATGTCACTGCGATAACGTGTGTGACAAATCATATGATTTGACTTTGACCACCTTTTTGTCCTTGGTGACACTTCAGCAAAACAGGCCCAGTAAGTAAAACTAAGTAATACAAGTAAAACTTTTTTTCCACCACTGGTAGTGAGACATCTTCTGCTCTGCGCTCCTCGTTGACAGGTTTATTGCTGGCAGGTGTGCCCATAGGCTCCACATACAGGCAGGTGTGGGGCGGCGAAGTCAGCCCAACGCCGTGTTGGAGAAAGTGTTTACATCCATCACAAAGGTAAACACACTATTACTGTTGTGTCAGGCTTCGTATACACACATAAAGAACAAATGCTCTGTGCTCTGCCTGTGTTTCATGGCCGCCCCAAACCACGTGACTTCCATTGGAAAAGCATTGAGGCGGCCATGAAACACAGGTAGAGCACAGATAATTTGTTCTTTATGTGTGTAGGAAGCCTTAGGCCTCATTCGCACTATTGAGACAGCTGTCTTGTCCGTGTCTTTCCAAATGAGGTCACATGGTTTGACAAAACATTTTTGTTTGACGGCTGTGTTTGGTCAAACCATATTCATTGGTACAGGTGTCTTTTAGGTGTGAATGAGGCCGTAGTCTTTTTTGTTTTGTTTTTTTTGTCTTATTTGCCCAGTATACTTACAAAATAAATGTGTTTACTTACTTTACTATGCGGTTTCGTTTACGCATTCACGGATGGCGGGCTGACGTGGTTTTTTTTTTGTTTACACATGGTGTACGTCATTTTATTTTAAATGTACATCTTGTCACATGCCATTTACTCTGGATATACACTTTCTGGAGACTGTAGGATCTTTTTACGTGATAAAATGGGTGAAATCTGACAGTTGAGAATACTACATTATTTTTCCTTCAGTTAGCTAAACACTCTAGTCTGAAAGATTGTGACTTTGAGCCTAAACGATACGTTCATGTTCATGTATGTTATCTAATATCTAGCCTATATTTGCTGTTAAATTGATCCCCAACAGTCAGGAAAATAGACATTCCTTTCCTATACATCAGGCGTATTCAACTAGATTAGGCCGGAGGCCACAACTGTAGAATGATTGTGTGTGTGTGTGTGTGTGGGGGGGGGGGGGGGGGGGGTTTGCACAGCATGCATGTGAAGCGAATATGTGTGGGTTCTCAAAGTGCATTTTGTGCTCAAACAAGATTTATGTAGGCCTATATATATAATACATTTGTGCACAGTAGTTGCAGGATAATATACTGTATGTCTATGCAGGTATATGCTACCTTAGAATAGATGTAGACATATTTACACACGCACACACGCGCGCACACACACACACACACACACACACACACACACACACACGCACACACAATGAGTGAAACGGCCGAGATGACATGTTTTTTAAATTTTTCAAACACAGTTCTTATATGAGGCGATCTAAAAATCCCCCTATGGGGATTACAATGCAAAAAAAAAAGTACATGAATCCGTGGATTTAAGCCCTCTACCAATATTGACATCAGACTTGTCAGACGGGTGCTCTATTGTCCAAAAAGGTTTTTCTTTTCTTTTTTTTACATTTTCCCCTTTTTGCAATTAAGAGGTCTAGTGAAGGCTGGCAGTACAGCAGGAGCTTAGCCAGGTTATTTTCATCACGATATCGAAGGCAGTAATATATTTGAAACTATTTGAGATATAGATCTGAACATACTGTATGCACGTCATGTCATTTGGCCAAGAGAGTGAAGCTAATGTACAGTGTATTTCAGATAGCCATGCATGCTAAAACTAGTGAAACCACTTATGTCTGCAACAATACGTTACAGGAATTCTGTTGGGGTCATTTCCATTGGAGGAACTATGCAAAGCTGTGTACAAGGAAACAGTTATGCAAGACTAATGTTTCTACCAACGATAACAGAGACTCATGAACGTTCACAATGTGTCATTCACTGAAATCCTGACGTGGTTGTTGTGCAGAAAATGCCTCTGCTTCCTTCTCTTAAACCATTCCTTCCTTCTCTTAAACCACCTGGGGACGATTCTAAAAAAAAAGTATTCTAAATCCTAACAGTTTTCTGAAAAACCCCATGTTTCTATGTCAGTGGTTCACAACCTTTTTCATGTCAAGGACCCCCAGAATTATCTGCATTTGGCCGCCGACCACCATCTGAAAATATGTTTTTCCAGGGACTCCCCAGAAGCAAAAATATGAGTTAAAAACGTTCGCTCTGAAAGAATATACTCAAAAGATTTGCACCACATTCTTCCATAGCAGACCTACAAGCCTGTAGCGCGGCACTCTGTGCCACTATGAGCTTGTAGATCTGCTATTTTTTTAATAGCTAAAGTATAACATATTGCTTTAAAACACCAAAATGGGTTCCTGTCCTGAATGGGTTTACCCATTATGACCTGTACTGTAGATTCTAAAAATCACACCCGTGTGAAGTGAGTGGTGCAACTCCGTGTGGGGGTTTCCAGGGGGGGGGGGGGGGTTCCAGACCAACTGGAACGCACCCAGGGTGCTGGCCCGGTTCCGGTGAGCCGCCCTGCGTCCGAAACGGTAGAGAAATGACAGAGTTACCGTGCGGCACTCCCTCTACTGTACTGTACTGTACTGTACTGTACTGTCACTGTACTGTACTGGCACACCTGAAAGCATCATTGCGAACGCAGTGAGCCACTTACTATGACAGCAGGGGCTGAGTGTCTGTGTGTGTGTGTGTGTGTCACGCTGTGTGGTGTCACGCTGTTACACCACCGGCCCGCCACCAGAGGGCGCAGCTGTGGCACGCACGCACGCACGCACACACACACACACACACACACACAGGGCGCAGCTGTAGCACACACACACACAACCACACACACACGAGCTGCGTTCGCTTCACGCGTTTGCGCGTCTTACTTGTATATACAGTTAATATGTGCGTGTGTGTGCGTTAGGTTGCGCACAGGTGGTGAAAAACAACCATGTTGTTTTCGTGCTCATATCATACCCAGCCAGCTACCCAGCCACCCACACACCTACTGTAGCTCCGTAAGGGAGTGGTTGCACCACTCAAAAATGTCTTATAAATCCAGTTTAGGAGACAGCTTTCTGAAAAACCCTTTCATGTCAAAATTATTGCGAACGCAGTGATTGCGAACGCAATGAGCACTAACTATGAGACCCTGCATATCATGTCTGTGTGTCCGTGTGTGTGTGTGTGTGTGTCGTCTGTCTGTCCCGCTGTTACACCACCCGCCCGCCACCAGAGGGCGCAGCTGTATCACACAAAACACACACACGCACGCACGCACTCACACACACACACACACACACACACACACACACACACACACACACACACACAACTTAACTTAAAAAAAACATAACTTAATTTTTTTTAAACACTTAACTTCAAAAAACTTAACTTAAAAATAAAATCTTAAAAAAAACACAAAAAACTTAACTTAAAACAGTTTCCGTGCCGGGAATGGATAGGTTACTGTCGCTGCCAACCCCGCTAATACCGCCTTTTGTTTTATGTGTTTAATCCGCTGTATTGTAATAAATAAAAAGAAAATCCGTCTTCGTCGCGGAGAAAGAGACTAGATGCATTCGCTTTGATGACGAAACCGGAAATCGTCACATGCTGTGGGCTGCTAGGGCTTCTGGGAAATTGAGGCCAATGGAAATGCATGGGGTGCAACGCCTCATTGAGACGAGTCTTGTGTGCGTCTTCCGGGTGCACCAAGATGGTGGATGATACGCTCGGATCATAACAAACCACGGGAGCTTTTTTTGCTGGATTTTCGCGGATTAAAAGCCCAAATAATTCAGCGTATGCTCTAAAGGTAATACAACAATCTCGGCAGTGAAGGGGGGTTGATTAAAATGCGGGTTAAGCGTGTAAAACAGTCAAACTGTTTAAAAAAACTTTAAAAACACTTAACTTCAAAAAACGTAACTTAAAAATAAAAACTTTAAAGGTATATTCAGTGATTTCACTTAATTCAAATATCACTTATTTATTTGTTTTGTTGTGATAATCCTCCCTACTATAGAGTGTGCTGACCATATAAGGAGTTCCTCCCTGTCCCCAGTTAACCCCCGGGGGTCAAAAAACCTTAGGTTTCGTTTTTGACTCTCTATCCTGATTGGACGAAAGGCTTAGGTCCCAGCCAAAAACGAAACCTAAGGTTTTTTGAGTGAAATCACTGAATATACCTTTAACTTAAAAAAACACAAAAAAACTTAACTTAAAAATAAAATCTTAAAAATACACAAAAAAGAGAACTTTAAAAAGAAAACCTTAAAAAAGTATGTAATTTATTCTTGTTGTTGTTGCCATTTACGAGCTGCGTTCGCTTCCCGCGTTTGCGCGTCTTACTTGTATAGTATTTGGCTGCATGTTGTGGACCATCTTAAAATATTTTGTTCCAGGGACGCCCCAAAAGTAGGGTGAGCGCCCCTCAGAAATAAACTATCTCTCTCTCTCTCTCTCTCTGTCTCCGTCTCTCCTGTGCAGAGCCCAGACTCGCGCCATCTGGATGGCCTGTCCAAGCAGCTGGACTGGGAGGTACGCAAGGTCCAGCGATGGTTCCGGCAGCGGCGAAACCAGGACAAACCCAGCACCCACGCCAAGTTCTGTGAGAGCATGTAGGTTAAACCCAGCACCCACGCCAAGTTCTGTGAGAGCATGTAGGTTAAACCCAGCACCCACACCAAGTTCTGTGAGAGCATGTAGGTTAAACCCAGCACCCACACCAAGTTCTGTGAGAGCATGTAGGTTAAACCCAGCACCCACGCCAAGTTCTGTGAGAGCATGTAGGTTAAACCCAGCACCCACGCCAAGTTCTGTGAGAGCATGTAGGTTAAACCCAGCACCCACACCAAGTTCTGTGAGAGGGGGCAGTTGCATGACATGTTGGAGTTTTTCCACATTATTATTGAGATATTGTCATTTTTGTATTATTCTATTTGGGACATGATATGTTTGACTTTCTCACATTATTCAGTGAGAGTATTGTATTTTGTTTTAATAATTTATTGTTGTTTTTCATTAACTTCTAGGTGGAGGTTTACATTTTATCTGTGTATATTTACATATGGGATCCAGTTTCTGTGGCAGGTGAGCCTGGCACAGCTTCGCAAAGAGCAGTGTATAAATTGCAATCAATAGGCAAATGTTTCTTTTCCATACATGCTGTATAACAGCATAATAGTATTTGTTTGCTGACCTCATATTGTGTTGTTGTACAGTGTCCCTGGATGTGGAATACACGTCATTGCTGGTACAATTACCCGTATCAGGTGAGAAGCTGATTGGTGTATGACTTTGTTTGTATTCTTTGACTTTAGAGCGATTCAACGTATTACAATTCTGTAGTATCACCGACAGCACAGAAACCTCTAATTATCCTTATGCTCAACCTACCTGAAAGCAAATGTTAATTCTGTTTACTTTTACGTTAGTCCTTGTGTAGATTACATTATGTCACAACAAGACTGTGAAAACCACGGCATTTTAGGCTGGGGTTTGCTAGAGGGATAGTGACTGTGTCTATCATGTGAATTCCTTGACATGAAATGTCCATCTGCAAGTCTCTGTAGTGGTTCCAGTAATATTTATTTTGAAGGTGCTGTAACATACCAACCAGGGAAACCGACAGTAGCATAATGCTTGTCTCAAAGATTAAGCCATGCATGTCTAAGTACAAACGGCTTGTACAGTGAAACTGAACAAGCATTTTCACCCAGTCATCAGCTGAAAAGAAGTGGCTTGGACGCTCATGCTTGAAGGAAGCATGAGGTCAGTCCCATTGCTCTCCCCAAGTTGGCGGAGGGAGTGTTGCGCTCGGATTGACACTTGGTGAAAAATGGGTTACAAAATTGTGGAACAAAAAGGTGCTGTAACGTGACCAATGGTCGTCACCTGTAACTTGACCAATGCTGCCTGTAATGTGGTCGGTCATAGTCTTTGGAATAAAACTTTTAGTCACCTGGAATGTTTTTGTGTCTAAATGTCATGAGATTTTAGTCGACTAAATCTACAGTTGATTTAGTTGGCTAAAATGTATTTTGTCGTGACTCGATGCCGTCGTAATGGCTGATTTTACGCTTTCTGAAAATAGCAGATCAGCTTTTTGTAAAATGTAAAATGTAAAATGACTTGTCTTTTATGTAGGCATATACTTGATTTATTGTCCACTAGTCCCAACATTTTAGTCTAGTTTTTATTTGTTGACGAAATTGTCAATTATATTTAGTCTCAGATTTAGTCGCCACATCTTAGTTTTCATTTAGTTTTCGTCAGTGAAAAAAGGTAGTCGCCGAACATTTTCAGACGAAAACAACACTGTTTAGCGATACATGTTGCAGTAGCATGTTAGTTGTTGTTCCCTCGCTATTTCAGTCAGCCTTCTTGACCGTGTGCATCGGAAATATGACCCTTCATTTCTCTATGGATGTCTATAGGTCCTGACCCCAGGGCTTTATTACTACTACGTGACAGAACTGGCCTTCTACTGGTCACTCATGTTCTCGCAGTTCACTGACATCAAAAGAAAGGTGAGTGGTACCACCACCATGGAAAGTATCGTGTGTGTGTGTGTGTGTGTGTGTGTGTGTGTGTGTGTGTGTGTGTGTGTGTGTGTGTGTGTGTGTGTGTGTGTGTGTGTGTGTGTGTGGCCTTAGTGGCCTAAGAATAGCTGGCATGACAAAAAGCAAAGCCAAACAACTTGCCAAATACTGTTCTGTTTCGGCTGTTATAGGCAGTTTGTCTGTGTTATATTTGTTTCCTTGTAAAATTAATTGTAATTTGTGGATTCAAATAAAGAAATCGAATTGTGTGTGTGTGTGTGTGTGTGTGTGTGTGTGTGTGTGTGTGTGTGTGTGTGTGTGTGTGTGTGTGTGTGTGTGTGTGTGTGTGTGTGTGTGTGTGTGTGTGTGTGTGTGTGTGCGAGCGTGTGCGTGTGTGTGTGAGAGAGAGAGAGAGAGAGAGAGAGAGAGAGAGAGAGGGGATGGGTTGATGGGCCAAGGCTGTGGATGCTCAGTACTTGCCCACTCCCCGTTTCAACATTTGTAAATACACTTATTGTTCCTCATTTATGACTGCGTGTCTCAGTCGTGTGTTCCGTGGGTGTCTTTCAGAATGACTGTCTGCATTATTTGTACATCTCTACAATCTAAAAGAGAGATTTGTGGGTTTTTTGCTTCATCACAATGCTGTTTCAACTGTGCTCCTTTTGTGGGCCCGGAGGAGGTCATGTGATCTGCTGTTCTCCCGGAGAAGGACAAAACGTGCTGGCTTCTCTGAATGTCAGAGAGATGCAGCACTTTGCTCTCATGTGACACTGGAGCGGAGCCTAACAATATTATGCAATACAATGACGCTAGGGGTGTTCACAGACACTGTCCTGACTTTATTAGTTCATGAAGTTTTCCTCACAGCCAATTTGTTTGTGTTTGATCAAGGAAAATAGGTTATTATTTCTATTTGCTATGTTTGGCGGTTTTAGAGCCATCAGGCCAAAGCTGAGTGTAATTCACTCTGATTTAATTATGTTATGTCATGGTGTGACGATGAAGTAAATATAGCTCTTACTCGACATTCTGTAGATGCTCCTTCTACTACACCAGTGTTGTTTTAGGCAGCACATTTTGATTTTAGTTTCAAGTCATAGTCTCTTGAATAGTTTTCATTTAGTTTTATAGTCACATTTTAGTCACCTGGAATGTCTTAGTGTTCGTCTAGTTTTAGCCGACTAAATATCATAGCATTTTAGTCGACTAAATCTACAGTTGATTTAGTCGACTAAAATGTGTTTTGGTGGCCAGTGCCGTCGTAATGACACTCACAACGCGTTGTGTAAAATGTCTTATACTGGATCTCTTGTCCACTAGTCCCTTCTTAACATTTTAGTCTAGTGTAAATTTTTTGACGAAATTGTTAGTATATTTAGTCTTAGTTTTAGTCATTGTAGCTTAGTTTTCATTTAGTTTCCATCAGTGGAAAAAGGTAGTCGACGAACATTTTTCGTCAGTCGACGAAATCAACACATCTACACTAAGGCCTTAGTTATAGCAAGCCCAGCCTTTTGTATAGAGTAGGCCAGTAGGGCTTTCACTTCTAGTCATATTTACTAGTTGACTAGTTTACTAGTCGACTAGTTGTTTAACTACCTATTATGTAAAAAATACAAATAATAATATATATTTATTTGGGGGGGAATTAAAAATGTGTACATTTCAAAACTGTGTACATTGGTGACTATAACTATAATCTACCTGATCTTGAGGCCTACAAAATAGATATATCAACTAGTCAACTAGTACCAACAAGGTCGACGTCGACTAGTGGATTTACTAGTCGACTAGTTGCTTAAAGCCCTTGTATAGAGCCGTGGTTTTCAACCAGCGGTGGTCCAGGGACCACCAGTGGTCCTTGAGGGAGTTCCAGGTGGTCCCCATGGCTAAATTATGGAGAGTTCGTAACCACATGGACCCTCATAGATCGTTAACTCTTGAGAGTGTAAAATAAAAATCACACCCGTGTGAAGTGAGGGGCGCTAATTTATTAAAGTCTGTCTCATGTTGAATGGGTGATGTAATGATGATGTAAAACAAACGGTGACAAAACAAACATTGTAACGAAGACTCTCACTTCTATTCATATAATTAGCAGATCTGGGAGAGTGTTCGTTGGATACTCAGTCCCCATATATGGGGATATCCGACTAGGACGCTGGGTTATATGACATATGATATGTCTAGTATGACAATCCCCATATTTGGCCCGAGCCGACCTAGGGCTGATATCTATATGGTAGAACCCATATAGTCGACTAGTTGAATAGTCGACTAGTTGCTTAAAGCCCTTGTATAGAGCAGATCTGACTGGCTTAGTCATCATGACAGGCCTAGTCGGAGGATATATAACTGGGGTTTGCTCCAAGTTAGTGTGGAAGTCGAAGCATCTTGGTTTAACCCATTTTGGGCGGGAACCCCTTTTGGTGTTTTAAGCATTATGTTATACTTTGGCTATTGAAAAATAGCAGGTCTACAAGCTCTTGTAGGTCTGCTATTTTTTTAAAGTCGTGAATATGTGGCGCAAATCTTTGAATATACATTCAGCAGCAAACCTTTTTAACTCAAATCCTTGCTTCTGGAGGGTCCCAGTATAGGAGGGCTGGCGCCCCTCAAAAATAATTTAACTCTTGAGAGCGTGAAATGAAACGAGATCATAGCTATTGTACCCCACTGTGCCAACCTCGAGATTACGAGATTTGATAAAAAATAGAAATTTACCTTTTTTTAAATTCTCTCTTTCCTATGTCCGTATATATACGTACCCCGACGCTAGGGGACGTCATATCCCAGGTCCGTATTTATATGTACCCCAACGTATACTCCGTCTATATAATGGTTCCTTACTGGAAGCTTTTAACGTTGGTCCGGTTCCTATGGCAACGCCCCACCATTCCAACTATGGGATTGAAAAACGAATCACAGTGCAAAGCAGTTGAAAGGAGGATGCATGGCAAAAAGGCTTTCCAAAGTTGCTGGTAGTGACTTTGTATTATAAAAAAGTTAAAGGCTGATTTAAGGTGTAAAAGTTAAATGCAGTTTGGCATGTCCCCTGAAAAAGGCCATGATGACGTGTGTATGATTGTACTGTATATAGCTATCCGGCTCAGCTATCGTTGTTTCATATCATATTGTGGTCTTGCTGTTGCAGCAGGCAACGTCTAAAGTGAAGCACATTTTTAAAGGGGTATTCCACTCATTTTCAACATTTTACTATGTCATTAATATACCTTAGAGGTGAGCCACATGAACCCATGGACTTCCTAATCCCTAATATATTGTGGGCATGTCATAATAGCAGAGCATTCGATGAAAATAGGCAAACATTTTGAGAAAAATAGCAGATCCACAAGTTCACAATCAGCTATTTCCGGTAAAGAGGTTTGGTATAAAGCGCGGGGGTGGAGGGGGAACCATGTAAAGACTCCTGGGGCACAACAAAGTAATACAGTATACGTTACTGTCTGGAGGAAACCTCATAACTCCATTTTTTAGGTTTTTGATCCCCCCCCCCCCCCCCCAATAAATCAGTGCTATTGAACACCCTTTACGTCTGTGTGTCGTATATTGAACCAATGGAAAGTAGTAAAAAACATTGCATTGGACCCTCAAACTGTCTGCTAAAACAGCTAACTCCACTACCTTCCTCCTTCTCATGCAAGTAATTGACAATATCTAATCTCACAACACCAACTTTGATGAGGCAGTATTGCATCGTTTAAAAAAGTATATATAAGGTTTTATTATTATATTATATTTTGCAATTCCTGAAAAATGAACATTTGAGTTATGAGGTTTCCTCCGGACAGCAGAGTTTTATAGGGTTTAATACGGCTCAGTTTGTTTGTCTTGGATTGTTCTTGACTACTAATATTTGACCTTTATCTTCTCTCTCTGTCCCAGTCGCCTGGCTGCTGTGTGTGTGTGTGTGTGTGTGTGTGTGTGTGTGTGTGTGTGTGTGTGTGTGTGTGTGTGTGTGTGTGTGTGTGTGTGTGTGTAGTATGCAGTACATAACACAGAGTCCGTGTAACACTGCTGCTCGTCTCCTATAAAGGAGGAGTCTGTGTAACACTGCTGCTCGTCTCCTATAAAGGCTTGAACGTCGTCTTGTTTAGACGTTCTGGGAGATTTATGCCATTCATTTTTTTTTACCCTTCTGTAAAACAACTGAGAGACTGCCCTCTCCAGACCACGAACGCAGCATTTACTATGGGGAAAGAAATGCAAAACGCCATTCCTTTCCTTGCCATATACTTCAAGAGAATTGCTTTTGTTCCGAAGTCTCCTGAACTTGGAACGCATAATTTTGTGTTGAACAAATTTGTTTCGAAATCCATGTCGTTACACACCGCATCTCCAGTAGATAAAGAGTGCTGGGTTGCGCCACAAGCTCTCAACGCGTCGCAGCGTGACACCTTGTGAGCTTGTATTGCGTCGCAAGCATTCAGTTAATATTACTTAAAATGTACACCATAAAACTGTTCAACCATAACGCCTTGAAGACCCTAACAGGAGCCCATGTACAAGGTTTCTTCGACTATATGCAATATGCATGCATCTCTTGGTACCACAGCACCTCAAAGGCCCTTAAAACAAGGCTCCAGACTTCCCAAAACAAACTGGTCAGGCTACTACTTGGCCTCACTTCCCGAACCCCTGCCCACTTTGACGGGGTTAGGGTTGACGACAGAGTACAGCATCTTGCAATGGGTCTGGTCCACAAGATTCGATACACCTCCAAGATGCCCATGTACCTGTCTAAATACTTCCTTAATGTCAATGAAGTCCACACCCACAACACCAGAGGGAGTTCAACAAACCATTTGCAAACCCAGATTTGGCACAAACAAGGGATAAAATTAATTTAGCTCCAATGCCACCAAAATGTGGAATGCCCTACCAACGGTCATTAGGACATGCGAATCCCTTGACTCCTTCAAAACCGCTCTCAAAGGGCACCTACGGACGGCTGCAATTCGAAACTGGCCCCCGTAAAATCTGAATCCCCCACCCACCCTTTTTCCCCTCACAGTATATATTTTCTTCCCCTTTGTACCTCCTCTATGATGATTTCCTGTTTTTGTGTATATTTGTACGTCTCTAAATGTTATGATGAATTGAACATGGCCGGTGGACCCTATTGTAAACAAGTGTAATGCTTTATGGTGTCGTCCACAATTAACAGTTTTGTATTGAGTGTATACTGTAATTCTCCAATCTGTTAATAAATACTTCATAAATCAAATGGCTGTCTATTTGGTCGTTTTATGTGCCGTCTGTTGTACATCATTAATAAGTCTTTGCGGCGTTAACTGTGTTGATTTTGTCTCTTGTGTTGATTTTGTCTCTTGTGTTGGGGAGTATGTGTTTTCAAAAAACCCACTGAGATGCAAACCAAATTTCCCTTTTGGGACAAGGGGGACAAAAAAAACATTGAACTTGGAAGAGTCCAACACACAAGTTAAAATGACAACCACCACCACATCACCACATCACAGATCTGCCCTCTTTTTTTTTAAATGTACCCACAGGACTTCCTGATCATGTTCATCCATCACCTGGCGACCATAAGCCTCATCAGTTTCTCCTACGCCAACAACATGCTGCGAGTCGGCAGCCTCGTCATGTGTGTCCACGACGCGTCTGACTTCCTGCTAGAGGTCGGTTACCGTATACATCTACAGTAGCCACACAATGAGACACTGTTTGACGTGTATAGAGGGTATGCGTACGGTGTGACATCATCATCAAACCAGGACGTGTGGCTAAAAACTACTTCCTGGCCTTGACAGCCCATACATACAAACAGAAAAGTCATATCTAATTGCATTAAACGACATTAAACAATGTTAAACTCACTTTGCCACTCGATTTGCCACTTGATTTTCCATTCACTTTATGCATGCGCATACCCTCTATAGTCACCAGTGGTGGAAAGTACATTTACTCACGTACTGTACTAAAAGTAAAATTTTGAGGTGTTTGTACTTTACTCGAGTATTTCCAATTTCCAATGCTTTTACTTCTACTATCACTGCATCTCAGAGGCAACTTTTGTACTTTTACTCCCACTGCATTTATGGGAGCTTGTAGATCTGCCATTTTTCAATAGCTAGTATAACATAATCCTTAAAACACCAAAAGGGGTTCCCGTCCAGAATGGGTTAAACAAACTGTTACATAGTTAAAGGTGATCAAAAGGCTGCCTACCCTACGTACAAAAACATCATTTTAGTTACTAGAAATAGTTACAATGATCGGACATTCTGCAGTAATCAATCCAAACCACATAATCACCATACTATTTAAATTACGGTATATGCTTTAAATAGCTCTCACACACCTGGTCTCTCCATATCTCTCTCTGCATCTCTCTGCATTTATCTCTCTCTCTATCTCTCCCTCTCACACACGCATGCACACACGCGCACACACACACACACACACAGCGTGCTTAATGCTTGCAATGGCAGAACGTTCTGTTCTCACGAGACACTATATTTTACCATGCTGCTTCATTTGGACACTGTTTTAATGTAATCTTCCACCTGTATCTCTCATCTCATCTCTCATCTCATCTCATCTCTCTACAGGCAGCCAAGCTGACCAACTATGCCAAGTCCCAGCGCTTGTGTGACTTCCTTTTCATTGTTTTTAGTGTTGCATTCTTCATAACACGGCTTGTCATATTTCCAATATGGTAAGTTCATCGTAGACTGGTAATCCACCCCGGTCGCGGAATTCAGTGCCATCTACCATATTGTTATTTTTAATCTCTGTGACACATCTAGGGGCCACAATCTGCATTCAAAGATTTTCCTAGAAGCTTGGTCATTGGTCGGAAAAACCCCCCCCTGCATAAATGACAAACCAGTCAGGAAGCAAACAGGCAAATCGACCAATGACAAAGCTTCTAGGAAAATCTTTGAATGCAGATTGTGGCCCCTAGATGTGTCACAGAGACTACATTTGTTTTTGGGAGCGTTTTACCCATTGCTGGCTGCCTGAATACCAGTAAAAAAGAAAAGGTCATTCAAATGTTGACATATTATTGCTTATAGCTATTTTAATGAGCTGCTCTTAACACAATCTACTCTGTATCCCCTGCAAGGGGGAAAAAACAGTTGACCTTCATCCATGGTGTAACTAGGAACAGTATTCAAGATGGCATGCCCCAACAGGGCTGGACTGGGACAAAAACATTTGCGCGAATTTGGCCCAGACCAGTCCACCACAACTAGCACGCAGATAGCAGAAACTCTACCGCCCCGCTCCGTGGAGGCACACACAAACAAACAAGCCCTAATACCAACACTTTTACAGGCACACCTCTTCCACTATAGTGAACGGCAGAGTGACTGATGTTTAGTCTGCCTCAAACGTTACTCTTTTACCTCCTTTTTACTAACACTAACATTACAAATATGCCCAGAACATCGTGATGAACCTGTGTAGTTTATGGCTGCTCCAACAGTAGTGGCAACATAAAAAAGAAAAAGAAAACGGAATGTCAAAATATCCACCGCGGTGGCTGAGACCAGAGCCATTGAGTAATGGTTGAGACGAAGCAGTGAAAGGTCCTGAAAGATACATAACGTCAGTCTTACCCAATACCCAATCTTTCTGTTTTATGAACACAAGGCTGCTGTATTTTATACCTCATACTAAGCATTTAAAGCTATGTCGGCTCCGCCTACAGGAAATACGTAGGCTGCGACCATGAAACTGCTACGGAATCGGTCTATACGGTCGCAGCCCACCGGTAATATGACCGTTACGTCCTATGGCCAGTCCACCCCTGTGCCCTATATAACTTACACTAATGTACCCTATCCGGTCTGCAGATTCAATACTAGGGGTGTAAAAAATTGATTTGAATTATCGATTCCCGTTATGAACGATTCAAAATCGATTCATAATTTCCAAAAATTGATTTATTTTAATTTTTTTGGTTACAGTTACAGGAGTTTTCACTACATGGTGTTTGTGATATGAAATGTAAGCTTACCCTAATCACAGTAAACATGTCTGCAGTCATTTTAAAGTTACTGTATAGTATAGTCACTTGGCTGGAGTAGATTGTGATGAAATGTATTGAATCAAGAATCATTTTGAATAGAGAATCATTTTGAATAATGCTTTAATTTAAAGAAAAAATCGAATCGTGACCTCAATAATCGGAATCGAATCGAATCGTGGGACACCCACAGATTCACAGCCCTACTTCCTACTCACATTTATTTAGACGGCTTATTTCTCAACAGAAAGCTGAACACTATAAAAGCTCTCTCTCTCTCTCTCCAGAGGGTCAGACAATAGAGAGACCTATCATTGGTGAATGTAACCTGAGCAGCTATATTCAATGTCTTGGTGTGCTTGGAGGGATAATGCTCGTGCTGCTGGTACCACTAACCCAGGACTGAAATCCATACCTCTTTGAGGGGGGGTATAAGAGCTGATGACAAACACCTGCCACTCATTCAGCTTTATGGGCAACATGTGGTGACCAGTGTTGTTTTTGGCAGCACATTTCTATTTTAGTTTAGTCAGTCTTTGGAATGAAACTTAGTTTTAGTCATATTCTTTGTCACCTGGAGTGTTTTAGTGTTAGTCTAGTTTTAGTGGACTAAGTATCATAAGGTTTTAGTCGACTAAATCTACAGTTGATTTAGTCTGACAAAATGTCACTTGCTGAAAATAGCCGATCTACAAGCTGACAACGTGTCGCGCTGCAACGCTTTGTGAGCTTGTAGATCAGCTATTTTCAGCATGCCACCAATTGTAAAATGACTTATACTGGATCTCTTGTCCACTAGTCCCTTCCTAACATTTTAGTCTAGTTTCTATCTGTTGACGATCAACAAGCTCCTAGCGCCGCAGCTGGTAGATCTGCTATTTTTGAATTATCGTGACAATGTGGCATCTTTGATCATTGTGAAATATTTCACAGTGAACGTTTCAAACTCAAATATTTGCTTCTGCAGGGGTCCCTGGAACAACATAATTTTCAGATGGGGGTCGGCGACCAAATACATAATTCTGGGGGTCCTTGACATGAAATAGTTTGAGAACCACTGATACAGGCTTTTTTTCAGAAAACTGTCGTGATTTTAGAAGACATTTGTAGAATCAGCCTCAGGTCTAAAAAAAAGTTCTTCACTGTCGTTTTTAGGACTTTTTAAATTTCAGAGTTTTCTTTTGCATTTGATATATTATTCTTTCTTTTTAACTAGGAGAAACATTTTTTTTCTTTTCTAAGGGCCGATTCATACTCCTATTTTACCGCTGTTTCGGCGCTGTAGTGCCAAAATGATTTCGGCTCGTCAGAAATTTTCAGTAGCACCGAAGAGCCGACTTTAGGACGGTACCCGCCCCCCCGAACCTCAAATGACGTCAAATTGTAGGCTCTACAGCGCCGAACCGACTTTTATTCGGCTCTAAAATAGGAGTATGAATCGGCCCTTAGGCTGCTTGCAGTTGGAAACTAAAATGACAAATAAATAAATGTTGTTTCTGTCCCCCCTCCAGGATCCTCAACTCAACCTACTATGAGAGCTGGGCCATCATTGGCCCGTATCCTTCCTGGTGGCTGTTCAACTCCTTACTGCTGGTCCTGCAAGTGTTGCACGTCATCTGGTTTTACCTCATAGCCCGCATCGCCATCAAAGCTATGCTACGTGGCAAGGTACAGTACGTGCCTATAGGTACCAGTGTTGTTTTCGTCGACAAAGGCGTTATTCATAGTCTGGATTTTCGGTGGTGAGGTGACCACCGAACTACAACGAGACGTCACGAGCCGCGGTGAAGAGTAAACCACCGCCACCGCCCCAGCCCTTCTCTCTGTTTTTACTCACCACCGCTCAACGTTATTTCAGCTCCGGTGGTCACCTCACCACCGGAGCGGTGGTCACCTCACCACCGAAAATCCAGACTATGAATGAAAAAAGTTTGTCGATTACCTTTTTCCACTGACGAAAACTAAATGGAAACTAAGCTATGATGACTCAAACTATAAGACTAAATATACTGACAATTTCGTCAACAGGTAAAAGCTAGATTAAATGTTAGGAAGGGACTAGTGGACAACAGATCCAGTATAAGTCATTTTACAATTAGTTCTGCTGAAAATAGACGATCTACAAGCTCACAACACGTCGCGCTGCGACGCGTTGTGGGCTTGTAGATCGGCTAAAAAAAACAAACATCAAAGCCCTCCAAAATACATATGTTCGACTAAATCAATGGTAGATTTAGTCGACTAAAATCTTATGATATTTAGTCGACTAAAACTAGACTAACACTAAAACATTCCGGGTGACTAAAATGTGACTAAAACTATTCAAGAGACTACGACTAAAACTAAAATTACTGCCAAAAACAACACTGGTAGGTCCCATGGGATTGTTACTGTCAGACATCATCCATACAATGAGTGAAAGTCTGGAATTCACTGTGTACTATCATTATGTACTAATATGTACTTCTGTAAAAGTACACAGCCTTTTGAAAATAGTTTGCACATCAGCTATTTTCAAATGGCCAAAATGTATATAGGGTTGAAGTGGTTAATGCATGTTTTCTAATAATTATCAAATTCTACAAAGTAAGTAACCAAGTAAAAGTACAATATTTGCGTCTGAGATGTAGTAGAGTAGAAAACAATTGAATTACGTACAGTATTTGATGTACTTAGTTACTTTACACCACTGCATACTAAGGACATGCTAGCAATCATACAAATCCTGTTCTTTACTGCACTTTTACAGCATGATATATTCGGATTCCTTTTGTCACGGATGGACTTGGTTGCAACTGCCATTCATTGAGGAATCTCAGGATGAATACAAAAATGCACCCTGCATTCAGCCAAAATGCAAGTCTGAAGTCATCTTGTAGTACTAAAAAAAGATGTCATTATGCCTTAGTGAAAAGCACATGTATGGCTGAAAGGGGGATGAGATGATCAGGTCTTGAAGAGCAACTTGAGCAAGCAAGGTGCTGCCAAGGTATTTCAACACATTTGGCAGGAGCTGAGCGTTATATGTCTCCATGAAATTGTCACACTGCACATCAAGCCTAAAGGGCAGTCCATACTGTCTCCGACCACCGAACTTTTCGTCGGAAAGCTCCGGTACAACTACAACATGACGTCACTCGCAACTTCTGAAACGCATTCCTCGGAATTTTTGTTCTGAAAGTATAGTTCGGTGGTCGGAGACAGTATGGACTGCCCTTAAGTTGTGACACATAAAAGGCTCATAACTACATAGAGCATCGGTTTTCAATCAGTGGTCCGGGGACCACCAGTGGTCCTTGAGGGGGTTCCCAGCTAAATGATGGAAGAGTTGGTAAGCAAAACCTAAGATCTTTAACTCTTGAGAGCATAAAATGAAACCAAATGGACCCTTACGTTACGGGTCCATTTGGTTTCATTGTACACTCTCAGTAGTTCAACAATTGTTAAACATCTGCATTTGTATAATTTACAAGTGTACACAATTAAAGAATGTTCATTCAAGAATTGCCTGTTGTCTCTCCTATCGTACCAACATCAATACAGCAATTGTGGACAAAAGCTTATCCAATATAACGGCAACAAAATATTCTAGGTTTTGGGTCCGAGAGGCAAAATGAAATCAAATGGTGGTCCGTGGCTCAAATGGCAAATACATAATGGCCCTTTTGATATGAAGCGGGTTGAAAACCACTGACATAATAGGAAGAACAGCGGGTGCCCGGGTGGTGCAGTGGTAAAAGTAGTAGTGCCTGCCCCACCACTGCATGTGGAGTATAAAGGGTTCGACTCCATCGCGGTGCATTCCATCCGGCTCTGTCAAGTGTCTATGCTGGACCCATTAGCCCGTGTTCACGGCAGGTGAGGGTGATACACAGCATGTTACACCTACAAGCTGAGGCAAATGGTGCATATATATAGCGCCTTTATCCAAGGCGCTTTTACAGAGATTGTGCATTACATTCACTCATTCACACACCGATGCCAGGGGAAACCATGCAAGGCACCAACCAGCACATCGGGAGCAATTAGGGGTTCAGAGTCTTGCTCAAAGACACTTATATTAGACACTAACTCCTAATCCGGTCAGTGACTCTACCCCTGAGCCACTGCTGCCCCTGGGGCACCACCTGGCAGCAGGCAGGGAGTGGTGGGCAGGAGGAGGAGGACAACAACACAACAACACACAGACAATGTGTGGGGAGGATTTAATTGGCATAAGGGCTGAAAAGGGGGTCTAAAAAAACCATAGAATGAAAGTCACATTTCTGTCATATACCATACCAAAGAAAATAGTTGTATATTAGAAATAACTAGCAAACTACTAGAATAAAAGAAAACCGAAAAATGTGTATAATATGCGATGCAGTATGTACCATCTGCACGTGAGAAAGTTTGACAACACTGCAGCTGTTTGTCCTGAACTGGCTCTCCTTTTTGTCTCAATCTGTTGTTCCTGACAATGTCTCATTCTTTCTGCAGACGCAGTTCATTTCCTATCCCTCGGGAATGAGAGGGAGGGATCCCGTATTTCTGTCCCTTTTTCCTCCACTGAGCCCTTCTCACTTCTCTCTCCTTTTCGCTCTCCCGTTTTCTGTGCGTCTTCACAACTATACCTCCTTCTCTGTTCTCTTTGCTGTAAGCGTTAGCTGCGTTAGTTCAGTCCAGTGTTGATTTCGTCGACTAAAACTAAGACGAAAAATGTCCGTCGACTACCATTTCCCACTGACACAACTAAATGGTGACTAAAACTAAGACTAAATATACTGACAATTTCGTCAACAAATGAAAACTAGACAAAAATGTTAGGAAGGGACTAGTGGACAAGAGATCCACTATAAGTCATTTTACAATTATTTGCATGCTGACAATAGACGATCTACAAGCCCGCTGCGACGCGTTGTGAGCTTGTAGATCATCTATTTTCGGCAAGTGAAAAAAATTACGACAGCATCAAGGCCCACCAAAATAAATTTTGTTCCGACTAAATCAACTGTAGATTTAGTCAACTAAAATCCTATATTTAGTCGACTAAAACTAGACTAAACACTAAAACATTCCAGGTGACTAAAATGTGACAAAAACTAAATGAAAACTATTCAAGAGACTATGACTAAAACAAATAGAAATTTGCTGCCAAAAGCAACACTGGTTCAGTCACTCTTCAGCGATTGCGGCTCTCATCTCATTACAAACAAGGCTGCCATTGCATCAGATTTTTGTTTATTCCTAGAAGTGCATCCAGGGACTACAGTTGACAGTTTGCTTCCAACACTGGCTCATTTAGTTATTACAAATGTATTTATTCACGTGTGCTATGCCTGTAAAAAAAAAATCAAAATCAAAATCAACAAAACTACACCTCCACCCATAGGTGTGTGCATTATGCATGTCATAATGTGGTAATGGCTTCTAGGCCTGGCCTACTACTGATGTCAGTTGAAGTAGTCCACACTGCCACCCTGTGGGGGAAATGAGTATAACAAACATTGCAACGCTAATAGAACTTTTTTTCTGTCTGTGACATCTATTGAAAGGGTTGTGTGACTAGGTATGTGCCCGTACACACACACACACACACACACACACACACGAACTACATGAATTAATGGCCATTCTACACAAGCCAGTCTTTGTTAATTTCCCTTTAGTGCGGCCTCACCTAAACTTGCACATTTCTCCCCGTTTGATAGGTGGGTAACGACGTCCGCAGCGACATTGAGAGCAGCTCTGAAGAAGAAACAGATGTACCCAAGGACCAGCTCAAAGCCTCCCCTCTCACCGCCACCTCGCCTAAGGGTGAGAACGGAACTAATGGCACCTGTGCCACCATCAAAGCTAGGGCACAGAACCACAGTAGCAGTTGGTGACACACACAGATGGGACCCCCACCGACTCACTGCCACCGACCCGGGCCCTGCAGTTTTGTCATGTCCATCAAGAACTCTTTTCATTGTCATAATGCTATTGCCTGGATAGTCATGTTTCTGGGTCCACAATCACACACATCTCCTAGGAGTCAGTCTCTCTGTCAGAATGTCAGCGAGTGTGCACAGATGTGTTTGAACAGGCAATGTGGATATGCACTGACACCGACCAAGGCGATACATTAGTGTCCTGTAGTTTGTTTTGTTTGTCCTGTGTTTTGATTTTAATGTTCTCTCCCAGTTTTATTGGTCAGATGAACTCTGTTTTTTACTGCATTGCTGCGCAACATAAAATTGGTCTGTTCTGTTTTACTGTATTTTTTACTACTTCTGGGACCAAATGTATGAATTGTTATGTACAATGATGTTGCTTGTACTTTTCACTGCCTATCTACAGTAATACTGATGAATCAGGTTTGAGGACTATGATACTGTATGTCTGACCACATGTTCTCAGTTGAGTGCCTTGTGAAAAAAAAATATATTAATTTGTTGACAACTTGCTTTCTCTATTTTACTCCTACAAAGAAACATCACATTGCACTATGAATGTCCTTTGAAGATACTTTAATATATTATTCCAAAGTGATACAATAACACTTAAAGTCCTTATGCCTTCCAATTCCATCTGTACAGTATTTCTCTACAAGGACAAAGCTGTTGACCACTTTCAACCTGTCGGTCCCATTTTGGGCTCGTCATGACTAGCGAAAATGTAACATTTTCAAAAATAGCAGATCTATATGCTCACAACATGCGATGCGTTGTCAACTTGTGAGCTATTAGATTGGCTATTTTTTGCCATGCCACACTGCCATAGGACTACGCTGAAAGTGGGGTTTCTTTGAGTGGTTCAAATTAACATTTTCTTGTTAATCTTGCCTGGGTTAATTAGCAACTTAATAGACATTTCCCCTCTGAGAAACACTCTTCACTCGGCATTCACTCCATGACGTACGGTAACCGCCACACAAAATGTCCATGATGGATATATGGGTGAAAGGAGAAAATAATACATTCAGTCTTTGAGAACATCTGGGTCCTGGTTTTCTGCTGCGAGTTGCAGGCGTTTTTGCTTCTCCATGTAGCGGTATCCTCGCAGCACGCACAGGTAGCCCCCATAGAATGTCAGCAGCATCATGGAGCCAGAGAAAGCCCGATAGCCAAAGTCAGCCAAGCGCTTTCCAGTCAACATCATGGCGATGCACTTCCAGGAGGCCGCTGCACGTGAGAAGAGTTAACATAAGTTTACATATTGATCCTGTGATCTTAGTTCCATGAAGCAAGCATCATGCATACTGTCAAAGACACAGGTGAACAACTATGATATTTATCTCTCTCAAGACAGATTCCCCCCCCGCCTTATATAATTAACATATGTTACAGGTACAGCATGACTGGAAAACCAGTCAGATTGAAAAAGGTGCATACCTTTTCATTGAACCGTGACGAAAGTTGCGAAGTCACTATAAAGTACTACTTTATAACAACAAGATGTCTAGATCCCTGACAAGGATATCTGTGGGTTGTAAGGAACAAATATCACAGAGATATCTCTGGGTTGTGTGTGAGGCCAAATATCCTGTCTCGTACGAAAGGTGATGAAGTGAAGGCTGTTCGAGGTGACAGGAGGTCGAAGGTGATAAATTGTGTGTTGACGAGAGGCGAAGAGAGGAGTAGTACTGCTCTCCCATCATCTCAAGGGTAAATAACTCTTTATGAAAGGGTGCTTGTCACGATGACAATACCAGTCGGCTGGTTGCTTGTCGCTATGTCGATACGATGCCAGTCATCTGTATCCAGATATGGAGTTCTACATTGGCGTGATCTCAGAACTAGATGTCTCTGTTGTCTTATAGACTTAGAGCCTACTGGCTCCATTGCATCATGATGGTCTTGATGAGTAACCTACAATGGTGATTATGGGTTGATAACATTCGAAGCGGGGTGGGTTTTGGAATCATATTGTAACCTACAGTATATGGGACGCACACGCAGATTAGACACACTAACGGACCGACATGTGGAAACAATGGTTGTAGGGAGAGAATCATTCTTTTAGGTCAGAGGCTTGGATTCAGCGTGTCCTGTCCAAATGGATTGTATGTTAACTGTGTAGGGGTAAAAAAAGAGTGGGATAACTGGGATTATTGGTTGGAAACTTGGGATCAGGACTCACTACAGTGGCGTCTCTGATCACATCAGAAATGAACCATTATGTCCTGCCCATGTCCGGTGACCACAGCAATACGGTCAAACGGAAGAAGTGTTGTAAAGTCTTGAAGTTCAGGGATGTGTTATTGTCGATTATTACGTGGAAGGACCGGTCACCCTTCACCACACGCTAGCTTAGCCACAAGAAACTCAGATTATATAATGCTCATTGCTGCATTGCCTCCTATATACAGCTTTTCGTCCCGTCACGTGTCACATTTGACATTGAGAATGAAAGGAGAATTTACATCAAAATGGCATTTTGTGGCAACACAAACATTAAATGCCATTGACAATCAAAGGATAATTTAAGTTATACAGTATGTGGACGAGCAAATCAACTTTTCTAAACAGTGCAACCGTTTTAAATTCAGCTTAATGAGGAAGTATATTCATTTTTTATTGGATGATGTACGATGATAAGAGCGCCCCTCACTTCACACGGGTGTCTATCCACCACAGACAGTCAGAAATTGGAAGCACTCCTTTGAGTCGTTCAATATTGCGACGACGTCCTGCTGCTGCCATCTGCATCATGTGGAATTTCATTTAGAAAGGAGGTAGGTACGAATTCCATTGAGTGATTTCCAACAAGCACTTCCAAACTCGAACACTTTCAATTATAGTGTCATTACTCATTATGGTATCCGAGTTGCTTACGGTCTCTTGACCCATGATGACAGACAGAGGTTTTGATTGATTTAAATATTTATTAACAGTTTGCAGAATTACAGTACATTTCAAGCACAACTCAAAACAAAGACTGTTAACTGTGAGTGGACGTGGACGACCCAATAAAGTCTTCCACTCTGAGGTTATCTGAGGTTAGCTGCTAGCTATACCTGCACAAACAAGGGTATGTGTACGAGTGTATCAAACCCGAGAAAATAAAGACTCATTCCTTTATATTTAGATGCTTTTGTTTCCAATTGCTTACCTTTGTGTTTGTTTGTTTGTTTTAAGTTGATATTCCGCTGATCATTTAATGTATTCACCCCCAATGTCAAACGCAGAGCAAGAGCAATAGAGCATGTATTTCATTACACTAGCCGTGTAATGAAATACGGAAAGCGAAAGAGGACAATTCACTGCAGCCACTGTTGCCAGATTTTGTGAGAGAAATAAGCAGGCAGGTCTAGGAAAACATTCAAAACAAGCCCCCAAAAAAGTCTAGGCCAGTGGTTCCCAAAGTGGGGTCCTTGGGGGAGTTCCAGGGGGTCCCCAGCTAAATGATAGTTAGGAACCAAATGGACCCTTATGGGTGTACAAATGGAACCAAATGGAGTAATGGACCCTAATGGGTCCATTTGGTTCCATTTGGATTTCAAAAACTCCTAAGAGGATAAAACCAGAAAAAGCACTACAGACTTGTTTAAATATGGGTCCTTCATTTTCAATTCATCAGAACATCTAAAGATATGCAAAAAAAAATAATCGTCACGGTTAGAAAAAAGGGAAAACGTGTAGTAGCCTATAGAAATATACAGGGGGGGGAACCTTTTTTTACAGGGGCCAGTTTCTAATTACAGCTGCCCGTAAGTGCTCATTGAGAGCGGTTTTGAAGGAGTCTAGGGATTCACACTTCTTAACGGCTGTTGGTGTTGGTAGGACGTTCCACATTTTAGTGGCATAGGAGCTAAATTAAACCCCTTGTTTGAGCCGAATCTGGGTTAATTGCACATGGTTTGTGGAACTCCCTCTGGTTTTGTGGGTGTGGACTTCATTGACATTAAGTATTTTGACAGGTACATGGGTATCTTAGTGCTGTAGCGACCAGACCAAAGATGCTGAACTCTGTCGTCAACACTCAACCTATCAATATGAGCGGGGGTGAGGTGGGTTCTGGGAAGGCCAAGTAGTAGCCTAGTTTGTTTTGGGATGTCTGGAGCCTTGTTTTTAGGGCCTTTGAGGTGCTGTGGTATACCATGAATAATCGAAGAAACTTAATTTGTATGAGGGCTCCTAGGGTTAGGGTATTTTGCTGACCAGTGAGGAGATCCTGTACAGGAATCTTATTTGGTCGATTACATTGGTAGCCATTTTATCACAGGAAAGATTTGCCTCCAGGATAGGATTGGGGAAGGGGGTCAGTGTTCCGTTCACCTCCAGCATCTGTTCTACATACATACAACTTGTGGAAGAAACATTCTATTTATTTTTTATATAATTATATTTTATTTTTTCAAGACTTCCCATATCTATTTCATCAAATCAAACAGATTGAGAACATTTACATTTGAATTACATCATAAATAAATACTAACCCTATAGGCCTACCTAACTTCAACCCTAAAATCGCTAAACCTAACATCAAACCCCTGTTCTCAGCGTGGGTGTTGGCCGAGCATCTCCGAGACTCCGAGACACATGCAGATACATTAGACCGTTTCCGTATGCACCGGATCTGCAACCAGCAACGTGAACCGATTCCATGGTCTAGCGGCTATCGGTATTCAATTAGATTAGGCCGGGGGCCACAAGTTCCCACAACTGTTGAATAATTGTGTGTGGGGGGCCGAAAATTTGTGGGTTCTCAAAATGCACAAAAAACACAAAGGTTTATGTATATTTCTGCACAGTAGAGTCTAGACATAGTTTCTTAAGATTATTTGTTGGGGCTTGTTCTGGCTTTTTCTGATATTATAGTGGAGTGACAAGAAACAAGGAGAGACACAGCAAAGGTGTCAGGCGGTGTTAGGGCCGATTCATACTCCTATTTTACCTCTGTTTCGGCCGAAATGATTTCGGCTCGTCAGAAATTTTCAGTAGCACCGAAGAGCCGACTTTAGGACGGTACCCCCCCCCCCCCCCCCCCCCGAACCTCAAATGACGTCAAATTGTAGGCTCTACACTATAGAGCCGAACCGACTTTTATTCGGCTCTAAAATAGCAGTATGAATCGGCCCTTAGAGTGTAGTCGTACGTAACACAGTATATATGCGATATAGGCCAGCCGGCAGGGGGGGGTGGCTGGGAAACTTTGAAGCTGGAGAGGGCCGCTATATTTCCACACTCACTCCAGAGGGCCACTATAGTTCCACTCACTCCAGAGGGCCACTATATTTCCACACTCACTCCAGAGGGCCAAAAAAAGTGTGTTTGTTGTCATGATTTGTCACCATCCGAGTTGGCTTTGTCTGAGGCTTACAGGTCTTTAAATAAATACTTTTTGAAACGTCTATGGGAAAAATGCATTGGGAAATTCTCTTCTGGGTCGGCTCTATAGGCCATCGGTGCCCCTAGACATCATTTCTTGTGGGACTCGATGTTGTGTTCCCGTGCTACTGGTAAAATCAGACTGCATAGTGTAAAAGCACGTGTTCAGTTTAATTTATTTGCATTCTCTTATACAACTTTACATTAGTACAACAGCTTCATGGAAACACAAAAAAATAACGGAAAAGGCAAAATAATGATTTAGTGCAATGAAAATAACAGACAACCACCGAGTGCAGTTATACTGTATAATGTCAATATAACACTGCTATACGATTGTACTCTCAGGCACATCATAGCGTTCTACACTAAGTTGCAAGTCGCACCGATTTCCATGAATAACTAGATCTCACAGAACCTGGCTAATCGCTTTTAGCACGAATACCACTATATCATGATACGTAAATGAGGTATTCAACTCTTCAAACGATGACGTAGCAAACAATTCATTTCAAGATCTTTCAGAATTTCAGTGAGCAACAGTTTTTTTGCACCCCGCAATGCATAACTGATAACATAACAGGTGATTATGATTGAGTGAACTCCTCAGTGTGGATCAGATAAAAGCCCTGTTAAGCGAGCTCTACGCACAGCAGCCATGTTGGAAAGAAATTGAGCCTCTTCTTTACTTCCTTCAAAGGTGTTACCAATGATTATAATAAAGTACGTACCCGACTGTGAGACCCACCCAACATGCACAGTAGCACCACCCTGACTCTTGTTTGACCAGAATGGAACATGGCCTTAATTGGTAAGTAACACAAGGAAATAAGGAAGTCACAATGTATTTCCAATATGCCTGATGTCTGCGCATATGAGCCTATTGCACACATCTGAGTAAGAACTGCTCCACAAAACAGTAATTCTTTCTATAAGAATAAGCCAGGTGAACATGTTTTCCAGACCTTGAGCAGAATGCCACTGAAACGTGTACAAGTCCAAACATCTGTAAAGTGAATTAGAAAAGCTTTAAAATCAACCAGTTTTCAGTTTTACTTAAACATCTAATCATTTCTAATTAATATTACCTTTAAGCTTGAAAATATCTCCCACACATGAGTGTGACTGCGAAACAGTAATTTCATCTCAATGTTTATTATTTGTAATGTTTATTTTTGCAAGTCTGCCACCCTCGCAACAGCCTGCAGAAAGTATTGCGAGCATGGCAGATTTTTCAAAAGAATAAAAATAAACATTCAATTCAATTACAACTTGACCCTGATGGTTCTCTGTGAGCAGGGCCAACGTCAACGCCACGTCGAGCAACAGTTACCGTAGTTAACTGAGGCCAAGAGACTCAGGGCACATTTTCCAAGGCAGTGCTGCCGGAACAAACGCTTGGAAATAATAGTTTCCGCTGTCAATTTATGATGAATGCATGCGTTGTTCTCCATTTCATAACCGGAATCCTCGCACTGCATTTTTCGGAGTCTACACAACATGTGACAGACCTGTAAAGGCCTATACATTATAAAAGCTTTAAAAGGTAAATGTGGCTTTACAAGTTGAGTGTGTGAGAATTATACAGTAGAGCTAATATTAAACCAAGGCCTATACAATTAACTATGACTGTGTGTGGACGCACAATGTGTAGGCAAGATGAGCAACAGTGTTCAATGTGGACAATGTCCCAAATAATGTCATTTGGTTATCATGGGGTAAACATATTAATAAACTAAATAACCCATCAACACAGCCTCTGAAAATTGCCTGTGTGTCATGACTGTACTTACTACTGTACTAACATTACCTATATAAAATTATGAAATGATTCTGAACTGGCCTGGCTTAAATTAAACTTCAGGCGGAGTGTCAGGCTACATCTGAACACGATACAGAGAGGACTCAGAGGACCCTGGCCTCCATTTGGTCTCAGTCTAAAGTATCAAAGAGAAAACAAACTGCTTTAGGATTAGGAACACGTGCGTGCACACTTGGCCACTCGCTCACTACTCATACTCTACATACACACACACACTTTCACATCATTGGCAGCAGTTTCAAGTTAAGTGCAACCACCAATAAGCTTTCGCCTTAACAGCCTAAATCTGTGAGCTTCACCATTTATTAATTCACCATCAGCAAAATCTATTTACAAATATAAATTATCTTTGACCATTTTTTTAATGAATAGCAGTTGCATTCCTCAGAAATGTACTTGACTATTTAAAGAGGGATGGATTCTTCCCTCTGGTGGGAGAGGCGAGACTCCCTAGGAAATCATAACAAGGGCACTAAGTAGGGACCTTGTAGGTATCCGAGGAAGGATCCGTAGACACATCCTGATAGCGTTGGGGGGGGGGGGGGGGGGGTGTGCCTGGCCCGCTCCAGAGCAGCTGTATTGACCCGCCGAGGTACAGACTCTTCTTCAGGGTCTGGGGTCCCCGCCAAGTAAGGAGTGTTAAGAGAAGAGGGAACCCCCCGATCAGGGAAACAGGTCCAGTTTGGGGGCCCATTCCATCGCCGTGTTGACCACGGCGATGGCCGCCGCCCCCAGCGCCACCGTTATGCCCATGACGGCCAGTCGGATGAAGCGCCTGGCCGCCGATGGCTGGGCCACCGCCACGATGGGCCCCGCCTTCCCCGAGTGTTCCAGCGCCGCCGCCTGTTTCTGCCGCCGGCGTCGGCGCAGCACCGAGTCGGGCCGCTGCTGCGTGGAGGCCAGGTCAAAGTCCTTAAAGGTGGAGGCCGCCGTGCTGACCGGTGGGAGGGGAAGAGAGAGAGAGAGATAGTTAGGGTCCTTAAAGTAGTTAGGGTCCTTAAAGGTGGAGGCCGCGTGCTGACCGGTGGGAGGGGAAGAGAGAGAGAGAGAGAGTTAGGGTCCTTAAAGTAGTTAGGGTCCTTAAAGTAGTTAGGGTCCTTAAAGGTGGAGGCCGCGTGCTGACCGGTGGGAGGGGAAGAGAGAGAGAGAGATAGTTAGGGTCCTTAAAGTAGTTAGGGTCCTTAAAGGTGGAGGCCGCCGTGCTGACCGGTGGGCAGACCGGAGGGGAACAGAGAGAGAGTTAGGGTCCTTAAAGTAGTTAGGGTCCTTAAAGGTGGAGGCCGCCGTGCTGACCGGTGGGAGGGGAACAGAGAGAGAGAGATAGTTAGGGTCCTTAAAGTAGTTAGGGTCCTTAAAGGTGGAGGCCGCCGTGCTGAACGGTGGGCAGACCGGAGGGGAAGAGAGAGAGAGAGTTAGGGTCCTTAAAGGTGGAGGCCGCCGTGCTGACCGGTGGGAGGGGGAGGGGAAGAGAGAGAGAGTTAGGGAAATGTGTGGCAAATCTGCCAAACAATATGCTTATTCGGCCATCGCCACTTGCCCAGCCATATGTGCCCAAATGTCCTCTCATCACATTTGAGATGACCAATGGCCAATTTTAGCCGAATGAGTGTTTTTCATGCAAAACTAATGCTTGCAATGAATCATGAGAAACCCCAATTTTGACACAACACATGCTACTTAAAGCATAATTCAAAATTGTGCCTTATATACAGTAGGTTGCTAATAGTACCCCAACTTTCAGCAGCTGTCACAAAGTTTCCCAAGGGAGTTGGCTTTGAACAAATCGTGAGGTGACAGCTGGTGGTAAGCATTTTTTTGGACAGACAGACTAAACCAGAATGATGAGTTAACGTTGAATCACCGAAGGAGGGCGCGGTGGAGGGTAATGGTGTTGTGTCTGTGGTTATATGGTTGCTTCAGCTTCGGGTCAAAATATTTTAATACATTAAGACCGGAGACCAGATTCTACAAAATGTCTTCCAAATCCAAATGCTCAAACCTTTTCATGTCAAGGACCCACAAAATTATTGTATTTGGCCGCGCCTGAAAATATGTTGTTCCAGGGACCCCCCCCCCCCTAGAAGCAAATATTTTAGTTAAAATGTTCACTGTGAAAGAATATACATTAAAAGATTTTTTCACGATTTGTCAAAAGTAGCAGATCGACTACAAGCTCGTCGTAGCGCGGCACTCAGTGCGGTGCAACGAGCTTGTAGATCTGCTCATTTTCAACAGCTAAAGTTTGAAACAATGGTTAAAGTGGTTAAAAGCTATAAGGTGACGTGGCGTCAGGTCTAAATAGGTTAAGACATGTTTGCCTAGTTAGAATGAGCTCGAGGGGAGTGACGCACTCTAATCAGGTGGTCTGCTTTTTGTGGAGGAGCAGATTAAAAGCGGGCCACTCGTCTAATACACTGGCTCAGATTGTTAGAAGCCGCTGACAACCGCCGGAGAACATGATGTTCCCTTCACTGTTGCCAGTTTGCTCTGCACCCACTTGACTATCAAGAAGACCTACAGTAGCTCTCGGGAACAAATAATAGAGCTACAACACTGGTGTTGCTGGGGTGCCATTTTACCGTGAAGATGCAGTAGAACACTGTCTGTAACCACAGAATGGCTATAATATAATCTAGAGCTATTCGTTTCAATGGAAGTCGCTCAGTGCAGTGAAGCCACGACGAAACGACAAAGTCTTCCGGCTAGTCCCTCGAGCGTCGATATGATTGGTTGACTCCTATCATAGTACCCCTTGAGCTTCGATATGATTGGTTGACTCCTATCATAGTACCCCTTGAGCTTCGATATGATTGGTTGACTCCTATCATAGTACCCCTCGCGTTGTTCTTGTGGAACCTCTACGACTACGTCATGATTCATTCATAAATGTAACCTGGGCATGCAGTACCACTTTTGACCAGCAGGGTTCAACGTTGCTGGCTTGACCTGTACACACCCACCACTGGTAGAAAGGTAGCCATGTAGAAATGAACTGCATATTTTAAATAGGGATGACATGTTTACGTAGCCCAAGTTAATTAGTTAGAATTAGAAATGCACACAATAAAAGGGACAATTTTCTTTGAGTAATATCAGCCCGTTTCAATGTCCTTAAAATCTGCGATTGATCATGTGAGGATATCCTGCAGTCTTGCACCAGTTCAACAACTCTTTCAATAAAAACATTCGTCTGGAGTTACATTACAGCCATGGAGTTATGTAATGTTTCTGTGGCCACAACAACAATGTGGTGGCTGTACAGGCAAAGCGTTGAATGACCCAAATGAATGAGACCCTGTTTTGCAATCATGATGCAACAAACCATATGATTTGGTCCGATTGCCGAGTAGAGGGGGGAGGTCGGAATTTATTTATTAACCCATTTAGACCTGAGAACGATTCTACAGAATGTCTTCTAAATTCTGACAGTTTTCTGAAAAACCCATGTTGCTATGTCAGTCGTTCTCAAGCGTACCCTCAAAAATGATCTGTATTTGGCCACCGACGCCCATCTGAAAATACAGTATGTTGTTCCAGGGACCCCCCCAGAAGCAAAACGTTAAAAACGTTGGCTTTGAAAGAATATATATTCAAAGCTTTGCACTACATTTTCAAAAATAGCAGACCTACAAGCTCCTAGCGCGGCACTCGGTGCATGCAGTAATCCTGGTCTCTAAACTACCTCCCCCTGGCCAGCCGGGGCGCCTGATGGGAGGGGAAAGGAACTGGTCGGAATAACGTGTTCCTTCCACGTGCTACGTCCGGCCGGGGAAACTCCCCCCTGTCAGGTGAAAAGAAGCAGCTTGGACTACTAATGCATATAAGGAAGCATGAGGTCAGTCCGCTGCCCCCCCAGGTTGGCAGAGGAAAGAATGGGTTACAAAATCGTGGGATAAAAATTATATATAAAAAAAAAAGAAAACTGTCTGTCTGTCCGTCTCCCCCCCGTGCACCTACCAAACGCTAAGTCTCGTTGTATTTGGCCCCCTGCATCAACTGAACTTTGCATGATGAAAGTTATTTGCGGGGGGGGGGAAGGCCATTACTACCTCTCCTGTGTGGCGGCCTCCCTGGCCAGTTCAGAAGGAGGGAACTGGACGAAGAGGTCTCCTGCGCGGCTGATGAGCGTCTCGTACGGAAGGTCCTGAGGGATCTGGGATAGCAGGTGGTGGACCATGGCCATGTCGCATTCACACTCCAGCACCTCCTCCTCTCTGTACAGTACGATCTGGAGCATGCACGCACGCACGCACGCACGCACACACACACACACACACACCACACACGTTGTTTAAAAATCTATTGAATTAGTAAGAACGGTCAAATATAAATGCAAAGTTCTCTGCTCCAAGGGCACCTCCTCCTCAATACAAAAAAAATAAAATAACAGCTTTGATGAATTGAACAAGGTGGACCTTCTTGTAAACAAGTGTAACGTAATTTATTGGGTCATCCACTGACAGTTAACAGTACATCAATACATCTTTGTATTGAGTTGTGCTTGAAATGTACTGTAATTCTGCAAACTGTTAATACATATTTCAATCAATCAATCAAAGCCACTAGGTGGAGACATTGGTTGACAGGAGGAGAGGGCATCAAACACGGACACACAGACAGAGAGTTAAGACCATAATCTTACAGGGATATGGGAATATTCTGTACGTATAAATGTTGGGAATCTCTGTACGCACACATGTACGTCTGTAATCTACGTATCTGGAAGAAAAAAAACACTCGACTGTCCAACTTAAAATTCTCCACACATCGCAAGACGACACGGCGGCCTCGAGTCGGTCAGATAGGCATTTGTCCAGAACCAACCAGAAAAAGGCTCTGGCCCAAATGAGCCAATTGATTAATGCCATGGCAACCCCAGCATGAGTTTGATTTGGCAAATTCCTCACACCTGTTGAATTCCCCACACCACACACATCCCCCACACCTTCGATGACTTATTCTAGTCTATTTTCCACAATCAGTTTGCACTCTTTGGACATTCTCCAGACACTTACCACTGCACAAGGACTCTCCAGAAGTCTACAGCCGTACAGACGGTTACCGACAATGGACGTTAACAGGTTATTGCATAACAGGTTGGGGCATGTATTCCCTAATTTGCATTGTTTCCTGAGAAGACCGCGGTGCCCAACGGTCTAGGCATTTTTAATTCAAGCGCCCGAGGAAAGCTGTATCAAAATCTAATCCTCCAGTCTTGAAAGTGGACAATACCCCATTCAGGACGGGAACCCATTTTGGTGTTTTAAGCATTACGTCATACTTTACCTATTGAAAAATAGCAGATCTACAAGCTCATGGCACGGCATTCGGTGCCACGCTATGAGCTATGAGAAGAATAACTCACCACAGCAGCGAAGTAGATGGGCATCAGTGGGTGGCAGGCGAGGAAGAAGTCGTACAACCGCACCACGTGTCGGAAATCTGACAGAACGTGGCCGAACCATGTGATCAACCAGCTCAGGGCAAATATAGTGCCCACCTCTGCCCTGCAAAACAGGCCACATGGTCAGTACTCAGCCATTTGAAACACCATATATTGAAACACCATATATATATATATATATATATATATATATATATATATATATATTGCTGGGTAGATGTTGGCGAGCTGGTCATTTTTTAAAGTATCTCTCAAGTCCAAAAAAGTGTGGGCACTGTAGGGGTAATTAAAAGGTTTTTGATATCTACAATTAGGTTTCCACCTGAAAGTGACAATATCAAAGTCCAGTGCTACAAACTGTTCTGCTCTAAAAGGTCCAGAACATAAACACATGCCTGTTGAAAGAGAGGAGAGACACTTACTGCTGCATAAAGTCGTGCACCTCCGGGTTCACCCTCTCTATGATGGGCATCAGATAGTTGAGGATGTGTTTAGTGTTGTCCATGGTGGGGTCCATGAAGTCCCTGGCAGAGACAGAACAAAGTGTTTAGTGTTGTCCATGGTGGGGTCCATGAAGTCCCTGGCAGAGACAGAACAAAGTGTTTAGTGTTGTCCATGGTGAGGTCCATGAAGTCCCTGGCAGAGACAGAACAAAGTGTTTAGTGTTGTCCATGGTGGGGTCCATGAAGTCCCTGGCAGAAACAGAACACAGTCAACAAAGTCATGGGGCAGACTTTGTAGGAAAAACAATGTGGTCAGAAAACAAACGGCCATTTTAGCTTCATTTCTTTTTTTTTTTAAACTTTCATGCATTATACTTTTAACCATTTTCTTAAAGGAGAATATCACACTAAAATACTTTCTTACCTTTATTTGTAGTTGTTACGTCCCCACCAAAGAGGTCCAGGTGTTATTTTGTGCCAAAGCGCATCATTGGCTATTTACCCTACCCTAAGCTATGAATTGAGGGCTTAGGGTACTCTCCCAGCACCAGCAGAAAGGTACCTGAGATGATGCGTGGACAGTTTCTCCACCAGGGCGGTGGCCAAGCGCTCTCCCAGCACCAGCAGAAAGGTGACTACGATGTCGTGGTATCCCTGGTAGTAGTAGAGCTGGGGATTCCGCGATAGAACTCTGAGGATGATGTCGGTCAGCTCCTCTTGAAGACCTTCCCTCTGCTCGTCTGGCATACCTGTCCACGTCAACCATTCATTCTTTAATCCAGCGGTTCCCAAACTATTTGGGCCGTGCACCCCGCTACCTCCCGAACTAGCTGAAGCACCCCCCCCCACATGGAAATGAAATATATGAATGAACATATATATTTTTATATCTGCAACATATGTGACATTATCATTGGAAATTGGCTGCATATGTCGCATAAGCTAATAAAGCTATATAGACATATTTCCTATATCCACATATGTGCATATATCCACATGTATGCACCTGAATATGGAATATATTCTGTATATACTGTACTTGCCAAGTTGCCATATATTGGCATAATACTGTATGTTCCAGGGGTTGACAGACACTAAGGGTTGCTCACCTACCCCTGGCAGGTTAATAAAAGATTCGGGCAGGTGGAGTATGCTTTCAGGTTGCCCGACCGGGCAAGTAATTGTTTGAGAGTGGACGCAATCACGCAACCGTCTATAAACGCAACAGCAGAGTGGAATGTAAAATAAGAACACCTATAATGAGAGAGTTTACCTATAATGTGCTGTTTTTGCTGTTGCTACATTTAAGTGTGAACCCTTAGTCATATTCATATAGGAGGTATTTGTCATAAACATTTTTTTATCACACAGCCCCCGAAAGTAAAATAAATTGAACGGTAGTTCAAATTTTACCCATACTTTTCAGGCGAGTGGGCATGACCTTTGGGCAAGTAGAACATGACCTGTACTTGCCCGACGGGCAAGTGCCTCTGAGACCTTAGTGCCAACCCCTGTGTTCATATATTTAAAATAAAACCATAGCACCACCTTTTCATGTCACACACCCCATAGAAAGCGCTCGCACACCACAGTTTAATCGGTTTGTTACGAACATAATATTGTGCAGGTGTCAGATAAATAACCAAATATATCCAACACAATGGCTCCACATTTATGTACATGCCTGGTATTTGATGCTAATGTTCTAAATATCACACTACATATATACGATATCTACTGCTACTACATAATATGCTATAATCTGTAATCTGGGGTGGCACCGTGGCATTGACTCAGGGGTAGAGTGGCCGGTAGAGTCGCTGGATGATCAATTCTGGGTTCCCCCAGAGTTAGTGTCGAAGTGTCCTTGAGAAAGATGCTGAACCCCTAATTGCTTCCGCGATAAGCAGGTTGGTGTCTTGCATGGTTTCCTCTGCCATCGGTGTAGGAATGCGTGTGTGAATGGGTGAATGAAGTGCGCAATCTATGTAAAGTGCTTTGGATAAAAGCGCTATATAAATTCACCATTCAACGTATATACAGTATGTACTGAAAATATCTTTTTGATTATTTTACCCTTTTCTATCCTCGTTTTCTATTTTTCTTTTCTCTCCTGCTCTTACTTTATTTCTATCCTCTCCCTTCTCAAAGAAAAGACAAAATTACGGAGCGTGCATGGAAAAGTATTTTTTGCCATGCATGGTGCACCCTAGAATTAACACTCAAACATGGAGTCACCTAGTGCTTAGTGTTTTCTTTAGGCCACAAACCAGTGACCTTAACTGCACACGCATCCCCCAGTCCCATTCAGAGACAGTACTGACATCAGTGACATAAATTAAGAACTGGAGCAGGACATCTCTGTTCAAATCGTTACGCCTGCAACCAAATTAAGCAGTTGAAGATAAATGGATGGATGGACTCACCAGGTGGGAACCTTCGTAGCGATCGTTGGACATCCAGCAGCACCTGGTTGTAATCCTTGTTGTTTTCTCGCTCGACTCTGTCTAGAAAGTAAATCACACCATCAGTACAACCATCATACAGCTAAGCCTATACTTGGTCGCTCGGGTGTGGCAGTGAGTGGTAAAGTCCCACCACCACGTTAGGTTGTGGGTTCGAATCCATCGTGGTGCATTCGGCTTTGTTCGTGCGAACACAAACTCAATTTGCCCATGCTCCGTCCCCCCCTTCGGTGGAGGGAAGCCGGGGTGGAGGAGGGTGATATTCGTCACTGCATGTATTCCTACGGGCTGGGCGGGCAGCACCTGTCAGTGTGCAGGGAGTGTTAGGCGGGAGGAGTAGTACAAAGGCTCTATGTCCTCCTAGTGGGGGCTCCTCACTTGCAGGTGAGTCAGTAGGTGAGTAGGATATACAACACAGAAATGTGTGTGGGGGTGGAATTCATTGGGATAACAGGGGGTAAAATTAACAAAAATATGGGATACTCTTTTCACGACGGTGTCCAGTACCAAAAATAGACGATGTACAAGCTCGTAGATGGCCTATATGTTTAACATGTGACACCGTAAAAGAAATAAATAAATAACATTTCCTACTGTAACAACTTAAGCCAGTATTAAGTGAGGAAACGTCTTAAAAATGAGACACAGCCTTACTATGTATTCATTCACTGCACTAATGCGAGTCCTGTTTGTCCTCGTGTGCTGTCGGTAGTCTTATATAAGTGTTAACTGTCCTTTGTTAGGTTGTCAGTTACTGTTACTACACTATATGTGCCAACTGCCAAGGCAGACTCTTTCCTGGTATACATACCTCCTACCAGACAAGAGTGTGTTTGTTTGTGTTTGTGATTTTGATTGAGGTGTGTGGGAGTATTGTTGTTGTCCATTATGGTGATCACACCAAGAAGTGTTGCTACAGAAGCTGTCAGTATTTCACATTTAATATGCCTAGGCAGACTGTGAGACTGAGTGCCTGGGGACTGGGAGTGGTGGATGAGCTTTTATGTCAAACAGAAGGTACTGTAATATGCATACATTACATATATACAGTGTATACACACAGGAACTGGAAATGTTCTAAAAGCTGCACCCACTACTACATTAACGGTCATAGTTAGAAAACACACACACACACACACACACACACACACACACACACACACACACACACACTTAATTGCTGCGACAAGAAAGGTGGAGAGATATAACATTTCTCTGCCAGAACTTTCAAATAGATATGAAACTAGATTACTAGAAGTGTTGTTGACCTCAAGTTGGGTGATACGCGGCAACACCACAAATTAGAATGCCAACACTATACAACTTTTTCCATCAAGGTGCAGTAACCTACAGTGTGTGTGTGTGTATTTGTGGTCCCAGGGGTTTATAAGATTGCTGTACTGTGGGTGCAGGACGGTGCTGTACCTGGTTCCTGTTCCAAAATGTTTGGGGGCACATTGAGGAGCCTTGGCCAGACCTGACAGCGGATCTCATCGCTCAGCAGTCCTCCCTCACTGATCGCCATCCTCCTCAGCGCCGCAACGTCCACGGGACACACGTCCAGGGCCTTGGTGATGTCTGCAACTTTCCTCTTCCGCCTCGAGTCCCAGTCCGACACGCCTATAGGGAGACAGCACAACATGGGACACAATAATTATTACACTCTTATATTATATGAGTATGATGTAATGTAATGTAATATGATGTAATGTTACATCTAATCTAATTCTGGTAATAAAAGCCAACGAGTTAACCCATTTTGGACGGGAACCCTTTTTGGTGTTTTAAGCAATATGTTATACTTTAGCTATTGGAAAAATAGCAGATCTACGAGCTTGTAGGTCTGCTATTTTTGAAAGATCGTGAAAATGTGGCACAAATCTTGAATATATATTATTTCAGAGCGAACATTTTTAACTCAAATCTTTGATTCTGGGTCCCTGGAACAACATATTTTCGGATGAGGGTCGGTGGCAATTTATAATTTTTGGGGTCCTTGACATTAAATAGTTATAATACTGACTAGAGCAGTGGTGCTCTAGTGGTGCTAGGTTTTTCAGAAAACTGTCAGGATTTAGAAGACATTTGTAGAATCTGGTGTCATGTCGAAATGGATTAATAAACATCTGGCGTTATGACAGTTATGCTGGATGGAAGTCAAGGTAGCCTAAGATAAAGATGGAAACTCTCGATGATAGACAAGTCAAGGCTCTGCTATTCAAGTCTTCAGACTCTGGCGATGCAAAAACACTTAATGCCACGAATCCATATGGTGACACCCTTGCTTATAGCCAGCTGTCAAACTTACCCTGTTTTCCATTCAGCGGTGACTTGGCACCCACGCTTCTGGATTTCTTCATGTTTTTATAGTCCCACTCCTCCAGCAGTTCGCTATACCTATAGCTGACCGTTAGCTGCAAGCAATTGCCATCCTTCTTTATTTTGGCTAATGTTTTGATTCAGCCTGTTTTTAGTGAAAGTAATAGGCGACTATAGGCGACCTAGAATACAACCAGGCCACCTTCCTCACGTAGACACACCACACGGCCTGGTTGTCAACGTCAGTACAGGGGAGGGATCCTTAGCTAACTATAGCAGTTAGCTAGCTACAATCTATAACGTTATTGCTCGCTTCCTTCCGAAACCGAATATGTAATTCAAGTGTCATGGCGAAACGTTGGCCCGATTTAAGCTAATAGTTCACAACATACAAGCTTTTGACGATCCGATGCGTAGATTGGCTAAATTGGCTACATGTTTACATGTTGAAATGCCTGCCTGTCAGTGTCTTCATTAGCGCACCAGCCGTGTTGCCAGATGCCGTGAGAGAAATAAGCAACCGGGTGACAGTGTATGGGATATTCAACTGGCGGCCCCTAGTGGCCCTTGGAACAAAAAAAACAAAACAAAAAGTGTGAGATTATCATAATGACATTAATCTAATCCTTATTCATATTCAAGGACTTTTGGAGAGAAATACGACAGACACCAGTCACTTAGACAGTGCAGTGGGCACCAGCTCCCGTCCGCTTCTCATTGTAAATAGCAATAATACGAACGAGTGAATCTTTTCACAATAACGTTATTTTTCAGAAAGGAAGCTTTAAAATGGGTCTTTAAAATGGGTCTTAATGCTTCCAACTCGAGTAGAATTATTAATGTATGTAACTGTACAAGTGTCCACGTCAACGAAAATATATGACGTGGAAGTTTGCTTGAGCCCGGAAGTGACTCTGGAAGTGATCTCATTGATGCACTCATGGACTCCCTAGGGAAGGAGAGGCGGAAAGCCTGGAAGGATCTTGTGGAGAACATCAACATGACTCAGAACAGCAAAAAAGCGTGGTCCACCATCCAGAAAATAAACGGTGATAAGATCACACCACCCGCTATATCCGACGTAACACCAAACCAGGTTGGGAGCCAACTGGTGGCCAACGGGAGACGAGCAGAAAAGCGCAGGGCCAAAGGACAACACCATCTCACCATCATCCCGGGCAATCAGCAGAACATGTCCATCCTAACCAAGCCCTTCATCCTTGAGGAGCTTGAAACAGGACTAAACACCATGAAGCCGGGCAAAGCTGCAGGTCCTGATGACATACTGTCTGAGATGATAACCCACCTAGGCCCAGTCGCCAAACAATGGCTCTTGGACATGTTCAACATCTGCCTACAAACCCAGCACATACCAACGATCTGGAGGAAAGCCATCATCATTGCTCTTCTAAAACCCGGGAAAGACCCCAACCTCCCCAAAAGCTACCGGCCCATCTCCCTGCTATGCACCACCTACAAGCTTTTCGAGAGACTACTCCTCAGCCGACTATACCCCCAGATAGACGCTGAGCTAAGCCGGATTTAGACCGGGAAAATCCTGCACAGGCCAACTGCTAAACCTCACCCAGCACACAGGCTGCTGATCAAAAAACCTTTCGACATTACAGCGGATGCCAAACTGTGCAACACAGTCAGATGTCTCCTGAGCAACCGGATGTTCTATGTCATGCTCAACAATAAAGAAAGCAGATGGTTCCACCAGAACAACGGGCTGCCGCAGGGCAGTGTCCTGGCAACTCTCCTCTTCAACGTCTACACCAACGACCAGCCCCTACCAGAAGGATGCAGCAGGTTCATCTACGCAGACGACCTAGCCATGACAACGCAGCAGCATACCTTCCCAGAAGTGGAGTCAACCCTGTAACAAGTACTGACAGATATGTCCACGTACTATCTGGAAAACCACCTGCGTCCAAACCCCGGGAAGACACAAATCTGCAGCTTCCACCTTAAAAACAAGGAGGCCAAACGGGAGCTCAACGTAACCTGGCACGGAATAAGGCTTGAGAACCACCAGCACCCAGTCTACCTGGGAGTGACCTTAGACCGAACCCTCAGCTACAAAGAGCACATCCAGAAGACGAGAGCCAAGGTGTCCACCAGGAACAACCTCCTGCGCCAACTAACAAACTCAAAGTGGCGAGCTCACCCAAGCACGCTGCGCACAACGGCACTAGTCCTGTGCTTTTCCACTGCTGAATATGCCTGCCCTGCATGGTATAAATCAAGTCACGCTCACAAACTAGACCCCATCCTCAACGAGACCTGCAGGATAATGACTGGGTGCATCAAAACAACCCCCATACCCTGCCTCTACGCCCTCTCTGGAATTGCCCCCCCCTGACATCCGCAGAGCAGTCACCGCCAAAGCCGAGCGCACAAAGCAGGCCCATGACAACCGGCACTCACTGCACGAACACTCTGCCCCCCAAAAACGGCTCAGGTCCAGAAGCAGCTTCCTGGATACCACTGCAGAACTGGAGACCACACCATCTGTCGCCAGGACCACGGAGTGGCACAACCAGTGGAACGGCATGGGTAGCCGGACAGCCCAGTGGACAGAGAGAGGCATCACCCCAGAGGAATGTCTCGCGACTGGCCATGACCAACCTTGGGCCGTCTGGAAGGCCCTGAACCGTCTGCGGGTCGGCGAAGGACGCTGCAAGGCATCCATGAAAAAATTGAATATAACTTTTTCTGATGCATGCGTGTGTGGCGAACCACAAACAATGGACCACATCATGATGTGTATCTCTGCTCCACAATGTACTGGAGATGACCTGGCCGGGCCAAATGCCGCTGCACTCGCCTGCGCCAACCACTGGAAAGACGTGATATAGAAGATGGCCAGACACCAAGAAGAAGAACTCTGGAAGAGCGGCTGACGCTGACGTCATGCCTTCAATACATAATATAGAACTGGATCCCTAACTCTGTTGGTGTCTTCAGTGGTCCAGTGGATTAGACTTCCAGCTTTCAATCCTACCTTCGTAACTTTGCGGGTTCGAGCCCCAATGATAATTTTCCAACAACACCGGACTATTTGTTTTTGTGAGGTTACTGTTAGGGCTAGTTTGACATGCATTTAGGCTATCCCCATTTAGTGGCATTTCTATCTCTGGGTCCCCCAATTTATTTATTTATTTATCTGAGAGTGTACAAATGGAACCAACAGGTCAATTTGGTTCCATTTGTACACTCTCTGAGGTACAGACCCATAAAGGTCCATTTGGTTACTAACCATCATTTAGCTGGGGACCCCCTGGAACTCCCTCAAGGACCCCTGGGGGTCCCCGAACACCACTTGGTCAAGATGGAAAGAATTTATCCAAATCAGAAAATAGCAGGCACAACCAATAGTGGTTAAAATTATTTACTGCATTAACTACTTTTATTGGGGACCCCCTGGAAACCCCCCAAGGACCCCTGGGGTGGGAACACATTTATTTGTGGTTGTAGACACCTTTATGAACACATTTGTGAAGAAAGCTAGTGGTAAGCATTTGTTTTGCAGAAGTATTAACCCATTTAGGCCTGAATTAAAAAGAATGTCCTGACATTTTCCAGAAAAACCCTATTTTTCTCTGTATCAGTGGTGCTCAATATTTCATGTCAAGGACGTCCCCAAAAAGTATAAATTATGTAATACCGGTATGCTTCTGAAAATATGTTGTTCCAGGGACCTCCCCAGAAGAAAAATATTTAAGTTAAAATGTTCACTCTGTAATAATATATATATTCAAAGATTTGAGGCACATTTTCAGGATTTTTCAAAAATAGCAGACCTACAAGTTCTAACTCATCTGCTATTTTTCAATAGCCCTCCTCAGAAAATGCAATTATCTGTCATACACAAAAGCAGTACTTTCAAGAAGAAATAAAAACTTTGCAAATGGCGACATCTTGTGTCAAGAAGACAAGTAGCATCTACAGGCTTGATCCAGTGTTCAAGGATGGTGTGCTCAGAGTGGGAGGACGTCTGAGTAGGGCAGCTATGCCAGAAGAGAGTAAATTCCCTGTCATACTCCCCAAACATTCTCATGTATCCACACTCATTCTCAGGCACATGCATGACAAAACTGGACATGGAGGAAGAAACCACATTCTCTCTGAACTAAGGAAAAGATATTGGATAATCAAGGCCAACTCTGCAGCAAGAAAAATAATAAGTGAATGTGTTGTATGCAGACGGCAAAGGGCCAAAATTGGAGAGCAAAAAATGGCTGATTTGCCACAGGAAAGGCTTGAGACAGACATGCCTCCATTTTCCAATGTTGGCGTGGATTATTTTGGCCCTATTGAAATTAAAAGAGGATGAACCATCTTGAAGAGGTATGGAGTGCTATTCACTTGCATGACCAGCAGAGCTGTGCATATTGAGGTGGCCAACTCCCTCGACACAGACTCATGCCTCAATGCCTTAAGACGTTTCATTTGTAGAAGAGGACAAGTGAAACATATCAGAAGTGATAATGGTACTAATTTTGTTGGGGCTCAAAGAGAATTAAAAGAAGCCCTCGTTACACTGAACCAGCAAAGGATCCAAGGAGCTTGCTCCAAAAGGGCATACAGTGGAGTTTCAATCCCCCAGGAGCATCCCACCATGGAGGAGTATGGGAGCGACTTATAAAGTCTGTGAGGCAAGTGCTCCATTCTGTTTTGAAACAGCAGACTCTAGACGAATAGGGACTACAGACTCTGTTATGCGAAGTGGAGGCCATCTTAAACAGCCGCCCAATCACTACTGTGTCTAATGACCCACAAGACCTAGAGCCTCTTACCCCAAACCACATCTTACTCTTGAACACCAAGCCCATTGTGCCACCTGGAGTCCTTGACAGGAATGACCTGTATGTGAGACACCGATGGAAACAGGTGCAGTACATGTCAGATTTATTCTGGAAGCGCTGGTGCCTGGAATACCTGCCCCTCATGCAGGAAAGGCAGAAATGGTGCAAACGGAGGAGAAGCTTTACACCTGGAGATGTGGTCATGGTCGTGGACCCTTGTGCTCCACGTGGCTCCTGGATTTTGGGTGCTGGAAGTTATGGCAGATTCTACAGGATTGGTGCGAGCTGTAAAGGTCAAAACAAAGACCAATGTCCTAGAAAGGCCCATAACCAAGATCTGCCTGCTGCTAGAATGTGAGGAGTGACGCCCTTGCTACTACTGATGAATGATGATGGCATGATGACTTCACCAACCTATGATGAGTACCCCACCACACCAAGTTAATGAAATGTTTCAGGCTCCTTTAAGATACAGTGTATATTGTAATTGTTTTTGTTGCTTCAAAATACAATTAGGGGCTGGTTAATAAATGTTGTTGAAGACAACTGATTGCAGCTGATGAGAATCAGATGATTGGGACCCAGCTCAGCTATGGCACTGGGGTTAAAAACAAGGAAATGCTGCCTCAGTAGGCCTACCAGTCTATGCTCAGTACAGAGAATAAAGGCTTGATGTATGTGATGTGTCTAACATGTATTAGGCCTATGTGCATGAGATTTGATTTGAAATGTTTATCCATTATTGTAGTGATTTATGACCACTGAGATATTGTATTTTATTCCTGTCCCAGTTCTATGATGAATTTCGAATAAAGTGGCAATGAAACTCAGTCAGTCTTCATCCTTAAAAGGCCAGCTGGGTCCGCTACTAGTCCTTGAGAACCACTGGTTTAAACATTAGGAAGCAAGCCCAAATAAGCAACTACACTTTAGAAACAAGCCGTCCCCACAAAATGTCCGCAACACAAACATTAAATGCCATTGACAATGAAGGGAACATTTATGTCTTGTCCCCACACGTCTCATATTTGCCATTGACAATGAAAGGAGCAATTTACGTCATATGTAGACGTTATATATACAGCTTTTGTCCTAATATTTGCCATTGACAATGAAAGGAGAAATTAGGTCAAATGTCTGCTAAATATGACGTAAATTTGTAAAAAAACACAAACATTAAACGCAATCGACAATGAAGGGAACATTTACATATGTAAATGAGCAAATCGGCTAACCAATCACATAAATTCACTTGTTCATGAGATGATGTATAATAAGAGCACCCTCACTTCACACAGGTGTGATTTTTATTATTAAATAATAAAACACTCATTGGGCTAAATTCGGCCATATCCACTTGCCCAAATGTGCTGACCTCTGGCTGTTTTCCTCCCAAGGAGTGTTCTTTGTTCAAAACTAATGCTTGGAATGGATTCAGAATCATGAAAACCCCCTAGTTTCATATGTCACGCATGCTACTTAAAGAATGATGACATTTTGACCTTTTTGCCTTATATAGGATGTTAATGGTATGGTCACATATTATGATAACTCAAATTTCCCACGGGAGTTGAATTTCAATGTTTTAGTACATGTTATTAGACACCATCTAGAAACATATTGGTGAAGACATTTCTTGGTAACAATTTAGTTCCCAGATTTTCATAGGTTTCTCTTACTAAGGGTCGATACATCTGAGAAAACCACTATAGTGGTAAGAAAACAATATCAACGTGTATCCACTTTATTTCCCCTTATTGAGTTTAATACAATACAAAGTATATGCTACGTAAGCAAAGATGTAGTTGGAGTCATTTCATTTCTCAAAGATTTATCCTTCACAGACATAACATCAACAGTAATAATATATTATAATTTTGTTGCAAAAAAACAACGTAAACAAAAAAATATATAGATTTTGAGATGTGATGTTTAGTTTGATTTCAGAGGTTTCATTTTAAGCGAGTTCAGTTGGGACTGAAATGAAAGTTACATTGCACTACATTGGACAGGAATGCCGAAAGTAATCAATGGCAACAATTATGATTAAGTAATCCTAAAATGCTGCAATTACATCATTCAATCATCATAAACTGATCATCATTGGAGTCGTTCAGTTACAATATGAACACTTGGCTTTGTGAACTGAAGACCATTACTGTTTTTCCATATCCTGTCTTAAGGAAAGTGTATCTGTAGCATAGACTGTAGGCTCACATATAATAACTTCATGGCATTTGTGACTTCATGTAGCTTGTAGCCACTCTACTCTCGATAACATGTCAGTCATCTATGACGTGTCTATGACACATGAGTGAGTATTATATTTGGTCAATGTTTCAGCTTCATCCAAATGCCATTGGCTTCCATTGTACAATTAAAGTTAAGATGATAATACAAAGAATAATGTTGCTGAGCGAACAATGCCATTGGCTTCCAAGATTAACCCAGACAGACAGACAGATGATGGTTGCCTATTAAATATAGGCTTATTAGGATTATTAGTTATTAACCCACAATGCATAGAATTGTGAATTGTGCTCACTTTATACATGCAAAAGTAGTTATATTTTATATTGTCCTGTTATCAGACTTTTCCTTTGTTTCTTCAGTATTTGTTGTATTTAACTGCAAATGTTTGTACGTTGTACTAAAGTCTGTACTTCATGGTTCTTTTGGAAGTATAGTGCTTTATATTTCTTCCAGTTTTTAATCTGTTTGGGACCCATTGCCTCCCTGCTTGGCACTCAGCATCAAGGGTTGGATTGGGGGGTATAAGTCCCTGCAGCATACTAGCATCATGTCCAAGGGGTGCACTTGTACATCAAGCTGCCTCACGCTACAGAAACAGGAGATAGTCTCCTGCCCCTGCTATGGGCCTCATGGCTCGGGCAAGGCTTACTTGTCATGCAAGTCTGCGTGAACATGAGACACAGGTGACTGTGAACTCACACTGTAGCACCCATCGCACGAGTGAAGAAATGAATGTGAATCTCACTTTCCACCCGTTAAATTTTGTTCATTGTATGTACAGTACTTGTCATATTGTAATTCTATGAGCGATGTACAGTATACAGATGGCAAATGTGCTGAGTTTCAGAGTTAGGATAATTGCATTGAAAGGCACAAATATGTTGTATTCTGTCAAGGGTTTGTTGTGGTGGTGCAGTAAGTGATAATGTTGAGACTCTGGACAGACCGGGGGGGATTGGGCGAGTTGAACACAATGGGTATCGATGGTTTAACTACCGTGTTGAAATATAGCAGCGAGAGATCGGATGTAAGGCCAAGGCCAGACCACACCAATGCAAATAGTCGCAACTCCTTGCAACAAAACAGTTTTAAGGCCAGTCCACAGTCCACACCAATGCAACTCATTTGTGGACTGGCCTTTAATACACTTTAATACACACTGTTTTGTTTTCAGATTTCAGAAAGGAAGCTTCCCACCCGGTCTGCAGGACATGTTTATGTACTCATGCAACCAGCGAGAAACAGAGAATCGGGCTATGAAGCAAATTAATTTATATATAATAATAATAATAATCAAGATGTAAGACAGCAGTTAGGTTGAGACCAGTGTTTCTGTGGGAGTGTGTGCATGTGAACAGTACAGTGCACGTGTCCTCGTCAGTGGCAGTTTTTGCAGTTGGGGTGACAGAGCTGATTGTTGATGAGTCGACACTTACAGCCACCCGATGTGTCCCCAGAACCCTGAAAACGTGCATGCACGCACACGCACACACACACACACACACACACACACACACACACACACACACACACACACACACACACACATTACAACCATGTGTTACACTCTTGATAGAAAGCTAACATTCCACAATTTTTACATGTGTAGATTGTGTACATGTGACTGTCTGCAGAATTAGTGTAAAGTTTGCATCTGTAAATGTGTACATGTAAGAGTGTGTATGTGTGTGTGTGTGTGTGTGTTGTTGCGTGCGTGCGTGCGCGTGTTTACATTTGGTCCCCAGCGAGCCTGTTTGGTAACCCAGCAGATCTCCGTTTTACACATGACACAGCAGATCCAATCACAGCCGTCCTTTTTCTGCACAATGACATCGCAGCGCGGACACTTCATGGCCTCCCCACTCTGCAGCATACCCTACAGTCAAACAGAATTATTACTAGCAAACTAGTGATACGTATCATTCTGAACAACAAACTACAGTGATCAATGTCATTATGAAACACACATCAAAGTCAAAAGCCAAAGTCAAAGTCGTACGATTAGTCACACACGTTACGTTAATTTGTCCTCGCAATCCAACCCATTGGTGCTGAGTGCCAAGCAGGAAGGCATTGGGTCCCATTTTTACAGTCTTTGGTATGACCCGGCCAGAATCGAGTTTGAGGAAATCAGTGTTGTTTTTGGCAGCAAAGTTTTATTTTAGTTTTAGTCACATTTTAGTCACCTGGAATGTTTTAGTGTTCTAGTTCTAGTTTTAGTGGACTAAATGTTATAAGATTTTAGTCGACTAAATCTATAGTTACTAAAATGTATTTTGGCTGGCCGTCGTAATGGCTGATTTTACACTTGCTGAAAGTAGCCGATCTACAAGCTCACTGCTTGTAGATCGGGTACTTTCAGCATGCAACCAAGTGTAAAATGACTTGAATCTCTTATCCACTAGTCCCTTCCTGACATTTTAGTCTAGTCTTTATTTGTTGACGAAATTGTCAATACATTTAGACTTAGTTTTAGTCATCTTAGTTTTCATTTAGTTTTCCTCAGTGGAAAAAGGTAGTAGACGAACATTTTTCGTCTTAGTTTTAGTCGACGACTGGAGGAAATGGAAATGGAACTACGGTATGGCCTACCTCCAACATGTCCTTGGTCTGCTTGGCAGCCAGGTCATTCTCTGATCGGATTCGCAGGTCATCCTGGTACTCCTTACAGTTCATGTCCTTATGAATGGCCTGCCGAAACACATACAGTATGTTGACTATCACCTCAATGTGTTGCTCATATCGTATTCTCTTTTTGTGCCCCAGAGAGACCTCTCCAAATGTAGTTTTTATGCCACTTAATTCCACACATTTGTGTTTAACATTCAGTAGATTTTCTGTGGTCTGGGGATTTCTGGCTCAAACAAGTGCTCTGATTTTCATGTAAGAGCCAGCAAATCCCATTTATGATAATGGGATTTGCCAGCAGATGTCACCGTTTTCACGGTTTTTGCCTGTTTTCATTGCAGCTCAAAAGGCTACAGAGAAAATTCAAGACCACAGAATATCCACTGATTGTTCAAAGTGCAGGTTGTTTGGGTGTAATTGAGGTCATTTGACCTAAAATAAAAAATAAAAATAAAAACCAATTAAAGTTAAGGTCATCAAACCTTTTTTTAACGCCAAGGGGCGTCTGAGCGCGTTACCTTGCAGAGGATGCAGTTGGTTTGCTGGCAGAGTTCGCAGTAGAACTGGTTGACGTCGTCCTCGTAGATGCACCAGCCGTGGCAGTTGGGCGTCTGGCAGTGGAAGCTGTGGTCCGAGCGGCTCTCCGCGATGCTCAGCCGCAACTCAAGGAACCGCTGGTGCTCCTCTTCCGTCAGGATCTGCGCACGCGCACACACACACACACACACACACACACACACACACACACACACACACACACACACACACACACACACACACACACACACACACACACACACACAGCATCAACCCGAGACCAGATGCTACAAATGTCTTCTCAATCATGACAGTTTTCTGGAAAAAAACGTGTTTCTGTATCAGTGGTTCTCAAACTATTTCAACTATGTCAAGGACCCCAAAAAAATGTGTTAGTTCCATTTCCTAAAACTATTCAAAAGATTATGACTAAAACTAAAATAAAAATTTGCTGCCAAAAACAACAGTGGACAGTAGCCGTCAGGGCTTGGGGCCTCCATGAAAAAACTATAAAAAGGCCCCACACTACAGTGTTAATTAAACTCACAGCCTTGATCTCTCGGTCCTGCAGCTTGCTGTCACAGCTGTAGTCGTTGTCCATGAAGGGACAGGACACCTCAGCATCCTGGCTGTTCACTATGGTCCCCTTAAGACACTCCCTGTTGGACACACACACGCACACACTTTAATTCTTTATTTGAATCCACAAATTACAATTATCGTGCGGGGGAAAACCAATGGGCACCTAAGGATACACATGGCACCTTCTCCTCCACACAGACAAAGTAACAGCCGAAACAGAGCAATATTTGGACAAGTTGTTTGGCTTGGCTCTTTGTCATGCCAGCTATTGTTATAGGCCACTCATGGTCAGTTCGTGTGCATGGCCCAAATATCAGTATGAAGAATCTGCTTATGATTCTAAGTAATGGTTGGTACTTTATGCGCGCACGCACTATGTGCTTGTAGATCTTCTATTTTCCAATAGCAGTATAAAAAAGTATAACATAATGCTTAAAACACCAAAAGGGGTTCCCTCCCTGTATGGGTTAAGTCTATAGTATATAGCGTGTGACCTGCAGAAGCTGTGCAGACAGTCTCTCAGCGTAGCGCCCTCTCCTGGCTCCAGTTGACAGAAGCAGATGGGACAGTCGGTCTCCGTGGAGTTGGGGACGAGGCTGTGGCCGTCCGTCTCCAGCAGGGACATGAAGTTGCTCTCTCGCTCTTCCTCAAGAGCCTTCGTTTCCCAGGGAGAGAGAGAGGGGAGGGGGAGAGAGACAGAGAGAGAGAGAGAGAGAGAGAGAGAGACTTGTCAAAAAAAGGTAACGGCACCATCCTTCTCTTCTTCTTCCTCCTATCATGTTATCCGAAGGGCCAATTTATGCTTTGAGCGACAAGTGTCGAACGACATGTCACACGACGACAGTGAAGTCAAAACAAAGAAATAAATAAACAACTAAGAAAAAACTGAACTTGGGAAACAAGCCTTCAATACCTGCAGCATGGAATAACTTGCAGACAGATCTGCAAACTGATCTTGCTTAGGTCTATTAACCCATTTAGACCTGAGGACGAATGCCTTTTAAATCCTGACAGTTTTCAGAAAAACCTCATGTTTCTGTCAGTCGTTGACATTTTCATGTCAAGGACCCCAAGAATTATCTGTAATTGGCCGCCGACCCCCCATCTGAAGATTTGAGTTAAAAATGGTGGGTCTGAATTAATATATATTCAAAGATTTGCACTACATTTTTACGATTTTTCAAAAATAGCAGATCTACAAGCTCATAATGCTGCACCAAGTGCTGCTTTTCAATTTTCAATTTTTCAAAGTATAACAGAATGCTTAACACCAAAAGGGGTTCCCGGACCGCCCAAAATGGGTTCAACGATATCTTGTATCTCAATGGGATTTTCACTTCTATATGAATAAATAAAAAATAAAAGGTATTAAAGAAAGCCATGTCACCTGTTGGTACTGCAGCGTGGCCAGCTCCTCCCTCTGCAGTCGCATGGTCTCGTCCTGGTCTGGCCGGTAGATGTCAGGCACCTGGTACGTCTCTGGTCGCTCCTCAGCGCAGATCTCACAGCCAGGACGCGTTGGCTTGTTGAGGAAGGTACACACCTTACAGGACCAGGCCAGCTGCAGGCAGGCAGGCAGGCACATGCACACACATTACAATATTACTTAATGACATAGTTCCATGTTGATAATAAGTGGAATTCCCCTATAACGACTACCACAACCAAACCTCTGTAACCTCAGAATCTCTAACCTTATCCCCATGACTAACCCAAAACATAGAACTCGAGAAAGCCCTGATTAAAGAGAGGACATGTCTTACACATATAGGTCCTGATTCTTCAAAAACGAAATGCGCCAGAGTGTAACGGTGACGGAAACAGATATCGTATTTATCCGTCCGATCAAGCTACGTTGAGATGACGTGTTATTCAGAGAGTGGTGTGTACCACAGGTGCGCTGGCGTATCGCAGGTGTATGTCATACTGAAAGCAGCGGGTGCAAAGTGATCGGAAAAGAAACCGACAACCTCATCTGCATTGATCCACGCCCAATTTCATACCATAAAAGGCTTCAAGCATGACTCAGCAGACAGCAGTTTGTCTGAGATCACAGCCGCGGTCACTGCTATCCAAGCTTGCAACGTTGCGTGCTCCGCTGAAGCAATATAATTATAATTTATTTAATTAAGTTCGGGACCAAGGCGGGTGCTCACTCACACCTTTGCAGAGGTAAAACATATCCGATATTTAAAATATCGGATATGTCAATGCAAAAGTCGTCTTTTCAGAGAGAGCGAGAGAGAGAGAGAGACGAGAGAGGGAGGGGGGCTGCATGGGCCCTCGACACTGTTGCGCGATAAAGAACAGTAGCCTAGCCCATACATTCATAAGTAAATATATTATAGGCCTGGGATCCTCTTGTCTGAAGAAATTATAATCCAGTGAGTTTATCCAGTGAGTTAAACTATTCTGTGTGTGGCATCCATGTGATCAATATCAATATACATTATTATAAATTCTGTCTGTCTGTCCGTCATGTTCACGAGTGGAGGTGAGCTGGTTTAAAACTGATATGACTGGCCGACTTTCAAACACGCTGCATTCATTAGGCTATAAATGTGGTCTTCTATTTTTTATATAGGGCTAATTAGCCCTATTCATTTCCCAATGTGAATCGGATCGGCAGCACGCTGCTGTCTGCCCCCCCCCCCCCCCCCCCCCCCACACACACACACACACACACACACACACACCGAAACAACGTTAGATTCGTACAGTGCAAAATGCAGATAAGTGTAGGCCTATGTTCTTATTATAATTGTGAGTTTGTTTTTTAACATGCAGTCCGCGAGAGCCGATCAACAAGCTCACAACGCGTTGCACTGCGAGTAGCCTAGAGAAGGCTGTCAAGTGAGCAGCGCAATCGCGCATGGCATGCTATAGAAATATCCTAATAAATAAATAAAAAGGTGTCGGGGCTTGCAGGGGCAGTTTCCTTATGGGACTCTATAGGCTAACTTGCCTCTAGAATGCATGCATTTAGGCATACAAGTGCACTCGGCTTTTATATATATATATCGTTTTTTTATGTGCTGATCGACCAATATGTTGGGGACACATGCCTACATATTTTATCTGAGATTTGGGAACAATTTATTGATTCAGCATGAAGACTAAAGCCTTCTGAATAAATCTATACGCTAGTGTATGCTTCCGCAAATTTCTCCGCCACCTAAAGAGCTCCCGTAGCATTTAGCGGAATTTCCGACCAACCAAAGACAGCGTCAAGTTCACGGCCATTTCCATGAATTCCAAATTAATGTGGGAAATCCACGTAAATGCCTTTCCGCCAGCGTCACGGCAATATATCAGCGGAAACGCGTTAATGAATCAGGCCCATAGAGCGTCGCAGTCCCGCCCCCTCGAGAAACCTGGAAAAGAAATCCACGTTCATTTTCCTCATAGACTTTTCAGAAAGTATTTATTTAAAGACGTTTACGCCGCGGACAAAGCCAACTCTTGTCGTGGCAAATCATGACAACAAACACAATTTTTCGGGCTGAACAAATAAAAAGAAGAAAACACATTTTTTGTTGTTTTTCTTCTTTGTAATTATTTGTTTGGTCCAAAATATTGTGTTTGTTGTCATGATTTGTCACGAAAAGAGTTGGCTTTGTACGACGCTTATAAGGTCTTTAAATAAATACATTTTGAAATGTCTATAGAAAAAATGCATTGGAAACTATTTCCTGGGCCTGGCGTCATCATGAAATGGGGCGGGACTGTGACGCTCTATTGTCTGCGGTCATTGTCTTTTTCATTCATTTCAAGATTTTTGGGCCCAGCACCATGTCTAAAAACTGCGGGATGTGCATATCTTTCTCCTTTTTTGCATTTAACCCAAAACATAACCCCTAACCTAACCGTAATCCCAACAGGAATCTTTTCCTAATAGTAACACTAACTCTAAAGGTCTGCAGGCTTGTAGATCAGATATGTTTTTGTTGGATGCTATTGCTCACCCCAGATTAGTGACAGCCATACATCCTCTCAGTCTCACCCGTAATGTAACTGCTAACAGAACAGCTCATAATTCCACCGACCTGAGGTTTGGGAAGCAAAGGAGGTGGAGCAGCCTTGGGAGCCTTGGGAGGCTGAGGCAGGGGATTCTGTTGGGAACCAGGATGAACTATCTTCCCCACCTCTTCCACACCTCTCGGCACGAGGTGCATCGACTCCATGATGCCTATAAAGACAGACAGCAACTTGATTCACCCAGATAAGTACCCAGGCAAAAACTACCCAATTATGGTTCAGTGAACTCCAAATCAAAGTTTCTGCTAAGGCTTCTACAAAGGTGACCAGATTTAACTGAGAGCGTGCCATCGCGCACATTCCAGCTTTTCACCAGAGGAGGAAAACTTTTTTTCTTTTCTTTTCAAACTGAGTTAATAGCACAGGCAGACTCTTTACATACTAGAGCATGTCTGAAATAAGTGTCAGAGCTTAAACATGTAGCTAGGTGTAATGTTAGAGACCACAGAAGTGAACCTTTCAAGCCTGTTTTCTCAACTCGCTGCTTTCTGCAAGACATTTTAATACTCTATAAGCCATATCTCCTAAACTGGTGGGTCAAACTGAACAACCAATATATCAATTGGAAGCTATGATTCCCTGCTTTCATATGACATGAAAATCCAATGGCAGCCCCTCAGTCAAATTTTGGCACAAATGTCTTCTAAATCCTGACAGTTTTCTGAAAAACTCATGTTTCTATGTCAGTGGTGCTCAACCTCCAGAATTATCTGTATTTGGCCGCCGGCCCCCATCTGAAAATATGTTGTTCCATGGACCTCCCCAGAAGCAAAGTTTTGAGTTGAAAACATTCGCTCTGAAAGAATATACATTCATAGACTAAATAAAATACCATAGAATTATTACATTTTGTCAAGCTAGGATTTTCCTTTAAGTATCTCCTCTGAACCTCTTCAATGTCATCTGCTTGCAAACTGTGAGATAAACTGTGATGGAAGTATTCTGTGCATGCCGAAGGTTGAAACACTACTGAATTTGTCAATACCTTCACCTATAAAACTCTATTCCATAACTGTAGAGCCTAGATTTGTCCATTGGATAATCAAATAAAAAATGCAGTTTGAAGAGAAACAAATTCACAAACAAATTAATTATTCTCGAATTCTCTTATCTTAAAGTATTTTACCTATACACAAGGTGCATTGCACACTGAAACTTGAAAATAGTTCATCGTGTCTCTGGAATCAACTTAAACCAACCAAAATCTTTAACTTCCAAAATGGAAATTCACAAGAAAGTTTAAAAGGGAAATTAAGATAAACCTCACTCCAAATATATATCTGTCTTGTCTTCTGTGCATCTTTATCAAGGGTGGCGGTTAGGGGTGTAACGATATAGTAACTGCATCGAAAAATCGATTTTAATTTCATGAATCGAAGTATATCGAAATGAAAACAGCAACATTGATTAGTAGGGATGCTTTTTTATCCCGATCCGATTCCGATCATTAGATTTTGAGACATACCGATACCGATCTTTCCGGTCCGATCTTTATATTTTTATATAACACTTATGCCATATCACAATAGCACATATCCTAATCTATGTCACTCTAGTCTAGTCGTGTTGCCTTTCAATTATTGAAAGGCAAGACTGTCACTGTGTTTTTTTTCTTTCTATGAATCTATGAATATTATCATTTGTTTGGTATTGTTGTTAACCTTTTGTTTTTCTGTCTAAAGGTTTACAACCTTAATGAACCAACCAATCAACACAATGGAGCCAACAGTTCAAAAGAAACAAAGTTGGAAAATAAAAAGTTGATTTGAGTTGTAAATCTTGAGTTGTCTCTAGTCCTTTGGAGTTGAACAGGACATGAACTTGACAGTTAATTAGAGTGAATACAGCTTATAGGACATAAGTCAAGTTAAAACTCTCATTCAGAGAGAGTACTACTACAGGCAGCTATGCCATCATGCATAGCGGGGGTTGCATTTCCTTTGTTTTCATCATAGCTAGTCTTTCATGCCTCTGAGTGTGACTAGTCTTTGTTTGATGATCTCTGACTGGAGGAAGGAAAACAACTAGCAAACACAACATCTTTTTTTTTTTTTTTATCTCACTGCTTATACATCTTTCTTTAAGATTTACAATAAAAATATCTGATCTTTTCTCCCCGATTTCGATCTTTTGAAAATCATGTGATTGGAGCCAATTTCCAACCGGAATCAATAGGGACAACCCTATTGATTATGTATCGTATTGTTTTGCAATGCAAATAATCGGTATTGAATCGTTTTGCTATGCAAATAATCTTTTTTGTGCGTGGTATTTAGCAATTTTTAGAATAAAATATTTTAGATAAAAGAAAAAGGAGGGGATTAATTACTTAAAATAATGTCAATGTATTTGAAATAGTTACTGTATCAATTTCAAATCATTGAATCGTATCGGATCGCCATAATGAACCAATACCGTCCATGTATCGTATCGTCAACCACGTATCGTGATACGTATCGTATCGCTGTTAAAATCGCTACACCCCTAGTGGCGGTATAAGTGTGTGCGTGATACTGACTCTCCAAGCACTGCTGCTCTGCGTCCAGATGCTGCTGCTGCCGCGTGAGGTGAGCGGCCTGCGCCGACAGGATGAACAGGAAGGCCTGGTCTCCGTTCTGACGCACGCCGTGGCTGTACAGCGTGTCTCTGTCCCGCGCCAAGCGCTTCCCGATCACCCAGCGCTGCAGCGCCGGGTGGAACCCAAAGTCAGCGCTGATCTGTTAACACAGGGCAGTGGTTCTCAAACCTTTTCATGTCAAGGACCCCCAAATCCTATATGTATTAGGCAGCGGACCCCACATTTCAAAAGATATGCCAGTGAGTGACCCCCATAAGAGAGGACTTTTTACGGCTATAGCAGTGATTCCGAAACATATTAATTTCATGGACCCCCAGTTTCACTCACACACACATTAGGCTACGGACCCCCGATTTAATGGCATTTCTATCTCTGGTACCCCAATTTATATTTAAGACCACTGTTAATTTAACTCTGAGAGTGTACAACAAGAATCAAATGGGGTCCATTTGGTTCCATTTGTACACTCTCAGAGTTAAATTAACATTGATTTTACAATATAAATTGGGGTACCAGAGATAGAAATGCCAACAAATAGTGGACCGTAGCCTAATTCAGTTAAAACTGGGGGTCCTTGAAATTAAACGGTTTGGGAATCACTGTGAGAGCTGTAAAAGTCTTCTCTCATGGGGGACCCTGGCATATATCTTCAAATATGGGTCCTTGGGCTGATAAGAGTCGATTTGGGAGTCCTTGACATGAAAAAGTTTGGGAACCACTGTACTAAAGCAGCGGTTCCCAATTATTATTTTTTGACTGTGACCCAATAGAGACCGGCACAGAAACTATAGGGAAAATAGCAGATCTACAAGGAATTTCTTAGATGTGTTTGTTTGTTTTAAAATGTATAAACTATTGGAATTCTGACCCAAAATGGTTTCTGACCCACTGCTTGGGAACCACTGTAGTAGAGCACAGGTATATACACCTGTGATAATGATGTGATACATATTATATGATATGATATTATGTGTATAATACAGTATGCTAGAATATTCTTCTTATGGGGAAATTGTCACCTCACAGATGACAGATGTAAATGGTAAATGGTAAATGGTGCATTTATATAGCGGCTTTATCCAAAGCGCTTTACAGAGATTGTGCATTACATTCACCCATTCACACACACATTCATACACCGATGGCAGCGGAAACCATGCAAGGCACCAACTAGCACATCGGGAGCAATTAGGGGTTCAGTGTCTTGCTCAAGGACACTTCGACAGTAACTCTGGGGGAGCCCGGGTTCAAACTGGCAACCTTACGGTTACCATCCAGGCACTCTACCCCTGAGCCACCTACTACATGATTTTATTACCCTATTGTATTATGTTCTTGTCTTCTGTAAATGTCTGTGTAATCTCTGAGCCCTACCTTGTCTTTGAGTTGTGCTATCATCATCTCTGGAGACACCACGATGGTCACGGGGATGTAGTACTCTGACTGAGCGTCCTCCACTCCCACCTTCAACCTGCATGTGGCGCAGAATAGCACAGAGACAACACACAGAGACTAGTACCTGTCCCAACACCACTTTCTTTACAATTTATTTTGAAAAACATTTTCAAATTGTTCAACTAGCCGATCTACATCGACACATGAAACACATGTATAGTTTAAAGGACAAAATAGTTTAAGGGCAGAGATTAAAATAGGGTGCATTTTGCATCCCAAAACGCAGTTTATAGTTAAGGGACGCAATAAAACAACGCCAGTAGTGCATCCACGGGATGCACTACTGTTTTTTATTCTAGTTTATTTTGCTAGCTTTAGTTATAATAATCATTTCTTCTTCTGTTTTCTACATGAAAATAACCATATAAAATGAAATGGGAGTTAAATGCTGCAATTTGTAAATGGCAAAATGGGACTCATAAAATCATGTCCCTGGTTATTTGCTTATTTCCATCGAAATAAGTAGTAAAGTGTGCCGCTTGGGTTATTATTTACATTATGAAGAGAGGATATATACAAAAAAAAAAAAAAAAAGAGCGATGGTAATAAGCGAATTAGCACAACACCCCATAGCCCCATTCAATTCAATGCAATTCATTTAGGGCTTATGGTAGGGGAAATAGCCAATAAGGAGCTTTTGCACAAAATAACACCTGGACCTCTTTGGTGGGGATGTAACAACTACAAAAAAAGGTAAGAAAGCCTTTTAGTATGGAATTCTCCTTTAAGCTCAGACTACACCTACGGCCCACTTCCTCCTGATTGTGTCCTCTCTTTCCACGCACATAATAAAGCCTTAATTACCACACGACCGTATTTGTATATGGGCCTTTCAACTACACACAGCAACTTGGAATGTTGACAGGCCTCATTGCACACGTTTGTACACTTTCAGAGTTACAAAACCTGTCCTCAACCTCAACAAAATGTTGACAGGCCTCGATCTGCCACCATGTGTCAATGTGTGAATGTTATGCCCTTTGTAATGTGCTTTGGATAATTAGATAATATATAAAAGCACCGTTTCTCATTGACATGACTTCTGCAATGGCGTCTGGGGGTGTCCGCACATAATTCCGACGGAGCATTAGTCCGACATGCGGAGTACTCACCACATGTGCCACGGGTGTTAGAAATGTACTGGTACAGCGATTAGCATTGCTGCATCCCGCGTTGTTAAATAAAAGGCATTTTTATGCATTTATGCCATTGGCTTTCAACTACGCGCCCCTATCGGCCGGGAGGAGTGTGGCACTGGGTGTGTTCGATATAGGCACGCTGACCCGACCGCACTGCCAATACAAACTAATAGGCGGGTGCGCTCCCGGTGTGCAACTGTGAATTTCCCAAACGAACCCCGAAAAGTAGTCGGGGTGCTCGGATAAAAATGCTTTTTATTAAACAACGCGTGATGCAGCAATGCTAATCGCTGTACCAGCACATTTCTAACACCCGTGGCACATGTGGTGAGGACTTTATATTTGAAATCTGATTATCTGTTTATGTACACGTGTCATAAACACCTGTCATGATTGATAATCATGACAGTCATGTTTCAGGGCTAGGTTAGGTTAGGGTTTGAGGACCAGCAAAATGAGCATCAAAATCAGTTTAACCACTTTAACCATATTATACATTGGCTATTTTAGGAATTCTGAATATTTCCAAAACATTTTTAACTACATAAATCTTGTATGGGGGGTCCCTCCCTCCCTCCCTGGCACAAGAATATGTTCAGGTGGGGCCAGTCCGCAGAAGCCCAAATACATGAATGAATGTTTGAGAAGTGCTGACTTACTGTATGGAGGCTTGTGGATAGGCCTCTCTGTTGATGTTGACAGATACGGGAACACAGAGCTCAGACAGCCTCTGGGAGAGCCTGACGGCCTCCTGTTTCTCCCCAGTACTGATGGCCTCGCTCAGGGAGACAGCCAGCTCCTCAGCTGCATTGGAACGGAGTGGACGCACCAGGACAGCCAGGGTTATTATTATAATGGAGTGGACACACCAGGACAGCCAGGGTTCTTATTATAGATCTGCTGTACCGCTATTTATTATGAGCTGGATGGATGGATGGATGGACGCCGGTCAAACAGACAGACAGACAGACAGACAGACAGACAGACAGACAGACTTCGCAAACACACGCTCGCTCGCACGCACACACACACACTCACTCTCACTGGGAACAAGCTTGTCCTCAAAAATGCCTTTATCGGGTGTGCACACCATTTTCAATTAATCAAAACAATTAGAGACGTACGAATATACACAACTATATAGTCAAAACAGGAAATCATCATAGAGGAGGTAAAAAGGGAAAAGAAACATATAGGCCTACAGTGAGGGGGAAAAGGGGTGGGGGGATTCAGATTATACGGTGACCAGTTTCGAATTGCAGACGTCCGTAGGTGCCCTTTGAGGGCGGTTTTGAAGGAGTCAAGGGATTCTCATGTCTTAATGACTGTTGGTAGGGTGTTCCACATTTTGGTGGCATATAGGAGCGAAATGTATTTAGACCCTTGTTTGTGCCGAATCTGGGTTGCACATGGTTTGTTGAACTCCCTGTACACACACACACACACACACACACACACACACACACACACACACACACACACACACACACACACACGTTGCCCAACATATAAGTGGCACTTTGACCCTGCTGTCACTGTGGCTGTCAATACTCCATAGGACATGTTAATGAAAGTGTATTGTCTGTATATTCTCACCCTCTTTGAGACAGTCAGTGGAAGGAGATGTCATGATTGCCTACAAGGACAAACAAACAATCAATATTGAAAATGTTATTCACAGTTTGTAGAATGGTAGCCCTGGAACATGACTGTCATATAATACAAAAACTGCTACTGAGGATGTAACCAGAAAAAGCACTGTTAAGACTTTATATACATCCACAGGGCTCCTCCATTTTCAATTGTTAATCAGTTATTTTCTGAAAGCGACACTTGAGCTAAATGAGCTACTGTATTTATTTACTGTATTATTTCACACAGCCTTTCAGTTTCAAATCGTACTTAGGCTATTCTAAAGTTATACTCACTTGAGCACCGCCCACCGGGCTATTGTCTGCAGTGGAATGTCCAGTTGAAAGATAATGTTCTTTATGGCATTATTAACTGTACAGTATAGTTTCAGAGTCTTGTGTTTCTACACGCAGCACAACCGAATAGAAAGTGAAACTATAGGAAATATAGCCTGGCACTTGCTTTCAGGAAGTGTTTTGCATGCCCCGCCCTCTCTTCGATGAGGCTACACATGAAAATATATTATTGGGAAGTTGTTGTTTTTTGCACGCACTTCAAAAACGTTGGATTATTGGGAATAGCTGTGAAACCTTTTTGACCTTTTTTTTGTATATATATATATATATATATATATATAGGCCTAAAAAATTGTTTTAGGCTAGACTAATTTTGACTACTTTAAGAAGAATAGAATACAAATAGAACAGAATAATGAAGTCACAGACAGTTGTGTGTTTATATATCCATCCAGCAGAGGGCAGTGTCTATCAAGAGGCCAAATAAAAAAGTTACTGTCAATATTTACAGACCTTTAAAAAAAGGTACCCTCATGTTTGTCTTTATTAAAAATACATTGAGGTGGATGATTTGAAATAGAAACAATTACTTAAACATAATATCCTATGTCAAATTACCACTCACATTAAAGGCTATGGACAGGCTATCTGTTCCCTATGCATAAGGGAACAATAGTGCCTTACATGTATTGCAATTGCAAATAAATACAAAATAAACGGGATACATTTTTAATGGCAGTGGCACTGGTATTTGAATGGCACTGTATACGGTATATTGTTCTCTCCGCTACCATGTCCATATAAGAACCAATCACAGATGGAGATGGAGGAGGAGGAGGAGGAGATTATTATAGGCACATTATCTTCTGCGTGGCGCACAAAGTTACTGAGCATCTTCATCGTTCCTTGTCTTGAATCCTCCACTGACTCCACTGACTGCATCATCTCATCCTCTACTTACAACACCTGCTGGTTGTGTTGTCGTCTATATAAGGTCAACACTGACAACACCAAGAGAAGACAAATCAGTGCAGTTATTCTGGAAAATTGTGTTTTTTTTGGCGGACATAATTGAAAGAAAAGATGCTCGCCTGCACGGAGATGATTACCATGTGCCTCCAGTCCGCGAAACAGAAGCACCTGCTCCGGGCTCAGCAGCAGCAGCCGCTGCAGAGCGCCACAGTGCACGGGCTGCCCATATTCCATGACGTGAGTGCATCTTATCTCACTTTAAATATAATCTTTTACAGTCAGTCTCTGAACTGAAGCCTGAAGGGAACTGGTGCTTTAAAAAATATATAAATATGAATTATGCAGACAATCAGCCTAGATGTTGTTGTCGTTGTGTCGTACGTGTGACTCGTGTGTGTGTGTGTGTGTGTGTGTGTGTGTGTGTGTGTGTGTGAGAGTGTGTGTGTGTGTGTGTGTGTGTGTGTGTGTGTGTGTGTGTGTGTGTGTGTGTGTGCGCGTGTGTGTGCTCGCACACATAGTGAAGGAACTTAAGACATCTGCCGCCCCTGCATGATAAAGTATAAGTTCAGATCACAGCTGGACAGATTTTGGAAAGCAGATTTTGTCTGTTGGTGGGGGGGGTCCCCCACCTAGCAAAATACACATACACGCACACGCACATTGCACACACACACACACACACGCACACACACACGCACACACACACGCACACACGCACACACACACACACACACACACACACACACACACACACACACACACACACACACACACACACACACACACACACACACACACACACACACACACACACACACACACACACGTCACCTCGTCTGTCCCAATATGAAGGCCTGAAGTGTTTGGAGGCTGGACCTGTGAGTCTAGTCCCCGAGGAGCAATTTACTTTGAACAGCAGTAAAATACAGTAAAACATACTGGCATACAGATATAGTGCACTTATAAATACACATACTTTAAGGGGCACTTAAAAGAAGGTCCTGTGTTCGATTCCCTCTGGGGACGCTGTGGGCGTCATCAGTGCCCATACCCGAGGCGGGGTTGTCGAAAGGGCCTTTCTCTATCAGGCCGGGGCGCCTGATGGAGGGGAAAGGAAGTGGACAGATATACCAGATTACATTAGATCATTGACACTGGGTGAAAAAATGGGTTGCAAAATCATGGGATTAAAAATAAAAAAATAAATACACATCCTTGATTAACACTTCGAGAGCAGCAAGGAAGCAAGATTGGGAGTATAATAAAAACAACAGTCACCAGTCCTAGAGAATTACAGACTTTGGCTTTTCTAATGAGGTGGTTGATTTACAAGTAACTAGCTACCAGAAGAACGTACTGGTAGCTATAGTTACCATTCCATTGATGAATGGCACAGATTACAACAAGTAATTTCATTGGGGTTTTTCTGTTGTTGGATGCAGGGCAGAATAGCGTTCTGCTCTGCAAGCAGCTAGTCTGTCCAATTTAAAACCAACGTCAATGGAATAAAGTACTTCATGTATCTGTTAATGGCACTTGGGTGCCAGAGAGAGCCACCATCCCTAAAGGATAGTTACTCATCCATCAATGATCGTGCAGAGAGTGTTGGCGAGGCAGGGGCTCAAATCCCGTAAGAGGGCACTCTTTTACAAAAATAGCTGATCTACAAGCTCTCAACGCATCGCAGTGCGACGCCTATGTGCAACTTCGCCTATGTGCAACCCAGCACTCTTTATCTACTGGAGATGCGGGTGTAACGACATGGATTTCGACACAAATTTGTTCAACAACAAAATGCTGCGTTCCAGGTCCAGGAGACTTCGGAAAAAAGTAATTCTTCTGAAGGCTGCCTTCTGGTATGGCATGGAAAGGAAAGGAGTGGCATTTAGCATTTCTTTCACCATAGTAAATGCTGCGTTCATGGTCTGGAGAGGGCAGTCTCTCAGTTGTTTTACAGAAGGATAAAAGGCCAGGGGCTGAAGCCCCCTTTAATGTCTATGTGTGCACGTCCCTGCTCCCCGGGACCTAAACTATACTGAAAATAGGCAATCTACAAGCTCACGACGGCACGTACAACCTTTTCTTTTACATTTTAGATTTTGAAAATATTTTGAAATCATTTGAAAACATTCCTAGGAAATGTATCTTAAAAAAAATGGGGTCTGTTGTTAGTGTTGTATGAAATGTATGATAATGTCAGGAAAGACGTTGATATGGTATATATACACTGCTCTAGCTAGGTTAGTTCTGTCTGTATTCTCAAACTGGATTAGTTACTCTTACTCATCCATCAGTATAGCCTCTAGCTGCGTTAACGATGTGTCAGAGCCTCCCTGACTGTCTTCTCTCTGCTCCCTCTCATACATTGCATAGGGTCCAATTATAAGGACATGTCATGTAGCATACTGTCACTGTACTATATGCATATTCCACCACATACAGTACATCCAGTAGCAAATACTGCCCAAATACTGCCTGAGGCAGTCTGTGTGTGTGTGTGTGTGTGTGTGTGTGTGTGTGTGTGTGTGTGTGTGTGTGTGTGTGTGTGTGTGTGTGTGTGTGTGTGTGTGCGCGTGTGTGGCAGTCTGCCTGACAATTTAGTTGACTGTCAACCTTCTTGTGCTGCTTTTACAGACACAGACACATTCAAAAGCAGTCACTTCCACCATCTACTGTACACATGCATGTCGCAATCACAAACACGCAAGAGTGAGCACACATGCACGGTGTGCACACACACGCACAGTCGCACACGCATCCACACACGCGCTCGCTCGCACACGCACGCACACACACACACACACACACACACACACACACACACACACACACACACACACACACACACACACACACACACACACACACACACACACACACACAGCATTGTTTTATGGTTGGCAAGTCAGAAAAAGTCAAATTATTTTCAAGCCAAGACACAATATTTTAGTGTATTTATAGAAACACCAGACTATGTCCTGTCCACTGAAATCTCCTGCCCCGGAGAGAGAAATTTAATTACAACATTGAACCCAGCTACTGTATGAGTTACTGTACATTCAATACCCTTTCCCAGGTCTTGATTATGTACATGCATCTTCCGTTTCCTCATTTACAATTTAGCAGACGCTTAGAGCGATTTACAGTAAGCAAGAACAAAAAACATGGTAATACATCAAATAGATATTACATATTACAAATACATGTTTGTTTCTTAAGCCTAGTTCAGACCAAAGATTTGTAATGAAACAAAATAAATTTAAGCCCGGTTTATACTATTTTACAAGCTCATAATGCATATTTGGTGTGCCACACCATCAGACATACAACAGAGCATAAATTAAACATTAGAACATTGTGAAGAAAAAGCTTAGCTAACACACAACACATTCTGGGCAGGAAACCCTTTTGATGTTTTAAGCATTAGGTTATTCTTAAACTACACAGGTTCATCCCGATGTTCTGGGCATTTTTGTAATGTTAGTGTTAGTATAAAGCAGGTAAAAGAGTAACATTTGAGGCAGACTACAGTCACTCTACAGTTCACTGTAGTAGAAGAGGTGCGGGTTTACCCCGCAGCTATGTCGGCTCCGCCTACAGGAAATACGTAAGCTGCGACCATGAGACCTGTTTCTGAATTTGTCTATATATTCTTTCAGAGCAAACGTTTTTAACTCAAATCTTTGCTTCTGGGAGGTCCCTGCCCTGGAACATCATATTTTCAGATGGTGGTCGGCGGCCAAATCCAGATAATTCTGGGGGTCTTTGACATGAAAAAGGTTGAGCACAACTGACATGGAAACATACGTTTTTCAGAAACTGTCAGGATTTAGACGACATTTGTCGTCCTCAGGTCTAAATGGGTTAAATTGCCTCACTGCTCATAAGCATCATATATTTTTGTATAATATCTTCTGTTTTGGCGAAGGAAAAATAAGTTGTGCAGTTCCATGTGATATATTATGCGTTCGGAAGATAAATGTATCAGTAATACTGTGAGGAAATGCTATAGGAAGCCTTCCTATAGCATTTCCTTGTTTCTTTTAGTGCATGCTATATTTATTGGATAGAGTCCTTTCCAGAAACTGGGTTAGGTTTTTTAAAGATTGGCTTATGGGGAGACTGAAATGGCACCCCGCTGGGCCACAATTATTCTGCAGACTGCAGAGACAGCAAAATGTTGTTTTGTATTGAACTGTCCTGCCATAAGTCACACAGCTGTACACTAAGATTACATCTGCAGTACATCTGCACACACTTTGATAAATCACACTGAAGTGAGGGCACAGGGGCATCCACTATATTTATATTGGCCATATGACGTTTAGAAGATTCAGAACACTTTCCTGGGGGACTTTATATGATTTAAATTATAGTTTTCTTTTTACAGTGTACTGTTGATAAAATGTTTGAGAATCACTGCACTGGGATATTATGACACTGCCAGCACTTTAATGAGAGCGGCTGAATACGTTATAGTTAGCCTCATGGGCATGGCTTGATTGACCAGAATGGCAGCAAGGGCAGAATCCATTTCTTGCGACCGACTGCCGTCGCGACCGTCGGTCCGTCGGGGGGTCCGTCGGTCCGTCGGGAGGTCCGTCGGTCCGTCGGGGGGTCCGTCGGTCCGTCGGGGGGTCCGTCGGTCCGTCGGGAGGTCCGTCGGTCCGTCGGGGGGTCCGTCGGTCCGTCGGGGGGTCCGTCGGTCCGTCGGGGGGTCCGTCGATCCGTCGGGGGGTCCGTCGGTCGTAACTCTGTCATTTCTCTACCGTATAGGACGGGGGTGGTCTCATTTGAATCGTGTGGACCCCCCGGGGGCGTCTATGGGGGTCTCAAGTTTCGGGGACCCCTGGGGACCCCCAGGGACCCCCAAATGGTAACTCTGTCATTTCTCTACCGTTTTGGACGTGGGTGGTCTCATTTGAATCGTGTGGCCCCCCTGGAGGTTTCTATGGGGGTCTCGAGGTTCGGGGACCCCTGGGGACCCCCACGGACCCCCAAATGGTAACTCTGTAATTTCTCTACCGTTTTGGACGTGGGTGGGCTCATTGGAATCGTGTCGCCCCCCTGGAGGTTTCTATGGGGGTCTCGAGGTTCGGGGACCCCTGGGGACCCCCACGGACCCCCAAATGGTAACTCTGTAATTTCTCTACCGTTTTGGACGTGGGTGGGCTCATTGGAATCGTGTCGCCCCCCTGGAGGTTTCTATGGGGGTCTCGAGGTTCGGGGACCCCTGGGGACCCCCACGGACCCCCAAATGGTAACTCTGTAATTTCTCTACCGTTTTGGACGTGGGTGGGCTCATTGGAATCGTGTCGCCCCCCTGGAGGTTTCTATGGGGGTCTCTAGGTTCGGGGACCCCTGGGGACCCCCAGGGACCCCCAAATGGTAACTCTGTCATTTCTCTACCGTTTTGGACGGGGGTGGGCTCTTTGGAATCGTGTGGCCCCCCTGGAGGTTTCTATGGGGGTCTCGAGGTTCGGGGACCCCTGGGGACCCCCACGGACCCCCAAATGGTAACTCTGTAATTTCTCTACCGTTTTGGACGTGGGTGGGCTCATTGGAATCGTGTCGCCCCCCTGGAGGTTTCTATGGGGGTCTCGAGGTTCGGGGACCCCTGGGGACCCCCACGGACCCCCAAATGGTAACTCTGTAATTTCTCTACCGTTTTGGACGTGGGTGGGCTCATTGGAATCGTGTCGCCCCCCTGGAGGTTTCTATGGGGGTCTCTAGGTTCGGGGACCCCTGGGGACCCCCAGGGACCCCCAAATGGTAACTCTGTCATTTCTCTACCGTTTTGGACGGGGGTGGGCTCTTTGGAATCGTGTGGCCCCCCTGGAGGTTTCTATGGGGGTCTCGAGGTTCGGGGACCCCTGGGGACCCCCAGGGACCCCCAAATGGTAACTGTCATTTCTCTACCGTTTTGGACGGGGGTGGGCTCTTTGGAATCGTGTGGCCCCCCTGGAGGTTTCTATGGGGGTCTCGAGGTTCGGGGACCCCTGGGGACCCCCACGGACCCCCAAATGGTAACTCTGTCATTTCTGTACCGTTTTGGACATGGGTGGGCTCATTTGAATCGTGTCGCCCCCCTGGAGGTTTCTATGGGGGTCTCGAGGTTCGGGGACCCCTGGGGACCCCCAGGGACCCCCAAATGGTAACTCTGTCATTTCTCTACCGTTTTGGACGTGGGTGGGCTCATTTGAATCGTGTCGCCCCCCTGGAGGTTTCTATGGGGGTCTCTAAGTTCGGGGACCCCTGGGGACCCCCAGGGACCCCAAATGGTTAGTCTGTAATTTATCTCCGTTTTGGACGGGGGTGGGCTCTTTGGAATCGTGTCGCCCCCCTGGAGGTTTCTTTGGGGGTCTCAAGGTTCGGGGACCCCCAGGGACCCCCAAATGGTAACTCTGTCATTTCTCTACCTCCCGTTTTGAGGGAGGTCAGAATCCATTTCTTGCGACCGCGCGATTCGAACCAGCGGCCCCAACACAAAAAAATTGAGAGGCGAGAGATTAGACCGCTACACTACAGCGGCCATACGTTACAAAGAAGTGTTTCATTGGACTTATAAAGACAATAGCACCCAGCTGCAGTTTCGCAAGGGGAGGGACCGGAAGTGCTTTTTCCCACACACACCATGTCCAGACCATAGACCACAGACACACGACCATATGCATTTAATTTACTATGAAAACCTGCATTTCCCGTCAGTCAGTCAGTCAGTCAGTAAGTGTGTCATGTCACGCCTCGTGTCATGCCTCCATATATGGTCACGCCTCGTGACACGTCATACCACCATATATGGCCGTTTCCATATATGATATAAGATCCCGACACTGACCTCATCAAACCCTGGATAGCCATACATTGAAAAGACTGGATCATCACCTAGATCTCCATATATGGAGCTGAGGCGGCCAGCAACTCTACATCTGACCTCATAATGTAGTAATCAGCTCATAATATAATTAAAAGACGAGCACATAACGTAATAGATATAATGATACTGACATGATACTGACATGATACTGACCATGATACTGACATGATACTGACCATGACACTGACATGATACTGACCATGATACTGACATGATACTGACATGATACTGACCATGACACTGACCATGATACTGACATGATACTGACAATGACACTGACATGACACCGACCATGACACTGACATGACACCGACCATGACACTGACCATGACACTGACATGACACTGGCCATGACACTGACATGACACCGACCATGACACCGACCATGACACTGACCATGACACTGACATGACACTGACCATGACACTGACATGACACCGACCATGACACTGACATGACACTGACATGACACCGACCATGACACTGACCATGACACTGACATGACACTGACCATGACACTGACATGACACCGACCATGACACTGACATGACACCGACCATGACACTGACCATGACACTGACATGATACTGACCATGACACTGACATGATACTGACATGACACTGACGATGATACTGACATGACACTGACCATGATACTGACATGATACTGACCATGATACTGACATGATACTGACCATGACACTGACCATGACACTGACCATGATACTGACATGATACTGACCATGATACTGACATGATACTGACCATGACACTGACCATGACACTGACATGATACTGACATGACACTGACCATGACACTGACATGATACATGATACACTACTTTAGTGATGTAAAGGCAAAACATACAAAAAATGTCAATAAATAAATAAATATAAATAATAATATTTATATTAATATAAATAATAATAAATAAATAATAAATAAATAGTTGTAAACAATTTGTACTATAATCAATAAACCATGAATAAAATAATAAAAACAATAATAAATAAATAAAATAATAATATAAATAAATAAATAAATAAATAAATAATAATAAATAAATTAAATAATAAATAAATTAAATAAATAAAGAATATAAAAAATAATATTTATATTAATATAAATAATAAATAAATAGTTGTAAACCATTTGTACTATAATCAATCAACTATAAATAAATAAATAAATAAATAAATAAATAATAATAAATAATACATAATAAATAAATAGTTGTAAACCATTTGTACTATAATCAATAAACCATAAAAATAATAATAATAATAATAATAATAATAATAATAATAATAATAATAATAAATATATATATATATATATATATATATAAATAATATTTATATTAATATAAATAATAATAAATAAAGAAATAGTTGTAAACCATTTGTACTATAATCAATAAACCATGAATAAAATAATAAAAACAATAATAAATAAATAAAAATAATAATATAAATAATAATAAATAAATACATAAATACATAAATACATAAATACATAAATACATAAATATAAATATAAATATAAATATAAATATAAATAATAATAAATAAATAAATAGTTGTGAAAGTGATCTGTCGGAATGGTGGGACTTTTTCTGCCGCGGGTCCCTGTCGGAATGGTGGGACTTTTTTCTGTCGGAATGGTGGGATGTTTACAAATATGAAGCATACCACCATTCCGACAATTAGAAGTCAATGTAGGAGTGGCAGCATGTAGGAATGGAGAGTGAACACCCTCAGGAAGACAGCTCTCCCCCTATCCACAAGGAGGAGCAGTGCATTCCTAAGTCACTTCCGGTTGAACGATCAACAACATCCTGTAGTAGTTTGACCCTAGTCAATAGTTTGGCTGGTCCTGATTTCTAAGCTAATGCTGTATTTTTCATAACTAAGTCACGATTCAAATGAGACCACCCCCGTCCAAAACGGTAGAGAAATGACAGAGTTACCATTTGGGGGTCCCCAGGGGTCCCCGAACCTTGAGACCCCCAAAGAAACCTCCAGGGGGGCGACACGATTCAAATGAGACCACCCCCGTCCAAAACGGTAGAGAAATGACAGAGTTACAATTTGGGGGTCCCCAGGGGTCCCCGAATCTTGAGACCCCCAAAGAAACCTCCAGGGGGGCGACACGATTCAAATGAGACCACCCCCGTCCAAAACGGTAGAGAAATGACAGAGTTACAATTTGGGGGTCCCCAGGGGTCCCCAGGGGTCCCCGAACCTTGAGACCCCCAAAGAAACCTCCAGGGGGGCGACACGATTCAAATGAGACCACCCCCGTCCAAAACGGTAGAGAAATGACAGAGTTACAATTTGGGGGTCCCCAGGGGTCCCCAGGGGTCCCCGAACCTCGAGACCCCCATAGACGCCCCCGGGGGGGCGACACGATTCAAATGAGACCACCCCCGTCCAAAACGGTAGAGAAATGACAGAGTTACAATTTGGGGGTCCCCAGGGGTCCCCAGGGGTCCCCGAACCTCGAGACCCCCATAGACGCCCCCGGGGGGGCGACACGATTCAAATGAGACCACCCCCGTCCAAAACGGTAGAGAAATGACAGAGTTACAATTTGGGGGTCCCTGGGGGTACCCAGGGGTCCCCGAAACTTGAGACCCCCATAGACGCCCCCGGGGGGTCCAAACGATTCAAATGAGACCACCCCCGTCCTAAACGGTAGAGAAATGACAGAGTTACGACCGACGGACCCCCCGACGGATCGACGGACCCCCCGACGGACCGACGGACCCCCCAACGGACCGACGGACCTCCCGACGGACCGACGGACCCACCGACGGACCGACGGACCCCCCGACGGACCGACGGACCTCCCGACGGACCGACGGACCCCCCGACGGACCGACGGACCTCCCGACGGACCGACGGACCTCCCGACGGACCGACGGACCTCCCGACGGACCGACGGACCTCCCGACGGACCGACGGACCGACGGACCCCCCGACGGACCGACGGACCTCCCGACGGACAGGTCCGTCGCGACGGCCGTCGGCCGCAAGAAATGGATTCTGCCCTCCCTCCAGAATGGCCCGCCAAAAAGGGAAACAACAAATAAGCTTTGTCAGATGAGCCTTCTCCGCAGCCCACACAATATGTTAAGCTTCTTAGCTTGTATTGTTGAGATCATAAAATTCATTTGGATCCAATTTTGAGAATCGCTGATCCATGATGCACCACTGGGGGTTGAATTTTAGTGTCTATAAAACTGCTTAAGCTTTGCTAGTGACACATCATCATGAGATATCGATCCAGAGATAACTACAACTGCGTACACTAAAATGGCCCACATTTCACTGCGACATGTTGTGAGGTTGTACTCTTTTCAGTGCACAAAATAATGCACAACCAAGTATATAATTGCGCCACCCTTATCCCTTATCCCTAAACTTTGTAGCCGATCTACATCTATATCTATATACAGGTACAGGGCATTGCATGCTGGATGTAGAAGTGGTTGCACCACTTAAAAAATAGGTTTAGGGTTAAGGGTTAAGGGGTGGCGCAAGATATAGCCGATGGTCTAATTTCCATTTGTTTGTGGATGAGTCCCTTGTTGCAGCATGATACTGTACAGCCAGGTTGACATGTGGAAGATAGGATAACAAGAGAAAGCCTTTACAATCCCCCTTTCTTACTATATTGATCCAAGTAGCTTCAGTATAGATTAGATACAGGGAGAGGAATGTATACTGTACAAGCTGCAGCAGCCCACGCTAATAGTGGATGAAGCATTTAGTGTCTCAAAAAGGAGTTCAGGTCAGGAACAATTTGTGTTTGTGGTGAAATCATTTCTTCCATTGTTTTTGTTCTCTCTCTCTAGAGAGCTCTCTCTCTCTCTCTAGACGTTGATTAGCATCTACAGTAGACGCGTCTATATATAAACAGCAACAAAAAAACTTTCATTTTTAGACCAATTTTTAGATGGTCATTTAGACGTCTAATAGCTTGAAAAATGCTCAGTGGGATTGGTCAGAAGAGGATAAACAAACATTCCCATATGAAATTAATTATTGATCTGTGCATTAATAAAAAGGAAAATAAAAATCACACTGTTGGCAGAGATAGTGGAGTGGATGAATGTTGTTCACAAGCTTCATATTTTACCGTAGAATGCCTTGCCCAGATTAAAAAATCCCTGTGAAGATCCATCAGTATCAGTTAAGCCTCCGAGGTGAGCATACAGTATCAGATCTCATCAGAATAGCAGCGCTCTGGGAAGCAGGAGGGACTGACCTTTTGGGAGCTTGCTGTAAATGATGCATTATTATCTCCTGACACCAGAGAGCCAAAAGACGCAGACAGCTATGGCAGGGAGTGGCTTTTAGCTAGACCTGGAATGGATTGTGATGTTTGGTAGGAGTCCAGACGAGTGAAAAAGTGTATACTGTGCCATAGGGAGAGAGATGGTATTGATGAAGATGGAATAATGACAAAGGACAGGATAGTCCATGTCTTGTCTAGCAGGTAGTTATTGTAATAGCTAAAGGGGAATAATTTGTGATTTAGTTGTATAAAGAGTTTGCTGCTCACACCGTTTTGAAAGCTCCCAAAACAGAGCGGACAAAAATGCAATGTTTCGGCCTCACTGGCCTTCGGCAGGTATCTATCTAATTATACCTACTGTATACCTGCGGGAGATCCTGTTGTTGTTGATGATGATGATGTGGCGTGGTGTCATGTGTATTTTGTTTATCAGAAAGAATACAAAAAATGAGCAATGGCTCGCACATATCTTTGTGCCAGCAAAATTAAACAAAAAACTAATTTTATCCTGTATGCCAGTCACTGCAGGGAATGACAATTTTCTTTAGAAGAGTGCTTTGGTCTTTCATCTCCTCTGTTTGACTAATTGGTCACTGGCACTGCAGACCTGATGGTTTGGTTTCAGCCTCCATTTGCAGCAACAACATGACAGGCTGACAGCGTTGGCATATTGAATATAAGACTGTATTTGGAAAACGTTTGAATTATACCGACTTGAAAACAAATCATCCAATTCACCCTTTGTCAAGTCCCGCACGTGGCTGTGCCCTTAGAGTATATATGAATAGAGACGGCACCCGGAGGAATGGACATAGTGGCCGAATTTGGTATTGCAGCTCGAGCCAGCGCTGGTCCGTTGACTATCATTGCACACGTTCATGTTATTGGGGCCATGACACGTGAACGAATGTTTCATACGTGAACGCGCACAAACGGCACAATGATAGTCAACTACCAGCGCGTTCATGTTATTGGGGCAATCCATCCCAGAATGCACTTGTTCCTAGGAGTGAAATCGCCTCATGCGCTTTTGAGCAACTTAATGCAAGTGGATGGGAGGAGGAATCCGGTGCCGTCTCTATTCATATATACTCTAAGGTTGTGCCCCACTTCGCACTCATTGGTTGCCGTTTCATGGTTGGACAAAAATCCTCTCTCCATCCACTACCATTGAAATAGCTTCATATTGATATTCTGTGCACTCAATTCTTATTTTAAACTTGGTGTCAGTAAAAAGGAACATCACAGCTGCATAATGTTTTTAGTTTTGAGTTTTTCCCCAAAAAGATGTTTCAAATTCAACATAAACAAGCTGGCGGAAACAGGGCAGAACAAGGCAGAAAAAGCCTACTGGTTAGTCAGTCAGGGACCAATCAGAAGGCTGACAAAGGGTGAATTCCAACTATTTTTACAATTTACAATTTGGGCATTTAGCAGACACGCTTTATCCAAATGGACTTGCAGTAAACAAGGTAATATATAGTGGCTCAGTGATCTAGGATCATAGGTAAACCAAGAACCTAGCATCAGTCTAAGTCATTTTTTTTATATTAAACTATACAAACTATAGCATGCCAGGTCAAAAAACAAGAAATGATCACACAGTGATATTTGTCAGGTGAAAGAAGCGCTGCAGGTTTCTTTATTTAGCTCAGCCGGTCTCAATCATAACATTACGTTACATAACTATTACCTGTAACCAATACATGATGACAGCAGTGTGTGTTGCAGCCAATCGCGACTAGGTCCTCAGTATGACTCATGTATGACTAGGTCTTCTATACATTTCATGAGCTTTCACTGGTCAGGTTTCACCTGACAAAAAACATGCTATCTCTGCTGTCGGGAGGAAACCTCATAAATCCAAAATGTTCATTTTTCAGGAAATTAAAAATATAAAACTTTCAGGAAATTAAGTAAACCTTATATTTTTAAAACAAAGCAATACAGCCTCATCAAAGTTGGTGTTGTAACTTTATATATTGTCAATTACTTCCATGAGAGGGAGAGAGGTGGTGGAGTTAGTTGCTTTAGCAGACATTTTGAGGGTCCAATGGAGTTAAGAGGTTTTGTCCAAAGCACTTTTTACTACTTTCCATTGGTTAATATTTTCGAAACAACACAGTAAAGGGTGTTCAATAACACTGATGGAGTTATGAGGTTTCCTCCCGACAGCAACGAGTTTATGCTAGCTCTCACATAAACAAAGGGGGTGAAAACATTGATCTTAAAAATGCAGCAATGGCCTAGGATATAAATGACCTGTCCTCTATATCCATAACATAACGAGTAGGGCTGCACACATAGGCAGACACTGCAGACAGACAGTGGGGAAGAACACAAGCAGAGACCTGCAGCTTGTTAGCGATAACGACTGCAGCTGTTATTATTAATAACATGTAGGTCAAAATTGGCAGGCCTGTCAGTCCTGAGTGGGTGAGATGCCGGTTGGACGTGGAAGCACAATAATATGTAAAGGAAAGGATAATATCTGGCTAGGTGGACATTGTCAGGAGATAATTCACCGACAGGGAGTTTAACCACCGAGGCGAATCCGAGGTGGTTAATCACCCTGAAGGTGAATTATATCCCGACAATGAGCAGCTAGCCAGATATTATCCTGCTTATTACATGGCTACCTAACATAAATTAATAATAAATTGACCCAAAACACAACAAAAAAAGTATTCCATAAGTTTGTGCTGGCTTTGTCTGCCCAGCTGTCACTAGTGTGTATGTGTGTGTGTGTGTGTGTGTGTGTGTGTGTGTGTGTGTGTGTGTGTGTGTGTGTGTGTGTGTGTGTGTGTATGTGTATGTGTGTGTGTGTGTGTGTGTGTGTGTGTGTGTGTGTGTGTGTGTGTGTGTGTGTGTGTGTGTGTGTGTGTGTTTACATGGCTGTCATGTTGGAAACAGCAGTAAAACAAGTGGGGCGCAGCTGCACAGCTGGTGCTCAGAGGGTTTGATTAGGCATGGGGTCTGTTATAGAGCGGAGCGGTCATTATCAAGAAATAATTCTCTGTGAGGATCATAATTACAGTATATGACTCTGCATGAGGAAAAGTATTTTTGTATTATAATAACATTGTTTTATAGTTCAAGTTTCTAATGACTTTTTGTTTTGTATTATTTGCCATGATTTTAATTACCTGGACTTGCTTATTGCCCTGAGAGAATCAGTGATATCTTGCCTATACAACCCCCAAAACTAATCTTCTCTCACTTTTCTTTCCCCTCCAGATTTTTCGCAGAGCAGACAAAAATGGTGAGTACAATGACATAACATGCTTGTTGATGATGAATCTGTCACACCGTGACAGGCGTGTGTGTGCGTGTGTGCGTCCGTGCGTGCGTGTGTGCGTGCGTGCGTGCGTGTACTGTCCCCATTGCGAGGGGTTGTACTGTCCCCATTGTACTGTCTATGATGCCACCATGAGCCTAGTCCTGAACACCGTTGTGAGAACGAATATGATTGATTGATTGATTGATTCTTTATTGCAGACTCAGGGGAATCCATATCACAGTACATAACAACAACACAATAGATTAAAAAAATAGAAATATGGCTATTAGAGACGCTGCTGAGTGACATTCTTGCTGTATTTTTCCAAGACATGTGTCATAGGCCTGTGATTGTAACATAACTGCACCCATATAATGTTTGTGTTGTGTCCTTGTGCATTTCCCTTTGTGTGGACATAAAGAAATTCTTAAAATGTGTGTGTGTGTGTGTGTGTGTGTGTGTGTGTGTGTGTGTGTGTGTGTGTGTGTGTGTGTGTGTGTGTGTGTGTGTGTGTGCGCGTGTGTGTGTGTGAGGGTGTGTGTGTGTGTGTGTGTGTGTGTGTGTGTGTGTGTGTGTGTGCGCGTGTGTGTGTGCGTGTGCACACACCTCATACAAATAATAGCTGGGCATAGCAAGATAACGTGTTTTCATAATAAACAGCTTCCAAATGCTGCTCCTCTTCTCTCTCTATGATAGATCAGCTATTTTAGTTATATTGTTTTATTGTTGACCATTCTTGGAAATGTTTCAACATTGCCATTAATATGCCACAATAATATTTACGAAAAAAATTCTAATAAAAAAATTCTAAATAACATTGTCACATACAAATACTGTACTTTCTTTGTTTTTGAATGATAACTAACTGCTATTATGCGTAATCAGTCTGACAGCCAACTTAGTTTTTGAAAACCACCACAGTTCATCAGTGGTGGAAAGTAACTTAGTACTTTTACTTAAGTACAGTACTATCAAGTAATTTTGAGGTATTTGTACTTAGGCATGTACTTGAGTATTTCCAATTTCCAGTACTTGTACTTCTACTCCACTATATACATCTCAGAGCCAAAATGTTTACTTTTACACCACTACAAGTATTTGTTGTCAGGATATGATTTTAGGACCCAGAAGCGGACGGAAACAGGTTGAAGGTTAAACAGAGTTTTAATTGTAATTCAGTTCACAGGAAAGGAAGTCCAAACAAGTCCATGAACATAGAACCACAAAAAACCCTGGCAATCAAATCCAATATCCGGCAGGCAAAGGGAAGGTCAGAATCCAGGCAGGAGGTCAAAGAACAAAAGCTAAATGCAAGCAAAACTGGTGGGACTGGAGCAGAGAGCACAGGGACACAGGAGATATAATCTGGCAGAGAACAAAGAGACAAACAGGGTTTAAGTAGACTGAGGTCAGATTCTCACCTAATACTTCGGTAGACTTGGATGCGTATGGGCGGGGAAATTGAGGTTCTTGCATATTTAATTGGCTGCGGTTTGCCTTCACACTGTCATTCGCAGCAATTGGAAACGCAGCACGGGGGACCTTTATCAATGTGTTCCATTCATAAACTAGCCTACACAGTGAAATCTATGGTGATAAAATTACACTCATAACGTGCATGTGTCGTGCCGTCTGGGACCCCCCCCCCCCCCCCCCCTCTCTCTCTACGCACGCAGCCGCCACACACTGTTCTTTTGGGCATGGAGGCACAGCGCTGTGCCTCCATGCGCACTGATATAACTCCCCAGTCCCCACACAGTGACAGCACTCCATAGCACTCCATGTTTACGGCACGCACAGACAGACAGACAGAATATTCTGTAGGCTATAATAGGCTACACTGCAGTGTTTTTATGTGTTTTCTTAAGCAATTGATTAATGTACACGTCCTCATTTCGATCAGGGCTTCAGTCTCCTTATTCGACCACGTCTATCCACAGTAATGGGACATCTTTGCGCTGCGTAAAATATGCCTTCTCCGTCTCCAACTGTGTTCAGCTCCTCACCCGCCACATTATGTTTGCTTCATTTCCTTTATTTACTGCGGATTGCATTCACACCTGCACCGAGTGGAAGTGCGATTGGAAGCGAAGCGAAACCCCCGTTTTTGGGCGGAGTAAAATGCGGTTCTTTGCTGCGCATTAGGATTCGAATGAGCCTTCACACCTGCCAAACGAAGCGCACTTTCTGAAAATGCGCAGCAGGATTCGTTTTAATCGCAGCAAAGCTCTCTGGTGAGAATGTGACCTGAGTGTGACAAACGAACAGAGTGCAGGTGTGAAGCTCCACTCTGATTGGCTGATTGAGAGTGAGCAGATGAGTGGGAGTGACGGCACTGGAATGACAAGAAAAGACAATTAGTCAGGGCAGAAGCACATATGGCAACAACTAAAAGTATAGTCACACCCACAGGCAAGCCCAGACCCAAGGCTCAGACTGTATTCCTGACATTTGTAACTTATAGTTACTAGTTACTTTAGCAATTTTAATTTTGATTAGAACACATACATTAACCACTTCAACCCTATACATTTTGACTATTTGAAAATAGCCGAACAAGCTCACAATGCGTCGCAACACAGCACATTGCGGCTGTGTTTCGACTGCCCCCCACCCAATCACACAACACAAATGTTGTGTCAAACCATGTGACTCCCATTGGAAATGAATTGCGAGCTTGCATCAGTCAATAAGTCTCTATACAACAAGCATACATCAGTCTGTTGTAAAGGTGTGAGTCAGGCCTAGCATTCCCTCAGCTGCTGCTGTGGTTGAAAATGCCCTGTGACAAGGGAACCACTTATCTCAATGCCCTGTGACAAGGGAACCACTTATCTCAATGCCCTGTGACAAGGAAACCACTTATCTCAATGCAATATCAAAGTAAATAATCAGGTGCCAAACTGCCATCAGCGGGCCATGGTAGCAGCTACAGGGGATCATTAATAGCCTGGGATCCAGCCTGGATACGTTGGATTATTATTATGTTTTTGTCACTTCACTACTCAGTAGTAACAAAGTAAAAAAAGAGAAATAATTCACGGAACGTACTGTAGTAATAACCACCTTGACACCAAACATTACATCTTTACAGCTCTTGCCTTTCAGTGGCTGCATGCCGGCAACTCTCCAAAGCTAAATCTCCAAAGTAACTAGTAGTTATAGTTTCCAAATAATTGTGGAGTAAAAGTAAAATGATTGAAAATTGGAAATACTCACTAAGTCACGTAAAAAATAATAATGAAAACAAAATAATCTAAATTGTACTTAAGTACAGTACTTGAGTAAATGCACTTACTGTATCACTTACTTTACACCACTGCCACAGAGGGTGTCAAGTGAAGCGAGTGAGAGGTTACTGTTGTTGGGGAGAAAGTTGGAGATAAATGTACCGGTATACAAAATATATACTGTGATACTATACATGATTTCATTCAATACAGTTTCTCATTTACATGCAATAATTATTGTAGCCTACAGTAATAAACTCCACAGGGATAATCATGCAGCATATATCAAGTAAAGAAAAGAGAGACTATAGTATAAACAGAGTATGTCCTCTCCAGAGGAATATTGTTGTATAATAGTAACGTATACAGTAGATAGATGAGACGGAGCTCAGCACTAATAAGCTGTTGTGATGTACAGAGAAGCATATATACTAGTGTTACAGTTTAATATGAACACCAGGGTACACGCTGGGTGAAGAAAACATGAAAAATAGATGGGTCCTATGAAACATAGATATAAAAGCTGTGATACCATATTTATTAATTCCCTTTCTTTCGCGGATGGAGGTCGTGTACAAAAGAGAAATGCAAGTTACCATCAAAGTGGGGTCCAGGCATATTTTTTTTAATAATAATAATTATTATTATTATTATTATTATTATTTGTTTGCATACTTCTATTAGTCTTCTATTATGTCTATGTATATTTGTATGTGCCTTTTATTTCATATGGTGCAAGATACCGGGGTTGTGGCTCTTTCAGAGCGGGAACTCTGGGGGGAGGGGAGGGAAAAAAAAGTTCGTGTGAAAATTAATACAAAAACTTTGATCAAAAAAGTGGGGTCCAGGCAGAGCAGAGCTGGCCTGACGTACAGGCAAAACAGTTTTCTGCTTAGGGAGCCAGGTCAGCAAGGGATAGACGATAGTGTGTGTGTGTGCGTGCGTGCGTGCGTGCGTGCGTGCGTGCGTGCGTGCGTGCGTGCGTGCGTGCGTGCGTGGGTGCGTGCGTGCGTGCGTGCGTGCGACTGTGTGCTTAGATGCATTCTTGTTATGACTCACTTATCTGTCTTCGTCTTACAGTATATATTGTATGGCAAACAAAAACTATACAAGCCCTTCCTATGAGTTCACAATGTGTCACTCACAATCCAACATGCTGTGAGCTTGTATAAGCTATTTGTGTAGAGATACTATTTTTTTAATAGCGTTTTCGTTGGCGAAAGGGCCTTTCTGTGTGGAGTTTGCATGTTCTCCCTGTGTCCCCTAGGGTAGTTTGCATGTTCTCCCCGTGTCCCCTAGGGTAGGTAACCCAAACAAAAAAACATGCAGTAATCCTGGTCTCTAAACTGCCTCCCCCTGGCCAGCCGGGGCGCCTGATGGAGGGGAAAGGAATAACGTGTTCTTTCCGTACGCTATACGTCCTACCGGGGGAAACTCCCCCCTGTCAGGTAATAAGAAGCGGCTCATTCCTCAGGCATTGAAGGAAGGATGAGCTCAGTTCTGGGCTCTCCCCAGGTTGGCAGAGGGAGAGTAGCGCCCAGGATTACAGTTTAGGCATTGGCACCAGGTTAAAACAATATGGGTTACAACATCGTGGGATAAAAAAAAGAGGAAAAAAAGAGAGAGAGCTTTTAGATTTGCCGAAAACAGAGGTAAACACAATAAAAGAAAGAGTGCATAGGGTGATTAAAGGACCCTAGACGATCATGCAAATGGCTTCATTTTTAGATGTCTGGCACAAGATGGCCAGCATTGTAATAATATTACAATTACAAGTATATTATACTGTACGTTCTGGTCACCTGACTTGACCCATTGCAAATCTTTGAATATATATTCTTTCAGAGCGAACGTTTTTAAGTCAAATCTTTGCTTCTGGTGAGGGGGTCCATGGAAGAATATATTTTCAAATGGGGTTGGCGGCCAATTACATATATTTTTGGGGGTCCTTGACATGAAAATGTTTGAGAACGACTGACATAGAAACATAGGGCTTTTCAGAAAACTGTCTTAGAAGACATTTGTAGAATCTTTTCTCAGGTCTAAATGGGTTAAGCAATCTCCAAAATGGTAAAGCTAATGGCTACCTCCAAAACAAAGGGCGCCGGCAGGACAGCCAATGAGCATGCACTGCCAGAACTATCTGCTGCACGTGAAAAAATGTCAGATAAAGCTTAGTCTCTCTCGAGACAGACTGTTGACTCCGTCAATGTTTTTCCTTTATTTATTTTTTGACGATGGGTTCTCAGATTGGATAAACAAGACGATGATGGGGCCCGAGTAAACAACAGCTGAGCGAGCATGAAGAGAGGTAGTGAACTAAGTAGGACACAAAGTGGGACACACTCTTCGTATCTCTCCCAATAGGTCAGTCCCTTTGCTGCCCGAGAAGAATCTCAGTTCTCCTAAGTGGTTTATAAATTCCCAAGGACTAGCTCAGAAGGTCTAGAATTACTGAGAGCATCCAGTCCAATCTCCTCACAGTGGGCTCTCAGGCTCTTCGTGAAAGCCTGGCTGAGCACTATGTCGTCTATGCTTTTATACTTTACTGATGCTGGTATATTCTTAGTATGTTTCAGCCTCATAGCCTAATAATGGACATTGTTAGTGCGTGTGTACGTGCATGCCTGCGTGCGTGCGTGGCCTAGTTCTATGTTTGGACTTCAATTTCGGATACCTGGTTGCTTGCTTCTCTCGCTGAATCTGGCAACACGTACGGCTGCACTGCACATCAGCTGAGTTTATGTTGTGGTCCATATAGACTCCATACCTCACACTCGCAGGCAGTTAAAGGAGACACTGGGGATGGTTTTCAGGGTCCAAACGTCCAAGAGAGTTTTCCCAACACCATTCCCTGCTTTGATACACACGGTGCCTACACTGCTGTGTTGTGTAAGATATCTTAATCATTGCAGTCAGCCTCAGCCCGGAGCATCTGGGGAAGAACAGATACTATTATTCTTAACTGACAAACAAAGGCACCATATAGTGTGCAATTGTTGTTATATTTTGTCTTCTGGCTGCAATGTTGAGGAGCTGTACACCAAATAATGTTACTCTCGCAGTATATGGGATGTAACGATAAATAATTCACAAAATGTTTTCTTCTATGTTTTTGAGACCACGTACCGCTCCTGCAGTTCACCCAAAACAAAGTACAAAGAAAGGCGCAACAGTTTCCTTCGTGCTTTAATTTTCAGACTCAGAGAATGTGCATTTTTGTGACAGTCAAACATCAGACAGACAGACAGACAGACAGACAGACAAACAGGGAGGGAGCGAGGGAGGGAAGGAAATATAACATCAATAGTGGAGGTAACATTTATGAAAAAACACACAGAAATAGACAGACGTGTCTCCTGAGATGGACGCAGGGAGAAATCTATCAGTCTTCTATAGGGCTATACTGGAAGTAGTTGAAGTTACAGTCGTGAACACAATAATGTCTCACAAATAGCAGGCAGCTGATAACAATAACCTTTCACGATGTACATCAATGCAATAGATTGATCAATTAAGCTGAGAGGCCCAGACTAACGTGTTCTTTTTTGGTTTTCTGCAGCGCTTTCCATGAATAATAAGGTTAACCCAGATCTGTCAGTCAGAGCAAAGCAAAACTCCCAGAAGTCATCATCAGTCCCCTCCAAGGAGACCAAGGAAGGGCGATCCAAAAGACAACTGGTGGTCAGCTTGACACCTTCAACATGGGAGGCTTTCCAAATACAGGCCTCTAGGGGATAGCCTGGCAGGCATAGCATTTTATGGGTTTCTGAACCGATCGTGAGCGGAAAGAACGTCATCTTGTAGTCACTGGTTTGTAGTCAGACCGGAACCTCCTTCCGCGACCAGAATTACCCAATTATCAATTCAAGGGCGTCATCATTTTAGGGCCATACCCGATAAAAGCCTTGATGCGGCGTATGAATCCGACAGTACTTCTTTGGAATGGTTTGTTTGGTATCGACTGGCGAGACTTCAAACTAACAGGGGGGACAAAAAACACAGAAACGCTGAAAAACCAGAACCATCTTTAGTTTCCGGTCTAAAACCATGCCTAGACTGGGTCGGATCACGATATGATACAATACGATACAACTTTATTGTCAGCTTGCACTGAAATTTGTTTTGCGTCATCGTTCAAGAAACAGACAAGACATAGACAATACATTACAAAATGGTAGACATATTACAGGACAAAAATCACAGAAACAATCAGGAACAAGACATTTTTGGTTTAAAAGCAAGACAGACTGATGCACAAAAGAGTTCTTTAGTCTGTTTTTCTTAAATGTAGGGACCCTAAACCGCCTCATGGAAGGCAACAGTTGATATTCATCATTTAAAACATGTAAGGGGTCAAAATATGCATACAGTGCTCATGTGTTGTTTTTTATTTTAGTTTTAGTCATAGTTTCTTAAATAGTTTTAATTTAGTTTCAGTCACATTTTAGTCATTTTTAGTGTCTAGTTTTAGTCGACTAAAATGTATTTTGGTGGGCCTTAATTGATGACATCGTAATGACGTTATTACATGTTTTTACACACAGCCGATCTACTTTTTTACATGTTTTTACACACAGCCGATCTACAAGCTCACAACGCGTTGCGCTGTGACGTGTTGTGAGCTTGTAGATCTGCTATTTTCAGCATGCAACCAAGTGTAAAATGACTCATACTGGATCTCTTGTCCACTAGTCTAGTTTTTATTTGTTGACGAAATTGTCAGTATATTTAGTTTTAGTCATCATAGCTTAGTTTAAATTTAGTTTCCATCAATGAAAAAATGTAGTCCACGAACATTGTTCGTTTTAGTCAACGAAATCAACACACAGATACAGTGCTGCATGAAAATAGCTTTATAGACTCAACACTCTCTGTGAACAAGGTTTTTATCTTGTAGAAGTCTGGCTGTCGCCATCGCCATTACCTCATTATTTAGGAGGTAAATTCTGCTTTCTGTATAGCAAAGAAATTTAAGGAGCACTTCTGTTTAACTTTTTATCAATGTTCTCTAACCCCAAATCTATAAATCTAAAGGTCATTACAACACTGGCGAATTAGCGACGCGATTTATTCGCATCGTGTCGCTAATTGGCCAGTGTGTAATGACCTTCACACTATTAAGGCAACCGGCCGGTTCCACACGCTGCACAAGGTGCCCTTTTTTCACTTGAGCACCTGTCCCTCTAAATGTCTGTGCACGCCACTGTCTCTAACAGCCTCATGTTAATTTTATACTTCTGACGAAAATATCCAAAATACAAGCTCACAGCAACGTCACAGATGCAACGTGCCACGACACTGTCGTATGGCACACGACACGGCTAAACAAGTCATCGCAGTGGGCACAGAGATGGTGCTTTTTGACCTGATCGATTCTACAAATGTCGTCTAAATGCTGACAGTTTTCTGAAAAACGTTTCCATGTCAGTCGTTCTCATACATTTTCACGTCAAGGACCCCCAGAATGATCTGTATTTGGCCCTCGACCCCCATCTGAAAATATGTTATTCCAGGGACCCGCCTCCCCCCAGATGCAAAGATTTGACTTAAAAACGTTCACTTTCAAAGAATATAATTATATTCAAAGATTTGCGCCACATTTTCACGATTTTTCTAAAATAGCAGACCTACAAGTTCATAGCGCGGCACTCGGTGTCGCACTATGAGCTTGTAGATCTGCTATTTAAAAAAAAAAATCAAGTATAACATAATGCTTAAAACACCAAAAGGGGTTCCCGCCCAAAATGTGTTAAAAAGAGAAATTAAATAGTTTTTCTTTGTCAAATAGCATGGAATGTGTTGAACTTGGTAGCTCGATACAGCTCATTAGCCTTTCACTGTGAATGTGAGGCAGAAAGAGAGGCGAGCAATAGAGAGATCGGAGAAGAGAGGTGAGAATGGCTTGCGAAAGCAGAGAAATCTGCGGCAGTGGCTTGTCTTGCTGCTGCCCTCCGCAAACACATCATGTATTCAGCTCAGCTACAGTCTAAGCCCTAAGGGGCCTGACGGGACGGACCGGTCCAGGCTCCAGCTAACAGATGGTCTTCAAAGTTACCTTTGGAGGTTTAAATCAGCCAACAGGAATATTAAACGTATTAAATTGCCTCTATCATGTCATCTAGCCAGGAGTTCGGACTGATATGCATGGCAGGGCTATTATATTATCACACAGGCTATTATGAGATGTTTCTAGAGAGAGTTGTGTGGGCTGTATATGCACAGCAGCAGAAGAAATTGGGCCGCTTTCCTTTCTTTCCTTCACAGGTTTTATCAATGTTGCAGTGTTGATTTCGTCGACTAAAACTAAGACTAAAATGTTAGGAAGGGACTAGTGGACAAGAGATCCAGTATAATTCATTTTACACTTGAAAATATAGCTGAGATCTACAAGGCTATTTTCAGCAAGTGTAAAAACAGTCATTATGACCCCCCCCAAAATACATTTTAGTCGACTAAATCAACTGTAGATTTAGTCGAATAGTTAAAATGGCCAGTCTACAAGCTCACAACGTGTCAATGTAGAGGCTAGCTGAACTATTAAAAAAAAAGTTTATGTATAAGGGGTTTAGAACAAAAAAAACAACACTGATACCTCTCTCTTTACTCCAATGTCCCCTCGACTCCGAGAATTGTACACCTACAAACACGTGTGTCATTGTGATTGTACTTGAAGCTATTATAGCTACCGGTACTCTTATTGTTATTAAGCAACATAATAACATTTCCATTGTAGCCAATAATCATCATGCGGCACTTGGGTCCAGCAGACTGCAGATGCTGACTAATCTGTACAATCTCTAGCAGTGGACAGATTGATAGTAGACAGTCTTGGAACAGACACTTCCCCGCACATCACCTTAAACAACCAGGCAATTCATCTTCCGCTATTGATTTTCCTGTCCACTGCAATTTTGTACTTATTTTGTACTGCAGTAACCCATTATGCAGAAGAAATAAATATTCTGACCAAAACAGTCAAAAGCTGCAACGTTTTGCATTTTCAATGTACCAATTGTATATTTAGAGCACAGTATAATACAATACTGTGATTGTGATATAATGCAATACTGTGATTGTGATATAGGGCAGGGTTGGGTGGAATGCAGTACACACACATGCACACACGCACGCACGCACGCACGCATGCACGCACTCACTCATATCCTGCTGTCTTTTAACATGTGTTAACATCTGAATTTCAGATGATGGCAAGCTGTCATTTGACGAGTTCAATGCATACTTTGCTGATGGCATCCTGACTACAGACGAGCTACAGGAGCTGTTCTTCTCCATCGACGGACGACAGAACAAGTAGGTGGCAAAGATGGTCTGATTGAACCATGCAAATGGTTCATATTAAAAGCATTTGTTTCCCATTGTTTGCAGGCAAAGAGTTTCAATTAAATATGATAATAATATAAAAACAAATTGCTTTACAAGCTTATACAAATGTATAAAAACAATTGATGTACACACTAGCAAAGCGTATGACATTGACATTGAATAAATGCATCAAACATACAGTCAACATTTAACACATTTAATACAACTCATCTCATATTGAACAAAAGAAAAAAACATGTTTTTAAACGTGATTTCTTGCATTAAGTCTGATCTCCTCAGGCAGATACTAAAGCTCTGTCACTCTTTTTATGTTTTCAATCTGATTCTCAGAATGAGCAATAGATTTCTCCTCGAGTATCCCAGCCTCCCGGGGCTGTTTGGGTGTGAAACGATCCATAATATTTTTGGGGAGCGGAGACTGCTTCTGGGTTTGACGGTACGATAAATAAAATATGAAAATCAATCCTGAACTTAATAGGCTGGACCGCTGAAGGGAGTATGTACGTTGGGGATAACACTACGGATCTAGCAGAAGTTAGATCCAACAGTCATTAGTGGAAAAAACTGTCATTACGACGGCATCATTGCCAGCCAAAATACATTTTATTCAACTAAATCAACTGTAGATTTAGTCGACTAAAATCTTAATCTTAAAAACTAAATGAAAACTATTCAAGAGACTATAAAACTCAAATCAAAATGTGCTGCCAAAAACAACACTGTACCGGAGTAGCCGTTTCTTTTTTTTTTTACCGCAATCTGACTTACTTACTATATCCAGTAATAACCAGGGGTCACCAACATGTCAATCTGACTTACTTACTATATCCAGTAATAACCAGGGGTCACCAACATGTCCGTACACGGACAAACGTGTCCGTGGCAAAAGACTTGGTCATGCCCGACACAGAGACCCAAAAGGACTGACCACGTACCTCTAGCACAGTTTAATGGAGTTCTGCAGTTGCAGCACTAGGATTATGTGAACACTTATTCCTCCCCTCTGGACATAGAGGCACGCTCCAAATACTGCAATCTGAAAAATCATCCAGAGGCTGAAGAAGTAATTGGTCTGTCTGGTTTCTACTTTACTTTATATTCATGGAACACTTAAAAGCCTAGTTTCATCTGTTGAGACAGTCTGTCTCGTGCATGTGCATGTGCATGTGCATGTGCATGTGCATGTGCATGTGTATGTGCACACACACACACACACACACACACACACACACACACACACACACACACACACACACACACACACACACACACACACACACACACACACAGAGGAGGACATTAAAATGTATCAAACTCACAATAAACAACCCATTGAGAATACAGAGCTTTCTGTGAAAGCAGAAGGAGTCAGTAATAGTATTGAGGACATGGCGTGTAGACGTGGACATTTTTGCGAGTTTTCTAATTACTCAAGTCATTAGCCAGCTTTAATTGGTGCCTCTTCATTTGGCAGACTATAGACCTAAATGACCAGTAGAATCCATTAACCTAGCCACAGGGGAACCCTCTTAAAGGGGGGCACATTTATGGTGTGATCATCTATCTTCGCAGCTCCAAGCAGTCATCCATCCTTCCAAAGTCTGGCACATATTATTTAATAAGCATTTAATTTGAATGTTGTTAGATTTGATCTAAACCGGAATGAGTCACAGTGACAGGTGGATACAACAGCACTGACAACACAAATATGTGGGGGGAGGAATTATTTGGCATGACGACTAAATTGGGGGGAAAGGGGGGAAGCAAAAAAAAAAACACAGGTTAGGTTGACATGCATGCTGTGTTCTTCGTGGCCTGAACGCGTACACAGCCTGTTACAAAAGCAACTAGAAAAAGTGCCCTTCTGGGCACAGGTCTCCACCAGGAGGATAGGAATATTTAGGAGTAATATAAACATGTTTTTTGTTTGTTTGTTCCAATCTTTGCCAATCAGGATGGAATATGGGAAATGGTGCAGATCCGTGTTGATGGCACGCATGCACAATCCACCTGTTGGTGGCGCTATAACAGGGCAATGTGAAATGGGTGGGCTATATTCCTCAGCCTAGTAGGAAAGTGCGTGAAAGATTTCACGTGAAATTGCACGCTGCGTTCATGATTTGAGGTTTTTTGTTCAAAACAGGCCAATCCTGCAAAATTTGAAAGCCAATGTTAAGCCAATTAGGATGGAATATGAAATATCAGACACATCCGTCTTGAGCACATGACTATGGAGATACTGTGTAACGATTTGCGGGATTTTTGGACAAAATCTGTAGGTGTACTGTGCAAAAACTTGTTTTGCACAAAGCGGCCTCCTGGTGGCGCTATAACAGGCCGTTCTGGAAATTTTGGGGCAGAGGTTCATCGTTGGCATCCAGGGAGTGTGTGTGCAAAATGTGGCATCGACCGGGTTAACGGTGGCCGAGATTAGCTTGTCACGGACGGACGGACACACGGACACACGGACACACGGACGGACGGACGGAGTGCAAAACATACTCTCTCCCCATGCCTTCGGCCTGGTGGAGACAATAATACAAAAACGAATGGACTTTTAATGAGGATCAGGAAACTATTATAATTATTGGGACAGTAATACACAACCGTCCTTGTGATCGCATTCATTGGCTTAACCAAGTTCCTTGGCCTGATAATTAAAATTCTATAGCCACACAGCTCTAGTTCTAGCACACATTGGACATGAACATGAGCGGCACGTCTTTGAATTCTGCTGGACTCAATTAACTTTCCCCTTCTGCCTCCCCCTGTGCTCTGCCCCGCAGCAACCTAGACACTGACAAGCTTTCAGGTGAGTGGGGTAATTGCTTTGTCTTGTTTGCATGTCTATTCCCTAGTTTACACATCACATTAATATGATTGCAAAACCTTGGCTAAGTTATTTTTATTTATTTTCTTATTTAATGGGTAGACAATGGGTAAACCTTCCCCTCCATTCACACCATGATTCACCTGCATCCACCATCACCTTTTATCCTTTGAGTGTACACATTTTGAGCAGTGGTGGTAAGTAACTAAGTACAATTTTTAGGTATTTGTACTCTACTTGAGTATTTCCAATTTTCAATACTTTTACTTTTACTACTACTACATCTCAGAGGCAAAGGGTATTTGAAAACGTTAGTTACTAGTCAGTGATTTGGATTATTATTACAAAACATATACCCTACACTAACTAGTAACTATAACTAACCACTTCAACCCATACATTCCGGCTATTTGAAAATAGCCGACCTGCTATTTTCAAAATATGTTTTGTATTTGAAAACGTGTGATGGGACATTCTGCATAATGAGTAATAAGTAAAAGTAAATGTACTCAAGTAAATGTTGAATTCCTGGGCTTTGTATTCCTATATTGCAGTATTGATACTTTTACTTAAGTACTTTTTTTCCTCCCACCACTGACCTGAATAAAGGGAAATATCCAGGCCTGTATAAACACAGGAGATACCCAGAATAAAAAAACATGCATCATTTATTGAATGGCATCTCAATCCTGTGCTGCAGTCCATCTTCATCCTATCATCACAGAGTCCAAGCTTTAATGCACTTCACTCACTCTTCACCCCTTTTCCCCCTCACTGTATATGTTTAGTTTTTTTCCCCTCACTGTATATGTTCAGTTCCCCCCCCCCCCTTTTTCCCCCTCTAAATGTTATGATGATTTCCTGTTTTTGGCGTAGTGTATATTTGTACGTCTCTAAATGTTATGATGAATTGAACAAGGTGGACCCTCTTGTAAACAAGTGTAATACTTTATTGGGTCGTCCACTCACAGTTGACAGCTTTTGTATTGAGTTGTGCTTGAAATGTACTGTAATTCTGCATACTGTTAAATACTTCAATCAATCAATCAATCTGTAGGTCAATGCTGAGCCGCTGCGGTGATAATGTAAGCTAGTTAGGGATGCGCCGGAAGGGAAATTCTTGGCCGAAACCGAATACCGAATATCGGAAACAATTGGCCGAATACCGAATATCGGAAACAGTTGGCCGAATAGCGAATATCAGAATATGATTAGTAGGCCTATTATATATATTTTTTAACCATTCTTTGTACCATAAACGTTGCTGTCATAGCCGCATATTTGTCGGTTCTTTGACTATTCCGTTTCGGCCTCTAAAATCAACGGAACCGAATATGCTTTTTTTATTTTTCCACCATGTTCGGCCGAATCGTTTCTGTGGCCGAATATTCGGTGCATAACCCTAAAGGTAGTTGTTGAGACAGATATACGGTGACTGGGCAAATGTACAAAATCAATATGGATAACATAATGGAATCTAAGATGCATGCAGGGGGGGAAAGCTGCCTTTTCCCTACTGTGTCAAATTGATACAGCTTTGTGATGATGACATGATATATTTATAACACTATATTTAACCAAAGACGTTTTGACACTTCTCTGATGTTTTAGCAGCCTAGCCTAGATTGTTTTCTTAACCTTTAAAAGATCAAATAATTCTTATGATCAGGTTTATCCTTTGATGGGAATCTGTATGCCAAGTACAAAGGATTGGTGTTGTGAGAATGGACTATTTTATATGTGATATTTATTATATTTATAATATGCAGTGGTGGAAACTCTCGAGAAAGTAAAAATCTCAAGAGTTAAAGAAAGGGTCCATTTGGTTACCAACTCGCTATCATTTAGCTGCAGGGGACCACCTGGAACCCCCTCAAGGACCACTGGTTGACAGCATTGTGATGAGTGTAGAGACCAGTGGTGGAAAACGTACTCAATTTTCTTACTTAAGTAAAAGTACCAATACTGCAATTTAGAACTACTTCGTTACAAGTAAAAGTACGGAATTGAAAATATACTTGATTAAAAGTACAAAATAATCAGTACTTAAAGTACTAAGAGTAAACATACTCATATTGAAGAATGTCCCACTTCACAAGTTCAAAATGTGTACAAAATCTATTGAAAATAGCCGATCTACAAGCTCACAATGCGTCGCATCGCAACACATTGTGAGCTTGTTGATCAGCTATTTTCAAATTGCCAAAATGTATAGGGTTGAAGTGGTTAATGAGATGCAGTGGAGTAGAAGTAAAAGTACTAGTGGAAATTGGAAATACTCAAGTAAAGTACAAATACCTCAGAATTGTACAGTACGGTACAGTACTTAAATAAAAGTACTTGGTTACTTTCCATCACTGGTATTGACTGACTGGGCTCTCTCTCTCTATGTCTCCTGCCAGATTACTTCTCTCAGCACCTGGGGGAGTACGTGAATGTCCTCTCAGCTCTAGAGAGCCTCAATATTTCCATCTTAAAGGCAATGGATAAAACCAAAGAGGTGAGCTTTCCTGAGCATGTGTATCGTGTTACGTACACAGTATGTGGGACTCTTCGTCCCCAAGGTCAAGGTCATGTCAGCGCAGCAGATATACGTAGGCTTTTTAGAAGTCCTTAATAACACATCCTGCTCCAAGCACGCACGCACGCACGCACACACGCACGCACGCACGCACGCACGCACGCAGGCACACTCTCTTTATCTCTCTCCTCTCTCTTTCTCTCTCTCTCACACACACAGTGTCACACACACACACACAAACACACACACACACACACACACACACACACACACACACACACACACACACATGCACACACAGACAGTCACACACGTACGTGTGCGCGCACGCACGCACAAATGCATGCATGCACGCAAGCATGCACGCACACGCGCGCACACACACACACACACACACACACACACACACACACACACACACACACACACACACACACACACACACACACACACACACACACACACACATAAACACACATACACACATACACACACACACACACACACACACACACAGGGAAGCTGCTGCATGGTACCATAATTGGTGTCAAACACGTCACAGACGGTCACACAATAACTTTTTCACCAAGGGTTGAATAAGCTGAACGTAATTAAGTAGAGTCGAGTATACTTCAGTATACTTCAGTATAAGTATACTTCAGTATACTGTATACTTTACTTCAGCACACTTTCTTGCCAAGAATATTTATTTATATATATCAAGTCAATAACATAAATGCATAAAAGCGTACAATCAACCCTAATAAACCCACCCCCACCATTGAAGCCGTATATATATATATATAGCGAAGCGGAATATTTTCGAGAATCGATTCCTCAAAGCAGAGAGAGAGAGAGAGAGAGAGAGAGAGAGAGAGAGAGAGAGAGAGAGAGAGAGAGAGAGAGAGAGAGATGTCTGCTAAATAATTATGCCTCCTGTCTTAATTAGAGCACCTTGTTCCTCTGTTCAGGCTCTCTGTGTGCTTTCAGAATGGGGGAGGGGGGGGGGAGCGGGGGGGGGATCCATTGAGAGTTGTTGCAATTCCAGCAGCAGATGCAGCTGGTTCCACGGCGGCTGTCAGCGGCATATAATATATACAGGCTGGTTGTCACACTAAAGCTGTGACGAAGAGACAGGAACCCCCTTTAGTGTTTTACTAAGCATTATGTTATACTTTAGCTAAAAAAAAAAAAGGTCTAATGTGTTCTTCTTCTTCTTCTTGTCGTGTCCACAAGACAGTCAGTTACAACACTTGGCTATAGATGTGGTTCAGCCACAGCTGAACTACATCTATATCTTCTCATTAAACTCTGCCAAGTCCGATGCTGTTCCGAGCAGAGGAACGCTATTCAGGAAACTTTAATGTATAATTGGTGATGGAGGCAACTGCAGTAGTTGAAAATAAATCCACGTTAGGAGTTTGGATCTGCCGAGCATGAAGAGAGTGTTCAATTACAGTATGCAAATGTATTTCCGCCAGGCACTTATTTCCAAAGCGTTTTGTTTGTCTGAGGGTGTGTGTGTGTTTGTGTGTGCGTGCGTGCGTGCATGCACAAAATTGTGTCTCTGCATAGTTTCCTGTCTGTCTGTCTGTCTGTCTGTCTGTCTGTCTGTCTGTCCGTCAGACTGAAGGTCATTACACACTGGCGAATTAGCGATTCGATATATTCGTGCGAATAATTCGCATTTAAAAAAAAACAATTGAAGTCCATGCAAGCTTCCACATCAGTGGCGAATGTGCGAATGTGCGAAAATGCGACCGTTTTCGCTTTTATTTGTTCGCTCTGGTGTCGTATTTTGCAGAGATTCGCAGGCGAACTGCAACATGCAATATTTCGCATTTTCAAATTGCTTATTCGCATCGCGTCGCTAATTCGCCAGTGTGTAATGACCTTAACAATGACATCTCTCTCTCTCTCTCTCTCTCTCTCTCTCTCTGTGTGTGTTAATGTCTCTCTCCCTCTCAGGAGTACCAGGGTTCCAGTGTGCTGGGCCAGTTTGTGACTCGCTTCATGCTGCGCGAGACGTCCAGCCAGCTGCTGTCCCTGCAGAGGTCTCTGCAGTGTGCCATGGAGGCTGTGGAGGAGCAGAGCAGCCCCGCACAGTCAGTACCTCCATGTACCATGTACCATGTACCAGTACCATGTACCATGTACCATGTACCATGTACCATACCACTGGGTCTAGAACACAGTCAGTACCTCCATGTACCATGTACCACACCACTATAGAACACAGTCAGTATATACCTCCATTTAAAAACATTTAATGTTTGTGTGAGACGCTGTATGTCCTTCCCTGCTAAGCCACGGAGCATGGAGTTTGTGGCATGATGTGTCGCTGCTCAGCAGAGTTACCCTCTGGGACCCACCCTGCTATTATTGGAGATAATAGAGAGATTATTGCCACGGTGAATTATTGAGAGGGGACCGGGGGAGGCAGAGAGGGGCCAGATGGAGACCGAGAGAGAGAGAGAGAGACATGGATCCACAGGTAACGAAAGGCATAGAAACAGAGACCATGACTCAGTCTGTGTTATACTATAACAAATACAAGTGGTATTAAGAACATTCAAAATAAAAGCGGCGCGGCGTGAGAGAGAAAGCTCTTAAAAACAACTCGTATGATTTGCTCTCTCACAGCGCAGGGACAGCGAAAAGGAGACAGGTCTGTGTGTGTGTGTGTGTGTGTGTGTGTGTGTGTGTGTGTGTGTGTGTGTGTGTGTGTGTGTGTGTGTGTGTGTGTGTGTGTGTGTGTGTGTGCGTGCGTGCGTGGCTGCGTGCGTGCGTGCGAGAGGAAAGAGTATAACATTGGTGAACTTAAATGATAGCTCTTTTCATTGGTATGCTACAAAGCCCTTCAAAACCAAGGCAATTAAAGAGAGGTCGGTATGAGAGACAATTCAATGGAGAGTTGGAGCGAGAGAGAGAGAGAGAGAGAGAGAGAGAGAGAGAGAGAGAGAGAGAATGGAAGTTAATAACATCAGAGAAAAGAGAAATGGATCGTAATGAGAATGAGTAAGAAAGAGGAATGAGAAGAAAAGAGGTTATTTGACAGAGAACACTGTAAGGTCATGTGTGTTCATTTAACTCATAAAATAAACACATAAATGGGCCTATATATTGTACAAAGCACAAGCCTCCATGTTTTCACCATCCGACCTAATTAGTCATTAGTTAAGGGCAACCAGACTATAGTTATTGTCACACTTTATTATTATTTTTCTGGAGTAACCTACCTAACTTCCGCTGTGATTGGCCGAGCTTTGCATAACGTTTGTAGTAGCTAATTGGCTGTTGTTAGTTACGTAACCAATCTATGTCTTACAATAGTTTAAGACCAAACTATTCAAGCAGCAACAAGAAAAGAAAAAAGCTATATACACAATCACACCCGTGTGAAGTGAGGGGCGCTGCTATCATCGAACATCATCATGACGTACAATAGACACTATGTCTATTTGCTCAGACACATATGACGTAAATTCTCCATTCATTGTCAATGGGGATTTAATTTTGTGTTAGACGAAAATCTTATCATCGTACATCATCAACATGCTATAGGGTTACTGTGCGTGCGTGTGTGTGTGTGTGCAGGGGCGCAATAGCCACAGGGACGCAGGGGACGAATCCCCTGCCAGCCTCACATTGGTCCCCCCCAGATGAGTTAGGGGGTCCCCCCTGGCTGGGGGGGTCCCCCCCTGGCTCCAAAGTTATCTTAGGAGTAATACTTTTGAAATCCTGCGTTCATAAACGCGATATATTTTGAAGCATATATTTGATCCACCCCTGTTTAAATCCCAAAATGGTTTGGCCCGTTCTCTCAACTTTCGGAAGTTGGGAGTTGTTACACCGCAATCAGTGACCCAATGTGCTTTGCACTCTGTAATGATTCTAATAATACAGGAACAGAATTCAATAGGACACCACTTTTGGTGTCACGCACCACTTTGGCACCGTCAGACGATCAGTAGATGAATGGATTTACTTTATCCTTTTCATGTCAAGGACCCCCAAATGGACACGTATTAGCCTGCGGACCCCCCCATTTGAAGAGAAGAGAAGGACCCCCATAAGAGAAGATTTATACAGCTCGGACGGACCCTATTTTAACCATTTCTAGCGGTGGGACTCCAATTGATAATCAATGTTAATTTAAAAAACTGAGAGCGTCCACATGACATGCCACAAACTATCATGTAGTTGTACCTCTGGGGGTCCCCGGACCCCACTTTGGGAATTATATTATTATTTTGGGGGATTTGGGGAAAGGAGGAGATCGACGCCGCTATTAACTGTCAAGACCAGGTAAGGCGCTGCATGTTTTTCTTTCCTCTCGAGTTGCATGGGTTTAACACTAACTACATTAAAACATCCTCTCCTGAAAACCTCCCAGGTGTTGTACATTTTATAGGATAGGCTAACTTACAGATCAGATGGTCAGTGAGTTTTGACCTGTTCGAGGCGCTGCTGATAATGTGGTTAAACTTTTACGTTTTGAGACAAATGGGGAGGAGGAGGAATCACAGCCAGGTAATTCATAATAATAATAATAACTGTGCCAAAACGCAGTTTTGTATGTACATTGAGTCACTGGAACAACCTCTATGTAGTCCGACCCCAAACCCTAACCATAACCCCACGTTTTTGTGGAGGAGGAGGAGGAATCACAGCCAGGTAATTCATAATAATAATAATAACTGTGCCAAAACTCAGTTTTGTATGTACATTGAGTCACTGAAACAACCTCTCTGTAGTCCGACCCCAAACCCTAACCATAACCCCACGTTTGTGGTTAGACCCCCCCATCCCCCCCTCTCCTAGGGTGGTGGGGGGGGACGGGGGGGACGGATTTTTCGGCGGCGCCGCTATATGTCCCCCCTAGCGTTCGGTCCGTGTTGCGCCGCTGTGTGTGTGTGTGCGTGTGCAGGGATTGGGTCCTCACCTGCAGTAGGCTATGGTTTATGCCACAGTGGCCTTTTGGCCCCAGGCATGTCTCAGCATGAGTACCTCCCAAGTAATACACTCCCTGTGGACTGTCAGCAGGAGGCTAAACGCACACACACACACACACACACACACACACACACACACACACACGCACACGCACACGCACATGCACGCGCACACACACACACGAACACGCGCACCCGCACACACACACACACACACACACACACACAGTCACACACAAACACGCACACACACACACACACACACACACACACACACACACACAGCGTACATTTTGAACGAACACACTTGTAATAATACAAATAGTGAGTGTACTGCACATTATCACCTCTGAATCAATGTATTTCACATCCCCCCCTCCCCAGTGACAGTCCATGTATAATTCCCCAGACTTCCCATGCATACCACATTCATTAATTGAGTTAATCGGCCATAAGAATAAATTTGTTTTCCGCTCATTAGTTTTTTAATTTGGCGTTATCTTCTGTGTTCATTCCCAAACTTTTTAAGCGGAAAACCAAAAAGACATATTTGACGTCTCCCCGGGAACCAAACTTACCAGAAAGGGATTACGAATTAATCACTAAAGCACTATGCTATAGTTAAAATAGCCAATTTAATTTATTGCACAGGCGACAGCACACAAACTGTGTGATGGTATACCAAGAGATGCCAGACATACCTCTGACATGGTGTTGCCTACTCTTACCCTTTGAGATCTGCCCAAGAGGAAATCCAAAAATCCATGTAATTAGTTCTCAATACAGTTCAAACTGCTCTGTCAGCCTGCTTGCAGAGCGATAAGCAAATCATGAGTGGGTGGGTTCCAGGATCTGCTTACATGAGTTGATAAAGTGGGTTTTGGTAATCCTCTGAAGTGATTTAGGCAGCTGTATAGTACCAAATGATGGGGGGCTGAAATTGGCCTATAGTCATTGTTATAATAATGATCGCCCATGTTTACTTGAACGTGAGACACAGTGTACTTGTTATGTATTGTGTACTGCCTGATCTGTAGAATACTTTATAGTTAGGCTACGAGAGACATCTCAGACAGCAAGGTCAGCCTTGCTGGAGTAGGCACGTTATTATGTCTCATATCTTGTTGTCACGTCATTAGGATCCAGCACTATATGTTCCTGTGTGTGTAATACACTTTGTGAACCTTTGGCGTGATACTATCTCCTGTCCCGCTATTTGTTCTCCCGGGCCCGCCGCCACAGTTGGAAAGCGACCCTGCGTGTGCTTTCCATCCCGGGCAATTATGACAGTCTCTAGCCAAAACAGCGATGTTTATCGCCGACCCCTGTCTTGAAGCAGTGAAAAATGTGTTCCGATTGTTGGCTGAAGAGAGGCTGCAAGCTCCCAGGACAGGGGGGTATTTGATGTTGTTGTTGGTGTTTGTGTTTATGCCAGCCCATGCAGTCCTACGTAGCTCCTGTACAGTACAGTACAGTACAGTACAGTACAGTACAGTACAGTACAGTACAGTACAGTACAGTACAGTACAGTATAGTACAGTACAGTACAGTACAGTACACAGCACCACTCACTTCAGACCGGTCAGATTTTTTTGTAAGAAGGAGATGCCACAGTAAACCTTCTAAGCGTTCCATCCCCCTCCACACTGCGAGGCAAACTGCATGCAGCCAAAGGTTTAATGGAAGGCATTACTACACGTGGGGACGCCATGACGTCTTCTCCATTGCATCTTAGGAGCGGCCAGGTTCTCCTGGCATGATGTCAACGTGATGTGGTCTGATGATAAGGCATCTATATGAAACGTAGTGCCTTATCAGTATTTACCTTTTGATAGAAAAGTATATAAATGTCTGTGAGACACGGGACCTCACAGGGGAAGGGGCACAGGGACACAATATCAGAATGATGGATCATATTCCTCACCACTGTTGTTTTGCACCACCTGTCATTTTATCATGACACACACGTCCCCTCCTCACTCTGTGCCCAATTTATCTCTCAGCTGCTCTCCTTGCACGTGCTAGTAAATCCGTCTGGGCAAATATAATGAATAGCAGATGTACAAGCTTGTGTATCTGCTATTTTTGAATAGCCAAAGCGAAAATCTGAAATGATTACACATGGTTAATGTGTACTGTAGTGTGCAAATGTGCAGTGATAAACAAGAGTTCAGCACAGTCCCATTAACTCAAATCCCAAGTCATTAACTATGCATGGTTTGTAGAAACATGAAATTATAAGAACAATATAATACTCGGATACACCGTGTAGCCAGCTGGACGCCACGGTTTGTCCCTCCATCTGCTCTCCCTCAGTCAATCTGCCAATTGTCCTCCTCCCACCCCTCTTTTTGGGTCCTATTTTTGGGAAGGCACACACATTGCCGCACATAAGTATGGCATGCAGCTAGTGGACGGCCAAATTGACAATTTCTCAAATTACAGTGATGTGTCTTTCCCACGGCTTGTGTTCGCTTGTCTTTTTTTGGGCTATCCGCCATGTACTGGTGTGGGAGGAGAGGTGCAGTCAGTGGTGGGGTGTGTTTGTAAACCAGAAGCGAAATGCAATTTCAGTGCCCAGCATCCATCCTTCCGCTGCCCGCCTGCTTGGACTAGGTCTACTGGCGTATATCGAGGCGTGTGCTTTTGTCCATTGCTATTTTCATCAATTTAGTTGGTGGAGGCACTAGGGCTGTAACTATCGAATCAGCCCGATCTCACCCAAACACTGTGAAAAATAGCACGGATTGGCAATTCCGTACACACCTAGAAATCTCCACAATCTGTACATATTATACTTACAGAGGCCGTGTATTTTCTGTTCACTTTTCTAAATATATTACCTTCAAAAACTCCCACGCACGTATAGTATCAGGTTTGACGCTTTACTTGATGTAAAGGGGAAAAAATACAGGTGATACAAAATGTCGTAGTGTGGTTACAAGGTGTGTTAGAACAAATATCTCTCTGCTTCAACTGCACTGCTTCTGACAAGCTCAAAAAGAACAGGAGAGATATTTAGACATCAAAGAACAAGAGCACCAATCACAACCATTCAATCAAGAACTGACCAATCTAACACAAGGCAGTTATAGCAGTACACTGCTGCACATAATTATCATGAGATCAAACACTGCTGCATAGAATTGGCATAATTAAGCAATCAAGGTCATCATGACATAGCCTCCTAAAGTGGCTCTTACAATCCTACTATACTGTTTTGACCGTGACGGAGGTGTGGCTTCCACTAGTATCGTATGTACGGAAATGCCAATCCGTGCTACTTCACCGTGTTATTTGGGTGAAGTCGGGTTTGACATTATTTACGATTCGGCTCTGCCGATCTTCGCAACGTTCGACACGGCAACTTGCACGCTTTAGCGCGCTCTGTGGTGTCTCTCGTGGCTCAAGATCAGTAGAGACGGCCCAGGTTTGTATGTACAGGAATGCCAATCCGTGCTATTTCACCGTGTTTGGGTGAGACTGGGTTGATCGAATTAACACGAACATTTTCAATTCATTTTAATAACCAGCTAAGTGGAATACTCTGAATTCACCAGTTATGAGCCCTATATTATAATAATTAATAACATAAATATAGTGAAAGAAATAGTGAACATTGTTAATTATTGTACATAATAGCTTAAACATCGATTAACTGTTGCACCCCTACCTAGGTGGCACACCCAGATAGACATCTTCAAAGTCACACGTCAAGTCCGCTTTCTATTTCTGTTTCACTGACTCTACACAACACGGACAAGTATACACAGCACAGATATAAATTGTCAGGATGTTATTCAAGTAGATAATACTTGAAAAAATGATTTTGTTTACATTAATACACAATACAATATAATACTACATACTACATAAATAATATTACTGCTGCCTGGAACTCCGGGGCCGCTTTGGGTACGTTTGACTTTATTAAGACGTCCGTCGTCCACACAGTTTATCTCATGGTGACTTTGGGCTTATGGCTTTGCGTGGCCATCTGCCTGAGGTGCTGATTCACTGTGGGTGACTCTGCACCTCCCACCTCGGCTCCCACACAAGGTCACCGTCACTTTGCTCTTGGAAGAAATTGCATTTTGTCCCTGCAAGGCAGAAACCTTTTACCTCCATGTTTCAACTTTGTATAGGCATTTCTCGTGAATGAATTGCCTTCAATACCTAGTCGTACAAGAGCGATGCAAGAGTAGCAAACATTGCATCGCTTGTATGACTCAATCCACCTATAACACATTCACGTATTGCATTCAGCTTAGGCCTCACTCACACCTTCGCAACAGACTGATGTATGCTTGTTGTATACAAAGGGTGTGATACATCTTGCCCCAATGCATTTCCAATGGGAGTCACAATGGTTTGACACAACATTTGTGTTGTATGAGGGGGAGGGGGGCAGTCGAAACACAGCCGAAAGCCATACAACAGCTTGTAGTCCAAAATGTTGTATCAAACCATGTGACTTCCATTGGAAATGCATCGGGGCGGCCATGCCACTCACATCTTGCTTACATCTAGCATGCATCAATGTTGTATGCTAGATCGAAAGGTGTGAGTGAGGCCTAGTCCAAACCCTCTTGACACTGCACTACAGGCAGTGGTGGCAAGTAACTAAGTACATTTACTTAAGTAGCCTACTGTAGAAGTCTATACTTAAGTACAATTGTGAGGTATTTGTACTTTATGTCAGGAATGAGTTAGAGTAGGACCCAAAAGCAGGCAACCAGATGCAGAGTAGATAATCTTCAAGGTGTTTATTTTACTATAAATCAAGGTTATTCCAAAAAGGCAAAACACAGGCAAGACGTTTCAGACACCAAACTCACTCAACATAGGTCTACGGACCAACAAGAACACACTGCAAACAAAGGGCTTAAATAGACAGGGGTAACAGGACACAGGTGAACTCAAAATACAATCAAACACAGGATAGGCTAACAGGCAAACAGAACACAGGTGGCTAGGATACAATAATCAGGTAGGTAAGACAGAAAAGGAAACACCAACAAGTGGAGGCAGGAAGGCACAGAACAAAACTACAAAATAAGACACAACCAAAAGAACAACAGAGTAGACAGTAAACCAAAACCAAACACCACAAGGCAAAATACAGAACATACTGAAAACACAGAATAAGTCCAAAACCTAATAAGGACTGTAATGAGTGTTCAAAGGCAACACTGATAACAAGCGCTTCCTTTCTTAACATTCAAGGCATTACAGAACAATAACTAATCAGAAAATGGCCATGCATGCCACATAATAGTTCAGGGTTTGGAGCCATAGTCACGGTTCAAATACAATGACAGAGGAGCGGGGGGGCGTGACACTTTACTTGAGTATTTCTTATTTCTAATAGTTTTACTTTACATCTTGGATCCAAACATTGTACTTTTACTTCACTGCATTTATTTGTATAGATGTGGATGTATTACATGGATTTCTTGCCTGGCAGATATTTTGGCCTATACAGATTTCAGTCATGAGCTTGCAGATCTGCTTATTTTCAAAAGATTGTTTTATACTTTGAAAACTTTAAATGGGACATTTTGATACTTTTACAAAAATGAGTACCTTTTCCACCTTTTCCACAGACCTGTAATGTATTCTCCTATCCACAAATCTCCGTCATCATGTTCGCCTGCCACGCTGTCGACTGTGCTTCAAAATAGGGCCCTTCCTCCTCTGTTCATCTCTTTGTGTCTGTCTCTCTCCCTGCCTTGCCTTCCTTCACAACTCGATTTGATTCCACATTTCCATTGCCTTACTACTTAATACTGCCTGTGTCCTGTGTCATCCCCCCCCCCCCCCACCTCTCTTTTTTTCTCTTGACATTTACTCATCTCTCCGGGCCTCAAACTGCCACCGCTGCCACTCTGCGACATAGCAGGAGAGAGGTGGAGGCCCCCGAGCTGACAGCGCTACAAAGGCACGACAAGCCCTGTGGCCGCAGGGCCCACAGCAGCCTGTGTCTGTCGCCATCAGATCCCTGCTCAGGCACACTGACGACAGGTAACACACGCACACGCACACGCACACGCACACGCACACACACACACACACACACACACACACACACACACACACACACACACACACACACACACACACACTTAAGACACTGATAAATATTAATGGTATTTCTGCTGTTATCGTATCACATGTTGTGGAACGTCATACTGTATAGTCGTGGTTGTGCTGTGAGTTTTTCTTTAACCATTTTCAACCTGTATTTTGTTTGGCCGATAAATGATCAAACCTTTTTCAACCATTTTTCAAATATATAAAGGTCAACAAAAGTCTTATGCACACCTGATATGCTCTGAGACAGACAGGTGTGTAGGCAGGGCTCAATGTATTCAGGGCTCAATGTATTCAGAAAAAATGCACAGGCATCTGATGCCTGAAGGAGGTCTTTGACCGAAACGTTGCCTAAATAAAGTATTCGTATTGCAACTTAGAGTATAATAGAGACGGCACCCGGAGGAAACCCTGAGGCGAAATGGACATAGTGGCCGGATTTGGTATTGCAGCGCTGGGCCAAACTCATGAACGCGCTGGTCCGTTGACTATCATTGCGCACCTTCATGATGACACGTCAACGCTGTTTCATACGTGAACGCGTGCAATGATAGTCAACAGACAGCGCGTTCATGATGACACATGAAGGCTGTTTCAGTGCAATGATAGTCAACGGCCAGCGCGTTCATGAGTTTGGCCCAATCAATCCCAGAATGCACTCTGTTCCTACCCAGAAGGAGGAGTGAAATCGCCTCATGCGCTTTTGAGCAACTTAATGCAAGTGGATGGGAGGAGAAATCCGGTGCCGTCTAATATATTGTATACTCTAAGGTGCAGACGCTGTGCGGGTCTTTGTTGGTCTTTGTGGGTCTTTGCAGGTCTTTGTCGTAACAGATTGTAATAATAATAATAATAATAAAAAGACCTTTGTCGTCTCTCTTGTGCATACCCAGGTGTGAACGCTGAGACCTGGTGCTCTCAGATCAACAGGCTGCAGCAGCTGCTGGACAAGCTGGAGTGTCAGGTATACTAAAACATTCACATCACAGGAAATGGGATTAATAATCATGTTTGCACTTTGGGTTGTTGGCTATACAGTCAATAAGAAGTCATACCCGGCGAGAAGTGATTGTGGTTCTTTTCTTGTGAGGCACGTCAGGTCCCGGTTAATCAGGAGTGTAGAAAACCCAATACAAATTCTATGGACTTGTCTAATTGTCTAAGTTAAACTGACACAGACTGTCAGTGTTATAATGGATTTTCAGTTCTTACTTTAAGTTCCCAAGATTACAGGTGTAAAGGAGTAGGCCTATAGAGTTGGTCTCAAGTCAACATTGGAATAGGAAAAATAGAGAGAACACAGAATAAAAATAACTGGGACTTGGAGTCAAGTCGATATAGAAATTCCCAGCGTACATACAGTAAGGTACACAATGTGGAATGGAAAGATGGCACTGTGGCAGTGTTGTTTTTGGCAGCAAATTTTTATTTTAGTTTTAGTCATGTTCTTTTGAATAGTTTTCATTTAGTTTTAGTCACATTTTAGTCACCTGGAATGTTTTAGTGTTAGGGCCGATTCATACTCCTATTTCACAGCTGTTTCGGTGCTGTAGTGCCGAAATGATTTCGGCTCGTCAGAAATTTTCAGTAGCACCGAAGAGCCGACTTTAGGACGGTACCCGCCCCCCCGAACCTCAAATGACGTCAAATTGTAGGCTCTACAGAGCCAAACCGACTTTTATTCGGCTCTAAAATAGGAGTATGAATCGGCCCTTAGTCTAGTTTTAGTCTTCCTAACATTTTAGTATAGTTTTTATTTCTTGACTAAATTGTCGATATATTTAGTCTTAGCTTTAGTCATCGTAGCTTAGTTTTTATTTAGTTTCCATTTAGTTTTCGTCAGTGAAAAAAGGTAGTCGACGAATTTTTTTTGTCATAGTTTCAGTCGACGAAAACAACACTGCACCGTGGCCGGCAGAATGCTTCTTGTGCAGCTGGTGGAACATCTGCTATGTGAGCAAAAGACGGACAGAAAAAGGAGCACAATCACAGAATGGAGAGCAACGCCGCGGTACATTCTGCAAGGCTTGCATCAGGCTTACGCAGGCAGAGCTTCTCATTCACCTCTCTCCGCTTTCCTTCACCTTCTCCGTCACGCTCTCTGGCTTCCCGATTCTGCTTGTCTCGATCATTCCACTAGTCTCTCTCCCCCCCCCTCTCTCTCTCTCTCCTACATTAGCCCCTTTCCTAAGTTCCTAACACACTCTATATGGCCTAACTAACACACTCCACGCAAGGCCAGTGCTTCACCCCCTTTTCAATCTCTCTTGCACCTGTTATTGTCTCATCCCAAGGGAGAGAGAGAGAGAGAGAGAGTGAGAGTGAGAGTGTGTGTGTGTGTGTGTGTGTGTGTGTGTGTGTGTGTGCGTGTGTGCGTGCGTGCGTGCGTGCGTGCGTGCGTGCGTGCGTGCGTGCGTGCGTGCGTGCGTGCGTGCGTGCGTGCGTGCGTGCGTGCGTGCGTGCATGCATGCGTGCGTGTGTGTGGTGGTGGTGGGTGGGAGGATATCAAATCAAATCATAGCCTAATGGTAGTGTAATGTATGTAGTGCAGTGCTGTATCCATTGACAAATCTCTCCCACACAGTACAATAACCTTTACATCTGACATTTTGCACAGGCCTACTCAGAATTCATGGAAAGTAGAGGACACTGCATTGAAAATGATAATGGAATGTGTGCTGCTGCCTATATAGTTCAAAACACATTTGCATCCAGCACAGCCTTGTGAAATATATTAGAGTCCAAAAAGAGCATTCGACCACTTTTAAATCTGGCATCCCTGTTTTGGGCAAAAAGGTGAAATATATATTTTTAAACAAATAAATGAAAACAAAATCACGCTCGTCTGAAGTGAGCGGAGCCTTTCATCATAATGATGACGTCCGATGATGTCAACAACATGATGTCCAATCAGATGAGCACATTCCGTGCTAAACGGACGGACAGACAGACAGACAGACAGACAGACAGACAGACAGACAGACAGACAGACAGACAGACAGACAGACAGACAGACAGACAGACAGACAGACAGACAGACAGACAGACAGACTTTTTCTTGGCCAGTTCCCAACTCGTAAAAGAGATTTCTGTCTCAATGTGTTTTTTACTGGTTAAATAAAAATCACCTCTTCATTTCAGAGTCCGAAGTTGGAGCCACTGAAAGAAGACTCACTGGCCAGCACATACAAGTCTGTGAGTCATCGTGAGATATTTGTACTGCATTACTCATGTATTATTAGGAATATTAGGAATATTGCATTGTCATTTTGCAGTTACTTATAGGACCAACCAATCTTTTATCAGAGGCATGCATAGCTACAGCTATAGTACAGCGCAATAGTACATAGTCAAATTTGGAGTTTGTTTAATTTAATTCTGAGAGTGGACTGCTGTACTGTACGTGCAAACCCGTAAAACCTGAAATGATGTCTGAACATTTAAAACATATTCACACTTGTCTCTATAGGACAATATAGACAACAACGCAAACGTATGTACCGTATACTAGCTAGACAGTTAAGGGTTGCTTGGCAACAGAACAAATATTCCGTGTGAAATTGCATAGCAATACGTCCTGCTGAAACACAGAACACTTTGGAGACATCTTGATGGAATACCACCATCAAGGTCAAGCTGTATTTTGAGAACATTGCATTACAAGTGCTGAAATATTCCTAGAGAGACTATACATCACAGCCATCATCTCTCTCACAGTACACACACTCCCAGTTGCATACTTACCACTCAATTAGAATGGAACATTATAGTTAGAAGCTAGAGCCTTGCACGGCAGTTGGATAATAATGCATGTGTACATAAATAAGTACATAAACAGCCCCGCAGTGAACTAATTGCAGCCCCCATGCTTATGAGGCATTATGCAAGCTTGTGAGCAAACAAACAGACCTGTTGTTTTCCATGTTAAACTTCAAGTATACAGCACTGTAGTGTATTGTATGTATTTTAGTCTCCATTCGATCAACTTATATTCAGTTAATTTATTGGAAAAATGAAGAAATGACAGCGCTTGAAAGCAGCATGGTCACTCATCATCGATCATCGTCCATTATGCCAGGTGTTCGCAATGTTTTTGGCTGGGGACCCCCGCCCCACCCCGCCCCGCCCCCAATACAAACTGACTGCTTAATTATAGAGAAAATATCATAAATTAATACTGAATACAGATATAATCATTAAGGATCATCAAATCATTAAGTTTATGCATGTACTATGTGTACTATATGTAAATTCTTCATTTCCATTTTCCAGCCATTCAGTTAAAAATGGCTTTTTCTTTTTTGAAAATAATTTGGGGTCCCTCCGGGCGTTGCGGCCCTCGGGTTGAGAACCCCTGCATTATGCCGTTCCAAATTCAGTAGATGGGTGGTTATCAAACAGGGGCCCGGGGACCCTCAGGGGTCCTTGAGGGGGTTCCAGGGAGACCCTCAGGGGTCCTTGAGGGGGTTCAAACAGGGGCCCGGGGACCCTCAGGGGTCCTTGAGGGGGTTCAAACAGGGGACCCTCAGGGGACCCTCAGGGGTCCTTGAGGGGGTTCCAGGGAGCCCCCAGCAACGTTGGGTTAATATAGCAATCACTTTAATCCACTTTAACCCTATATTTTATACATCAGCATACTTGCATTGTTCCCGAGTAGGCAGTTGCCCAACGGACATCGGCCTAATGTCTGAAATATCAAGGCATACGTTAAAAAAACCACTGTATATTATGGACAGCTGGAGAAGTATGAATGCCTTAGCAGCTGCTAAAGATAAGTCTGTGACTCAGCGTTAAGACTCAGCAGCAGTAACTATAGGAGAAGACCACTCAAACATTTTATTTTTTTTACTGCATGCGCCAATCCAATGGCAATCACATTTTTCATTGTTGCATCTGTCAAACGCGTCAAATATCGTGCCTATAGAGACAAAGTCTGCATGAAAGAATTCCTTTCATTCGAGATAGATACATAGTACAAAGAAAGGGACGATGATGCAGAATATAAATGCATAGATGGCGGCACTTCTAAAATCTGTCACTTCAGAGGTATCATGGCAACTCAGTTATTTTGGTACAAATAAAGTTTCGACACGTATGGCTCTATTTTGGGGGGGAAACAGTGGACACTGGTGTGAAGTAACAGTCAGTGTGGCAGTGGGCCGTGGTAGATGAAGTAACAGTCAGTGTGGCAGTATGCCGTGGTAGATGAAGTAACAGTCAGTGTGGCAGTGGGCCGTGGTAGATGAAGTAACAGTCAGTGTGGCAGTGGGCCGTGGTAGATGAAGTAACAGTCAGTGTGGCAGTGGGCCGTGGTAGATGAAGTAACAGTCAGTGTGGCAGTGGGCCGTGGTAGATGAAGTAACAGTCAGTGTGGCAGTGGGCCGTGGTAGATGAAGTAACAGTCAGTGTGGCAGTGGGCCGTGGTAGATGAAGTAACAGTCAGTGTGGCAGTGGGCCGTGGTAGATGAAGTAACAGTCAGTGTGGCAGTGGGCCGTGGTAGATGAAGTAACAGTCAGTGTGGCAGTGGGCCGTGGTAGATGAAGTAACAGTCAGTGTGGCAGTGGGCCGTGGTAGATGAAGTAACAGTCAGTGTGGCAGTATGCCGTGGTAGATGAAGTAACAGTCAGTGTGGCAGTGGGCCGTGGTAGATGAAGTAACAGTCAGTGTGGCAGTATGCCGTGGTAGATGAAGTAACAGTCAGTGTGGCAGTATGCCGTGGTAGATGAAGTAACAGTCAGTGTGGCAGTGGGCCGTGGTAGATGAAGTAACAGTCAGTGTGGCAGTGGGCCGTGGTAGATGAAGTAACAGTCAGTGTGGCAGTGGGCCGTGGTAGATGAAGTAACAGTCAGTAGTATGCCGTGGTAGATGAAGTAACAGTCAGTGTGGCAGTGGGCCGTGGTAGATGAAGTAACAGTCAGTGTGGCAGTGGGCCGTGGTAGATGAAGTAACAGTCAGTGTGGCAGTATGCCGTGGTAGATGAAGTAACAGTCAGTGTGGCAGTGGGCCGTGGTAGATGATGACAGATGGATTTGGTATTTTATGGACTGGAGAATAAGGGCAAGAAAGGCTGAGTTACTGTCAGGCGGGAAACCTTGTATCCCCATATTTCAACTTATTTATTTATTTATTTTCATTGATTGATTGATTGATTGATTGATTGAAATATGTATTAACAGTTTGCAGAATTACAGTACATTTCAAGCACAACGACTAAAAACTAAGACGAAAGATGTTCGTCGACTACCTTTTTCCATGATGAAAACTAAATGGAAACTATAACTAAGCTATGATGACTAAAACTAAATATACTGACAATTTCGTCAACAAATAAAAACTAGACTAAAATGTTATAGGAAGTGGACAAGGGATCCAGCATAAGTCATTTTACACTGAAACTAGCCGATATACAATCTCACAACGCATCGCGAGCTTGTAGCTCGGCTATTATCAGCAAGTGTAAAATCTATCATTACGACGGCATCAAGGACCGCCAAAATACATTTTAGTCGACCAAATAAAAAAATCTAATGATATTTAGTCGACTAAAACTATAAACATTATACTGCAATATGAGCTAACTGTCTGGTCTGGAGCCACAGGAATCCACCACCCGTCAACGACGACGATATATTGTACGTCAGCTGGTGCAGTGTTGCAGGTGGATTCAATCACGAGCAATCAAATGATCACTTTTCATTTCCTTTGAGAGCTGGTAATCTCCACACCGTCTTGGAAGCAAAGACTCGGGAGCTGAATTTCTCCCAAGAGCAAGGGGGAGGGGGGGAGTGCACAGGGGGATGCGCATGCAGTCATCCACAACACATGCCTCACACTAGGCAGCCAAGAGAAGATGATCATTCTCATTCTCATTCATGGAGGGAATAACAAATGCATTTAATATGTATGACATGACGCTGGTCCTCTGAGAAGCATTTCTCATAGTTGATCCCGTTCCCATGAACCCAATTCATAATCTCCCAGATAAACAACGTTGGTGGACAAAAATGACTGCCGGTGCAGAAAAGTTTTTATGAAAAATGTTAGTGTTAGTTTACATAAAAATAGTCTATAGTCAAAGCCCCATGGGTGTTTGGTAGTAGTGGAAATATTACCAGTTAATTATTTTACTTCCATTTCTTGATAATCAATACTTCTACTCCATATCTCAGAGCCACATTGTATACTTTTTACTCCACTACATTTGTTTGACAGCTTTAGTTACTAGTGTCAGTGTGATAATATTAATCTAACTATAAAAACTTCCGCAAAGCATGTTTGTGGTGATTTTAGAGTTGTCTGGGTGGGCCCTCCATGCACTTGTATGTCTCTAAATGTTTTGATGAATTGAACAATGTGGACCCTGTTGTAAACAAGTGTAATGCTTAATTGGGTCGTCCACTCACAGTTAACAGTCTTTGTATTGAGTTTGTGCTTGAAATGTACTGTAAATTCTGCAAACTGTTAATAAATATTTCAATCAATCAATCAATCACTATACAGTATACTACTATACTGTAAACTTCATTGTGCCAAAAATAGCAGTTGCCCTTGGTTAAATCAGGCGGGCAGCGGACAGTGCAAAACGTGGTCTTTGATGACCCCCAAAAATGCAGTGCTCTGCTGATTTGCAAACCTAGTATTGCACACAGGGACATCAAGGTGGGATTCAGCCCCTGCCCTTTTACCCGTCTGTAAAACAACTGCCCTTTCCAGACCACGAATGCAGCGTTTACTATGGTGGTGATGGTGAAAGAAATGGAAATGACTCTCCTTTCCATGCCATGCCGGAAGGCAGCATTCAGGAGAATTGCTTTTTCTCCTGAACTTGAACACAGAATTTTGCGTTGAACAAATTAGTTTATAAATCCATGTCACCGCATCTCCACTAGCTAAAGAGTGCTGGGTTGCTCCCCGACAATAGCTGATCTACAAGCTTGTAGATCTGCTATTTTTGTCCAAAAGTGCCCTCTTACGGGATTTCAGCCCCTGCCCCTCTAACACTCTCTGCACGTCCCTGACTGCACACCTCTCCTCCTCCCCACACACCACCATGGCAACATACATACGTACAGTAGGTGAAGGAAAACACAGCACTCATAACCATATGAAATCTTAGATAGCATATTCTGGCCGTAAAAAAAGCTGACCATATTTGGTAAAAATGGTGGTGAGCTATTTCTTGTATAATGTATAATTGTATAATGTATAATTTCTTGTATAATCTACTTGTATAATGGCTATTTCAGCTTTGGTGTAGACTAGAGGGAAAAAGAGGAGGGTCTAAATACAGTATAGATAGACCCTTGGGGGACCCCCGTCAACGAGGTACAGTATATAGCGTTAGAAGTGGTTAAGTGCTGCCCAGTGTCGACTAAAACTATAACGAAAAGTGTTCGTCAACTACCTTTTTTCACTGAGGAAAACTAAGTAAAAACGAAATATACACTATAAGCTATGATGACTAAAACCTAAGACTAAATATACTGACAATTTCGTCAACAAATAAAAACTAGACTAAAATGTTAGGAAGGGACTAGTGGACAAGAGATCCAGCATAAGTAAAAGACACAAGTCATTTTACACTTGGTTGCATGCTGAAAATAGGCGATCTACAAGCTCACAACGTGTCACGTTGTGAGCTTGTAGATCAAAGTGTAAAATCAGCCATTACGACGGCCCGCCAAAATAAATTTTAGTCGACTAAATCGACTGTAGATTTAGTCAACTAAAACTAGACACGACAGGTGACTAAAACGAAATGAAAACTATTCAAAAGACCATGGCTAAAACAACATTGATCAACACTGCTTCTGTCTGGTCTTTCTGGGTGCCCACCAGAACATCCTGCTGGTCCAGAGGCAGATGACCGTGGCAGAGGAACACCTGGAAGACTTCCAGAACGTTCTGAAGAGCTACAGCGACGCCACCAACGACCACTCCGACAACCTGCAGTGAGTGGAACGCTTAAAAAGATATCTCAAAGTGTCCTTGGGCAAAGACACTGAACCCTTACATCCGTGGGAGCTTAATTGCCACCATTGGTCTGTGAATGTGGGAAGTGAGGACGCTGGCGTCGATTGTTCGCTGCTTCACCTCCCAATGTATGACTGAATGAACCATTGTAAAGCGCTTTGAGCACTTGGAAAAGCGCTATAAAAATGCAATTCATCATTCATCATCTCCATGCATGTAAGTATAGAGCACCGAAGTCTGACGTCAATATCGGTAGAGGGTGCTAAGTCCACCGGTTCATGTACTTTTTATTTGCATTGTAATCCCCATGGGGGGGGGGGGGGGGGGGTAGATCGCCTCATATAAGAACTGTGTTTGGTAAATAAACATGTCATCCCGGCCGTTTCACTCATATGGATATGAAGAATCAACCGACTGAGAGAAGACGCTAATGTTACTGCTGCCGAATTACATTTCCGCTAGAAACAGACAAATCAAAATATGACTGACTGACTGACTGTCTTAACCCATTTTGGGCGGGAATCCCTTTTGGTGTTTTAAACATGTTATAATTTAGCTATTGAAAAATAGCAGATCTACAAGCTTGTAGGTCTGCTATTTTTGAAAAATCGAAGAACGACTGACGTAGAAATATAGCTTTTTCAGAAAACTGTCAGGATGTAGAAGATATTTTTTTAATCTGATCTCAGGTCAAAATGGGTTAAACGATACAGAGACACCTCCCCGACAATATCGCCAAGACAGTTTTTGTATATTTTTGGACCACGATTTTAAGATGACCCCATGTTATAACACTGCAGTGACGTCATGTTGTAGTTTCTCAAACAGCCACGGTGGTCACCTTATCACCTAAAACTGGAGCATGCGTGGGGGGCCTGGGGGCCTTATGGAGCATGCGTGGGGGGCCTGGGGGCCTTACGGTGGTCACCTTATCACCTAAAACTGGAGCATGCGTGGGGGGCCTGGGGGCCTAGAGGTGGTCACCTTATCACCTAAAACTGGAGCATGCGCGGGGGGGCCTGGGGGCCTTTAGAGGCGCTGTAGCCCTATCGGTGTCCCTGGTCTCTCTATAGGGACAAATCGAGTGGCAAAGTGAGTTTAATGCAATCAAATAGGACTTTTCTTTTGGGATTTTCGGTTTAGATGTTTCTGTATGGGCTGTCAAGGCCAGAAAGTAGTTTTTTTTGCCACACTGTAATTTACCAAAATGTGTCAATAATTCTTTACTTTTTCTACAACCACACAATGTGTCACAAATGCAATACGTGAGCTTGTATGTATATGTGACCAGATTTGACTGAGAGCCTGCCATCGCACAAATTCCAGCTTTTCACCAGAGGAGAAAAACATTTTTTTTCCCCAAAATGAGTTAATAGTACAGGCAGACTCTTCACTCTTCACATTCCGTGCTCAAACGGACGGACAGACAGACAGACAGACACCCAGACACCTTCTAGGGTTTGGAGTGGCTCCTTGGAGCTTTAGCTGAAGAGGGTGAAGAGTATAGTACGTATACTATGTACTGTATATGCTGTAGATTCACTGGCAGCATTTTAGTCTTTTAATATCACAGTCTAGCTGTTATTGAAGGATCCACTGAAACTAGGACACCATATACAGTATTTTCTTTCATGAATATTAAGGCAGATATGGGCGCCCGGTGGTTCACCTGCATGGTAGACGATGTATCAAATAAAGCAGAAAAAGGAAATAAAAAAATAAGAAATAAGTGTCTATAAGCTAAAATCGACATGTAAATATGAATTAAATGCTTAAACATGTAGCTAGGTGTAATGTTAAGAGACCACAGAAATGAACCTTTCAAGCCTGTTTTCTCAACTCGCTGTTTTCTGCAAGACATTACTCTATAAGCCATATCTCCAAAATTGGTGGGTCAAACTGAACAACCAATAGGCTACGTACATTTGAAGCTATGATTCCCTGCTTTCATATGACATGAAAAAACGAAAATTCAAAAAAATCCAATTGCAGTTTCTCAGTCAAATTTGGTCACATATGGTATATTTTCACTACTTGCCTCACTATACAGCGGACCATATGAAGTATACAGGGCTTCAGTGGTTAAAGGTATATTCAGTGAGTTCACTCAAAAAACCTTAGGTTTCGTTTTTGGCTGTGGGACCCAGCCTTTCGTCCAATCAGGATAGAGAGTCATAAACGAAACCTAAGGTTTTTTGACCCCCAGGGGTTAACTGGGGACAGGGAGGAACTCCTTATATGGCCAGCACACTCTATAGTAGGGAGGATTATCACAACAAAACAAAAAAATAAGTGATATTTGAATTAAGTGAAATCACTGAATATACCTTTAAGAAAATGTCCCACCCTCAGTTTGTTTTGTGCGTATACAGTATAGTATACTGTATACCCACTGTCTTTGGTGTTGTTTACCCTTTACCCTCTTCCTCTCTCTCTCTTCCTCTCTCTCTCTCTCTCTCTCTCTCTCTCTCTCTCTGTCCTCCCCGGTGCTCCTTCCTTCAGGGTGTCAGTTCAGAAGCTCCCAGGGAAGTCGTGCTACATTATGTATGAGTTCTGGCAAGACCGCCTCTCCTGGATGAGGTGGGTACGGTGTGTGCGTGCCTGCGTGTGTGTGTGTGTGTGTGTGTGTGTGTGTGTGTGTGTGTGTGTGTGTGTGTGTGTGTGTGTGTGTGTGTGTGTGTGTGTGTGTGTGTGTGTGTGTGTTTGTGACAGTCAGATACTGGCTGTGCTTCTGAGCTTGTTGATGGAAGCGTCCGCTGTTACTGAGGAGGAACAGATGGCCCATCTCTTATGTTGCAGGAACACACATGCACGCTCTCTCTCTCTCTCTCTTTCTCTTATCCAGTCTGTCACTCTCTTTCTCTCCCTCTCTTTTGCGCACCACCACAACACTATATGCATTGCGTGCTTGTGGATTGGCTATTTTCAGTGAAGGGAGTTACTTAAGTACATTTACTTAAGTACTGTACTTAAGTACAATTTTGAGGTATTTGTGCTTTACTTTTTTTATCCCATATTAACTTGGACTGAGTTGGTACTAAAGCAGTCATCACTGCTTTAGTACCACACGCTGTACACCCGCACTCTGCCTAGGGTGAGGTTAAAGAGGGGGGTGAGGGAATCTCCTTGTCTTTTTCACAGACAGCCAAGATCACGTTTGTTGTTTCAAAACTGGTGTGAAATGACTGTTTGACAGCTATCAACCTGCCGCCGCCATCTTCACATGTGTGTGTGTGTGTGTGTGTGTGTGTGTGTGTGTGTGTGTGTGTGTGTGTGTGTGTGTGTGTGTGTGTGTGTGTGTGTGTGTGTGTGGCAGCTCCGCCCACAAAGGTTATCGTACGGTATGTTAAAACAATGAAAATGAGGAGGAGGAGGTGAGTGGGTGGGTGCGTGTGATAATAATTCGTCACACTATCACTGTTTATTTCATTGGCACGTTTGACAGTCAAGTTTTCAGCCTCCAGGAAGAAACCCTAAATACATCATTTCACATAAAAACCACACCAGGGGTCTAATGAAGTACTGTCACCTCATAGAGAAAAGATCGTGGCACTCCATCTTTAGTGCACTATGTGCACTACACACGGTGAAACCGTGCGAAACACTTGGGAAATCACGAGTCCCCGTGATTGTGAGGCAAACATTTGCTACAGCCACGATACGCACAAATGAAGCCATTACACCACCTTTGGTGAATGAAACATGTGATTGAGCGTACAGATTGCACACACTCATTTACGCACTTCATTTACACCTGGTCGTGAATTTCCTTGGTGAATCATGGTGTTTACATCCAAGCCATTCGGTTGGAAATTGAATGGATTAAGCAAGGGATAAAGTCTGGCTGGTTGGTCATTATTGATAATTAATACAACAGGTTGTTTCGAGGAAGCAATCTGGTTGAAACAGCTTTCTAGCCATGCTTTAACCACGATAAATCACTTCTGCGATGCCTTAATTTCGGAACTCGCCCGCACAGGCGTGCATAATGATGATAAAGAACGCCCTCTTGTGTAATATTGCTTACATAAATCACTGACAGTGTCAGGATGCCCAAATGCGAGGAAGTCAGAATCTTGAAGTGGAGGTTATTATTTCCAGGAGAGCAACACCATCAAACAAAGACTTGGAAACTCATGTTTACACGGCAATAATACACTAATACAAACACAGGGCTTACAGTAAATAGGCACAAGATTAACAGGACACAGGTGAACTCAAATCAAATCAACACAAGGATTGGCTGGGGACACAGGTGAAACAAAGAACCACAAATCAGGGAAAGTGAGACAAGGCAAGGTAAAAAGGCATACAATCCTCTACCCATTTAATTAAAAATATTTCCAATGTTCCTCCCATGATAACTGCCCTAGCTGACGGTGACACCAAGCTAATTTGCCTCTTGATCTAGCTTTCTAAATATCAGTGGCATGTTTGGCCCTGAACATTTTCTTTTTGCTACATTCAAAACTAAGTCAAATTGCGCAAGTTAAATTGAGAATACTACACTTATCCAAGTATGAGTTTGGTAAACATTGGAAAGAGAACACAGAGAAGAAAGGAAGATATTTTTGACTGCTGCCTGTTGTCTGATTTCTGCTTCCTTGCATCTCTCTATAATCATTTTATTGGTCTGTTTTTGTCTTTCGCACACATCAGTCCTCTATAAAAGGGCCATTTGACGTATTATTTCTGTACTATCTATTACACTAGAGATAAGCTAGGGATATGAACTTCATGGCATGATTATTGGCCTAAAATTCGAATCATGTAAAGTGATATAGCCTCGCACATCTATACCTTAATAGGCTGGGTGCTGGATCAAACAAAAACAAAAAACAAATATTTTACTTAATAATTGTGGTAACGTTTGAAGGTCTGAGGAAGGGCTTCGGCCAGAAACGTTACCACATTTGAGTAAAATATATTTATGTCTGGGAGCAGAAATTGTTACGCAGACTTTTATTCTTGATAGGGAACTGTTGCAAACACATGCCAAGGTTCCCCTGCACAAACCAGGGTTTTTTCCAATGAGCCTACTCATTGCCCTATGTCGCCTATCCAGGCCTATATTCATACTCCACTTTTAGGTGGAGTATGAATATGTTTTTTACTAAACACTGTTTCCTAATCACCCAAAACTGGAGTATGAATTGGCCTTATGAGGGATACAAAACGAGAGTCAGTAATGCACCATTTCACATAACATACAGTACAGTACATAACCCGCAGAAAGTTGGGTGGTATAGCTGCGGCCACACAACAGTGTGTCATCATCCACCGAGGAGAGCGAGTGCTTTCTAAGCAGTTTATAGCCCAAGGCTGTTCAGAGTACAGCTGTCAGCACCTCTCAGTGAAACCACAGATGTCGTCAATTTTGAGCTGATTGGGGAGTTGAATTGGCACGTTTACCTCCCTTCAATAAGCAATATACTGCCGCTGTGCTGGGGAGTTTAAGCCCAGACCTCTGCTGAGTCTGCTGGAATATGGGCCCTTAGGCCATAGTGACCCTCCACCATAGATATTTCAAATACAAGAAGAAACTAGAAATGCACTCTGTCGAGGTGCGCCTTGTGCACAAGTAGGCCATACAGGGCCAACTTGTGTACTTTAAGGTTGCTCGAGCTTACAATTGTGCGCTTTGTGATAAACAAGGACCCATTGTCTCGTCTTTCTATGTGTCTTCCTCCCTGCAGTTACTTGCAGTCCAACGCCAGTAAAGACTTCCAGCGCTGCGTCATCGACATGCTGGAGGATCCAGAAGTGGTATCTACCATGCTGCTTCCAGGTGTGTATGGTGTGTGATGGTGATACTGTGTGGGCCTGTTTCAGACACATGCATGTATGTCTACAGAGTATATTATGTGTAACGCCCGGGATTCGATCTCGGGTCACCCGTGTGAAAGTCCCAATAAAAAGGGATATTCAATATGGACCGAGGAAGATAATAGAGTTTTGAGGCCATCAGGCTGAGGCTCTGAGCTTAGAGTATAGAGACGGCACCGGATCTCTCCTCCCATCCACTTGCATTAAGTTGCTCAAAAGCGCATGAGGCGATTTCACTCCTCCTTGCGGGTGGGAACAGAGTGCATTCTGGGATTGATTAGGCCAAACTCATGAATGCGCTGGCCATTGACTATCATTGCACTGAAACAGCCTTCATGTGTCATCATGAACGTGCGCAATGATAGTCAACGGGCCAGCGTGTTCATGAGTTTGGCCCAGCGCTGCAATACCAAATTGGGACACTATGTCCATTTCGCCTCAGGGTTTCCTCCGGGTGCCGTCTCATATATACTCTAAGGCTCTGAGCCACTCTGCTACAGGTACTGTATGTACAGGTATGCGGGAAAAATATATGTGCCTCCATCCACTTATTTGTGTGTTTGCACTATTAGGTATCTATCTATACTGTAAAGCAGCATTTTTATAACTTTCACGCCAGAGCCCCTGTTATGGGAATAGGCACATTTCTTCAAAAACGTATCTGCGAGCTCACAATGGGTCGCAATGCAATTCAGCTATTTTTTTAACAATGAATTTTAATAGGAATTAAATGGTAAAAAGCGGCCAAATACATATAATTTTGGGAGTCCTTGACATGAAAAGGTTTGAGCACCACTGACATAGAAACGGGTTTTCAGAAAACTGTTAGGATTTTAGAAGACATGTAGAATCTGTTCTCAGGTCTAAATGGGTTAATATCTGTCCCTCTTTCTCTGTTTTTCCCCCCTGTTTCTCATTCTCTATCCGGTCCCTTGTTTTTCCACCCAATCCTTTTCTTGTCATCCTTCTCCCCCCCCCCCCCCCCCCCTGTCTCTGTCCTTCCATCTTTCCCCTCCCTCTTTTCTCCTCTTCCCTCTGTTCCTCTGTTCCTGCAGCCTCCTGGTGGATCATGACTAACCACTAACGAGTGAATGACCGCCACCCACGCAAACACACACGCACGCATGCACACACGCACGCACAGTCGCACACACACACACACACACACACACACACACACACACACACACACACACACACACACACACACACACACACACACACACACACACAAACAGACACTGACCACGACACTCCGAAGCATGCCCGAACAAAAAGAAAAGCAAACCCGCGCACACACACTCATACAGTAACATGCCGCCACACGTAGACACACAAGCACACACACACACACACACACACACACACACACACACACACACACACACACACACACACACACACACACACACACACACACACACACACACACAAGCACATACACGCACACACGCAGGCAGCAACACTCACACACACACACACACACACACACACACACACACTGACACTGCGACACATAATATACAAGATGAAGAAAATTGCTGAAGGCTTCAAAGAGCTGTGAAAGCGACAGGACACAAGACATGGCATGGCACGATGTACGTGGCACTCTCCTCCGGCTGCATACTTTTAATGTCTCACATGTCTTGGAATACTCATTATTGTTGACGTTAACATCAAAAGAGAGATACACACATCGTTGGATGGTTGCACATAATATCGCATCTATTTAAAGCGCAAATAACATGCATTTTAAAACTGCTTTTAATATTTAATAATCATATTGTCTATGTCCCTCAAAGTTATTTCTAATGGTTTGAGCCTCAATCACCACTCTGATATAACCAGGCCTTGTCAATTCTTTCTGGACTTTGAAAGCAGTTTTAGCTGCAGTACCACACTGTCCTGAGGTGGAGAGGGTGCTGATATGTAGATTATTTAATATTTTAGTCATTATAATACTCATGCTAGATAAAACCAGGCTTGTTTCCATTCCATGCCAGCTTGGAAAATCAACAATGGTGGACATTGTAAACAAGTGGAAATGCAAATTTGCAACTGAAGACTGAAGAAATGGAGGAATTATACAAAGTAGGGTGACATTGATGACATCACGATGAGGCCAAAATCAGTCGAGCTGTTTCTGAGAGCAATTTCCATTAAAACACCCATATGACATGAAGAAAATTGGTTATTTGTGGGGATAGAAAACACACATGGGAGCTCCAAAAACACAAAAGAAATTGAAAAAGTAGAATTTTATGTTATAGGTCCTTTAACATGAAAGTGACTCCTGATTTGCTGATTTTCGATGCGAAAGCCAACGGCAGTGCATGACTTCTTGCTCCCTCTGTGTCTTTTCCTGAACAGCACAACACTAGAGAGAGAGAGAGAGAGAGAGAGAGAGAGAGAGAGAGAGAGAGAGAGAGAGAGAGGGAGGGGGAGAGAGAGAGAGAGAGAGAGAGAGAGAGATAGAGAGCATAGCAAACAAAAACAAAGTGTTGCCAGTGGGGGCTTAAACCTTAAACATGCATGCTGGTCAGCTGTGGGCTTTTACGAATAGTTAGTTATAGCATTCTGGCTGCACGCAGTCTTCTTACTTTATTTACCCAAGTGATATGCATAGAATGCAAATATGTTTCAACTGTATATCATCAAGTGTTTTTTTTAATCAAATCCGGCTCTTGCTATGAAATCAACTCGCGGCATATAGGTTGTTGCTGTAGATCTGCTAGGCCAGGGACAGTGGGGGTAAGGCGAGCCATTGGGTAAAATGAGCCTATCCAATGATTCAAGGAATCCAAAAACCAGTGGTGGAACTAAAAGTATCAATACAGTAAAAGTCTGGAATTCAAAATGTACTTGAGTAGAAGTACATAAGTATTGGCTTCAAAATGTACTTAAAGTACTAAAAGTAAAAAGTACTCACTATGCAGAATGTCCCATTTCAAGTTTTCAAATTAATACAAAAATATTTTGAAAATAGCAGTTCTACAAGATCACAATGCAACGCATTGTGATCTTGTAGGTCGGCTATTTTCGAATGGCCGAAATGTATAATAGGGCTGAAGTGTTTAATGTATGTTTTATAATAATAAAAGTAACAGTAACTAAAGTTTTTAAATACATGTAGTGGAGTAAAAGTCAAATTATTGGAAATTGGAAATGCCCAAGTAAGGTAAAATTACCTCGATATTGTACTTAAGTACAGTACTTAAGTACAGTACATGTACTTAGTTACTTTCCACCACTGCCCAAAACAATATGCAGTATGGCGTACCAATTACAGGTTGATCCTAACTACAGCAGCCCTTGTGGTGGTCTGGATCATTGTGTATAGTGAATGAACTACAATCTAAAAATTTGTTTTAATTTGTTTAAATGTTTTGCTGTTTTCATTTGTTTTTTAAATGTGAACTGATTTTATTGAGCTCCTGATTTGAATGATTCCTGTGTCTGAGGCGGAGTAGATTATTTTAACCCATTCATCACGGGAACCCCTTTTAGTGTTTCAAGCATGTTATGCTTTAGCTATTGAAAAATAGCAGATCTACGAGCTCGTATCTGCTATTTTTGAAAAATCGTGAAAATGTGGCGCAAATCTTTGAATATCAGAGCAAACCTTTTTAGCTCAAATCTTTGCTTCCGGGGGGTCTGTGGAACAACATATTTTCAGATGGGGGTCGGCGGCCAATTACAATTAATCGTTGTGGTCCTTGACATGAAATATTGAGCACCACTGATATAGAAAATTGTCATGAAGACATTTTTTTAAATTAGGGTCTAAATGGGTTAAGGTGGCATCACACAAGTACTGTAGTGTTTATTGTAGTTACAACTTGAGGTTATAGATCAGATATTTGTTCTGCCTGGCTTTGTGCATTATCTTTTGTCCAGATTGTGGCTATATGGAGTAAGACGAGAAACAGGGTTTTGGGGCAAGTTGACGCTATATTAAATCAAAGAGAAAAATTAATACAGTATATATATTTCTTATAGAATAATTATACTACACATGGCGTTCTAATTTAATACAGTACATATAATTTATAAAGAGATAGAAAAGCTGTGTATTTTCGTAGATCGATACAAAATCGAACATACAAGATTACCTTTTTTGCATGATCAACTTACTTGAGTTGTGCCAAAGGAAAGCTTTCTGTCAGCGATCATCAGTAAATTGTGAACTACGTTATGTAGGCAAAAATGTTCTTATGGTTCATTTTCTTCTGGGGGCGCACAAAGTATTGTATTGTTTCGTTGTTGTATTGAAAGTTGTATTTTTTCTGTCTGTGAATCATGTAAAATGTAAAAAGTGTGACATACTGTATTACTAGTGATGAATAGTTATGTTAGTTATATGGAAGATAAACCATAACACGGTCTGGTCATCTGGACATGAACAGAATAAAGAGTTTCCTCCATCTGTACATAATATACAATTCACAAAGATGTTTCTGTTGTGCTTTGGTTTGGTTAGTGGTATAATTCCCACCAAATATAAACAATGATGAGCAACTTCAATAAAAAAGTCTTCAAATGATTGAATGTACTTCCGTCTATTTTCCTCTTGTGCAGAAAAGAATAACCTTCCGGTGCAGCAGCATGGCTCTGCTGGCTTAGTGTCTTGCAGTGAGAAATCCTTTGTGAAATAATGCCATTTCTCTCTGGAAAAATCAGTATAGTAGCAAAAGAGGCTGAACAAACAGCCGAAAAGACACGCACATCCAATTACCTATGTAGGCTGGGTGCCGGATCAAAGACCACCTTTAATTAAAGTAAAGACATTATTGGGAGCTGAAATTGGTGTGCAGATTTTTTTATTCTTACTCTCTGAAAAATCAGACCTGTCTGAACTGAGTGGTGCTGTGTGTGTGTTTGTGTGTGTGTGTGTGTGTGTGTGTGTGTGTGTGTGTGTGTGTGTGTGTGTGTGTGTGTGTGTGTGTGTGTGTGTGTGTGTGTGTGTGTGTGTGTGTGTGTGTGTGTGTGTGTGTATGTGCGTGTGTGTGTGTGTGTGTGTGTGTGTGTGTGTGTGTGTGTGTGTGTGTGTGTGTGTGTGTGACTGTGTGTGTGTGTGTGTGTGTGTGTGACTGTGTGTGTGTGTGTGTGTGTGTGTGTGTGTGTGTGTGTGTGTGTGTGTGTGTGTGTGTGTGTGTGTGTGTGCGTGTGCGTGTGATACTCTGGAGCATGCCATGGCTGGCTGCTGGGGCATTAACATTAATTATACTCTGGAGCATAGCATGGCTGGCTGCTGGGGCATTAACATTTATTTACTGATACTCTGGAGCATAGCATGGCTGGCTGCTGTGGCATTAACATTTATTTACTGATACTCTGGAGCATAGCATGGCTGGCTGCTGGGGCATTAACATTTATTTACTACTGATACTCTGGAGCATGCCATGGCTGGCTGCTGGGGCATTAACATTTATTTTGACTAATTACTTGCGCAAGCAGAGCGCGCAAGTAATAATTTCGCCCGGTCTCTTCCGCCGTGACAGCTGTCCCGCCATTCGATGTTCATGCAGAAAAACATCAAATCTGTGCCTGTTTTGCTGGGACCAAACGACCACAAATGACCATATCTCTTACGTCATCATTTAGAGCTAGTCATACGTATACTATATACATAATCAGTAAAAAATAAAATAGCAAATTGTGCCTGATCTGCTGGGACCAGAGTACGTGGTGTGTATATGTATGACTAGCTCTTAATGATGATGTAAGAAATATGGTCATTTGTGGTCGTTTGGTCCCAGCAAACCAGGCACAGATTTGCTGTTTTCTTGCATAAACATCAAATGGCGGGACAGCTGTCACGGTTTTTGGCGCAAAGTAACCACAGTATACCGCTAATCAACTTACAACTACACACTCTATATAGTATATGTATAGTATATAGTATATGCCTATATACTATATATAGTATATACCTATATAGTATATGACCACGTACTCTGGTCCCAGCAGATCAGGCACAATTTGCTATTTTATTTTTACTGATTATGTATATAGTATACGTATGACTAGCTCTAAATGATGACGTAAGAGATATGGTCATTTGTGGTCGTTTGGTCCCAGCAAACCAGGCACAGATTTGCTGTTTTCTTGCATAAACATCAAATGGCGGGACGGCTGTCACGGTTTTTGGCGCAAAGTAACCACAGTATACCGCTAATCAACTTACAACTACATACTCTATATAGTATATGTATATGTATACGTATGTCTTACGTCATCATTGAGAGCAGTTATACAATAGCAAATTGTGCCTGATCTGTCTGATATGCTATATGGAGTATGTAGTTGTAAGTTGATTAGTGGTATACTGTCGTTACTTTGCGCCAAAAACCGTGACAGATTACACAAATGTAAGTACATGTAGTATACGTATGACTAGCTCTAAATGATGACGTAAGACATACGTATACATATATATACTATATAGAGTGTGTAGTTGTAAGTTGATTAGCAGTATACTGTGGTTACTTTGCGCCAAAAACCGTGACAGCCGTCCCGTCATTTGATGTTTATGCAAGAAAACAGCAAATTTGGGCCTGGTTTGCTGGGACCAGATTACACAAATGACCATATTTCTTACGTCATCATTGAGAGCTAGTCATACATATACTGTACACACCACATACTCTGGTCCCAGCAGATCAGACTTTGATTAATTTGATTAGTTTCGGTACCAGCATGAAGTGACCCTAAAGTCAAATGCATATCTACTAGAACATCCCTTTCATTACACTTCATACTGCGCACCCAAGGCCACAGTGTTGTTGTGTGTCCAGATTGTATAACTACAGCAGGGATATCTGTTGATCCCTTTTCTTCTGAGAATGTGAAGGTTTTCTTTTTTTTCCTCTGCTGCTGTACAGAGTGCTAGTGAAATGCAAATGTCAAATCACTGTGGAATAGCAACTTTTGTGCATTATTCCTTCAGACCGTAGCCGCTGGCATAAGGAGTATAGTACTGGGCCAACAGTCTTGGGACTGTCTGCCGGTTGTTCTTGTAATGGTGACGTTTGTTTCATTCTATTCCAATACTGTAGCGAACCAAACAAGGCCGACATGTTTGAAGTGTGTTCTCCCTAAGCCTAGCATTCCTCTCCAAGGAGCAGCAAAGCACACTTTGGTACAACTTAAGCTGGGAGAGTCAAGAAACAAGAAGTTGGAAAGTAACAAACTTATTACTAGTATTACTTTATTTATTGCCTTTTTCCAGTAACTGGTAATATAACCACATTGAGTGATTATATTACATTTACTATTTTCCAAAAGTAACGTGTTACTATTTTCATGAGCGTGTTACTATTTTCATTGGGAGTTGCCTTGCAGGCTGCTGATCCAGTCTAGATCTAGACTCTAGAGCGGATACGGAAATGATGCACACTTGTCTGTACGTGCAAATTATCGAAAGCCGAAGAGCAGGCCATAAACCAGCCAGAACAAATTGGGTGGTGTGACACTTTTGGGGACAAAAGATGCAATTACTGGGAGTGAGAAAAAATCTACGCCTTCACTGAAGACCCTGGCAGCTCTCCCTTGGTGTTGTCTCTTTGATGTCCCAAGCCAACTGAGCAATTCCCCCTCAACATTTCCAGCCTCCCTTATATACCAGGTGAGACCCACCCACAATGATTAGTAATTGGACAATCTGCTCAAACAACCATGACCCATGAGTTAGACTAAATGAGCATTTGCGCCTGTCGTAGACATGCGCAGAGCAAGTTCAGTCAGGGAACCTCAGTCAGCGCGCCGGCGCTCTCATCCACATGATTCACTCAGCCAATCACACGCTCACCCAATCTCTTATACCGGCTACTTTAACTGAAGGTTTTGCATTCATCCTCCTGCTTGCTTGCTTGCTGCTGCTTTTTGTATACTGTGCGCTGCTGTATACAAAGTGCTCAATTCTACGACTGCTGCTAATGTCACCAGTCTCGCCATTGCTGTGGCGTCTGGGCGATTAGGCTATGCACTAAACGTTGCTTTCATACAATTCTGGTAAGTCAGTGAGTTTAATTGGTTGGAAGAACGTGCACTGCTTTTGTTCACCGACGGAAATAACCTAGATTAAGTTGAAGCTGCTGCTTAAATGTCCTCCTCTGTTGCCATTTGTATCGTTGTGCCTCGATCACACCGAGATCGTTTTTTTTTGTTAGCCAATGAATTTCACGTCGGGTCCTGTCCTGCTCACAGCACTAGTCAAGGAAGCAGCTTACTTGCCGTCTGCTCTGCTTTCCGCCGTTCTTCACATGTAAATCCAGGCCAAAGTTTATAATCCGTTTTATGACTGGTCACGCTTGGTGCGCATTCTTGTCTTGGCTGCTACTAGTCAATATGTGGACGTAATATAGATTCAAGGCAACGGGATTAAAAGCATGCATTTGTCCACAGTGTAGAGTAGGAGAGTGGCAACACGCTTTGTATAGTTCCAACATTGTTCCTTGGCTGGAACTATCCCTTGAGATAGAACGAGCACTTCCGCATTCCATTGTTGCCAAGTGAGTCAACACTAATGTCGCCACTATTACTAGTTTACTCGGAGTATGTCCGCATCGCGTCTGTCAGGTATGTTGCCACGTCTGCACATTAAAAGCGTCTTGGGCTTGTTTTATTTAAGTCACTTGCCGGGTCTGTTGTTGTTTAAACCCGCGGTTCATTCAAGGCACCCTCAATTTTATATGATGATAAACTTATTTGACGTCGTTGGATTGTTTTCATAATGATTCAAGATAGTTTTGTGGCTTGTTTTCGTTGACCCAGCTGCTTGTCTCTTCCAATATGGCAACACAAGTTCTCTGATCAGAATGAAACGTCCAATGCAGCATCAGTTAGAAGTAAATGGAGTTGACCAGAGCAACTGAGAGAGCATTGAGGTTGCTCTTGGTTGCATAGGCCCACATGGCACTTGGGTCCCAAGGAATATTTCAGTGTGAATTGTACCGTATCATGCACCTAGTGTTGGGCAGAGCCATGCTGGATATTATTATTTTTATTTTTTGGCTGGAGGAATCAATATCATGCCATTGATTCATGCTAACTACCTATAAACTAATTGATCCTGCTGTTCAAATAAATGATTTACCTGGCTATAAGGTGGATGCTTGCACATTCAGGAATCTCAATTTTTTTTAGTAGGCCTATTATGAGGTATTTAGGATGCGAATTGATAGTGATAGTGGGTGCCCCCCCGCCCCACTGGCCCCAGTGCGGGAGCGCACTCGTCCATTTGTTTGCATTGCACAGTGCGCTATTTCCGAACGCGCCCATTGTGTCAGTGGGTGCTTCAGGCCTCAAGCACCCCGACTCGATGCCTATGCCTACTCTTGGAGAAATAGGCGGCAAGGGTTACAGCAGAGCCATCTAATAGAAGAGTTACGATGAGCGGGCAGAAACCGAGCACTGTTCATGCAGCCTGAAAGGCGGACAAGTGGAGTTTCAAATACATTGTTTTCAACGACGGCAGTGCAAATAAGAAGCTATTTAGGCATGTGTGCAACATGACATGTTTTAAAAGTATTATTCAGGACGACTAAAGTCTCTGTAATGTGTTTGTCATACGATTACTACAAACAATCTAAAATAATGGATTTAAGAATACTAAAGCTGGGCTGTTGCCTGGGTCAGGCATTTCTGCCTACTTCTGTCCTTCTACCCATTTGTAGAAGAAGAGCCGCGCCATTGAACTGGCCCCATGAAGTGAACTGAGTTTCGTAACTCCGTCTTACTCTATGGGTCTGTTTTACAGGTAAGTACTTATGGTGCTCCAGGGAAGTGTTTAACATTAAATAAAACGCACAGTCTGTCTTTAAAGACAGGAATTGGCTCATTGCTAACATTTCTGCTATGCTTAGCCCAGGAACAGAGGCGTCGTGTTTCCTATGCTCAGCCAGGAAAAGAGGTATGGCGTTACCACGCTGCTAACACTGCTGCTAAATGATTGATTTGAATTCTATCAGTGTTACGGCTTAGATGATACTACACTGTGACTGAAGCTAATTTGCCTTAACGTCAACTTTAGCTATATCCATGTCTTTTTAAAGCGATTCATAGCTGTTCTCATGCTGCTTCTGTCTCCATTTCCTGAGCGACAGCCTTTATACTGATGAGATGAACCTTGGATGCTGGGAAGGTCCTCCCTGTGGGTTGCCGCATACAGTCTTCATCGCAGCTGCAGCCATTATCGGATAGGCTCACATTGGTGGTATACGTGGTTCTGCTGCTACTGAAACCATGAGGCAGGTCATCAGTTAATCAATCCGCATCTTCACCTAGGCTGCTTTTGTTCTATTAATTCTATATTCACATGCAGTCGCTCAGCCACCTAAGTAGTGTTTCGGTTGAAACATCTGTATCCTTGATATGTTGACATGGACGCAGCTCCTTCTACGGTCTTGGGGGAAGAGTATGAAGGGAGATGGGTTGCAGATAAATGGCTGAATTTAATACTTGCCGGCAGATGCAAGTCTTCCGTGTTATTTGAGCTACCTTATAAGCAGCGGTAGCATGCTTTGGTCGGATAAAAACCTGGGATGGGAAACGGATCAGTCATAATGAAGGGATCTGCATCACCCATCAATAAGGACGCTCCTCTGTTCCATCTATCGACACGTTACTCAGTGGTATAACTTGGATCTGTGTTATGGATTATTTCATTCTAAGAGCTGTCTAATTCCAGGTTCGTCAACGTAGAGATGCTTGTCCTGTTTAATTTCATGTTCTAGCTCAGAGGCCATGCTGATGGTTTCGAAGCTGCCTGGTAACCTTAAATCAAACCATGGTAAATTATTCCTGCCTTCTCTTAATTGCAGCTGCAAGCTCATGAGGTTACAGTATGTTGCAGGGTCCTATTCATCTTTCCAAGTTGCTTTCTGTGTATCCTATCATAGTAGTGCTTTTAGTTAATTGTTTTAAATCTCAAAGGCATTATAACTGGCGTTCAGCTTTACTCCAGATTTTCAGTGATTATTTGTTTAATACCTTCTATGTGGTGAATCCTATGCATGATATTTCCACTTCTGACTTTGCTTGGATGCCCACCATAAAATCACTCAAACAACTCATTTCATTTGTGACAGCAACTAACACTAGTCTTGTCCTCTCTCTTCCATGCCTCATTTTCTGCCATGCTGTCCATCCGCAATGTCATGAGCCCCTATTCATGATGGATTCCGGGAAGCCATGGCCGGTCCTGCAAAAGCTGCTTCTTCTGCGTCAAGGCTGTGGGCTGCCTCCTAATCGCTACACGTCACACTCTTTAGGATCGGCACAGCAGCACCAAAAGTTCCAAATGCTACACTCTACAGCTTGGGCTGGTGGTCTTCTGCAGCTGATGAAAGCTATGCTCTGCTAAACTTGAATGCTTTTTTCAGGCTCAGAACTAATGAGCTCTGAATTATGTTGGTTACGTTGCTGCTGCTACATGTATTCATTATTTTGCTCCTTATGCTGCAGGATCTTATTAATACTCTTAAAACAGTTTTTCTGCATGATCTTTCTGTTTCTTAGGCCGGTGGTCTCTGCTGCTTACGAAAGCTATGTTAGACTAGTCTTGAAAGATATTTTACAGGCTAAAATACTAACTAGTCGCGAATAGTGTGTTATTTGCTACAGATTTTTTCTTACTTACTACAGAAGTACAATTAATTCTTAAAACTGTATTTTGCATATCACTGTGGCAGAACTTGCAGCGTTGCCGCATCATGATCATGCATGCGATCATGTTGCACGCTAAAATTTGCAGCTCCAGGTGGTAGACTACTGGGTACTGATTTCAGATATTAATGATAACGATAGAATGTCCCTTTCGGTGATCCTGGTCGGGTTGGGTTATTTGCGCAGTGAACCAGGACACCGTTTAGGACTCCTGGATTTCAGGGATCAACAGGCGCTGTACTGTTGAACACATCGACCTAGTCATCACATAATGCTAGAACAGGCGCTGTACTGTTGAACAGGCGCTGTACTGTTGAACACATTGACTAGTCATCACATAATGCTAGCATGACCTATGCCTGATCTATGACCCATGTCTCTGCGTGGAATGGATATCGGTATGGTCTTCCTGTTTCAGGAAACAACAGGTGCTCTGTTGTACACATGTATAGCTTAGGGTTGGTGATGATCTGCTTTTTGGGGGTTTCGGATGTTTCGCGCTGTTGGGGGATTCAGAGTCCCTATGGTCGGGACTGATGCGCTTGACCTGAGTACCTAAAAAGCAGATCCAATACATCGCCAAACCATAATAAATATATTGCATTGACTATCCTATATCAATAAATATATATATTACATCCTCCTTGAGTTGTCTGACTGAAATGAGCATTTGCGCCTGTCGTAGACATGCGCAGAGCAAGTTCAGTCAGGGAACCTCAGTCAGCGCGCCGGCGCTCTCATCCACATGATTCACTCAGCCAATCACACGCTCACCCAATCTCTTATACCGGCTACTTTAACTGAAGGTTTTGCATTCATCCTCCTGCTTGCTTGCTTGCTGCTGCTTTTTGTATACTGTGCGCTGCTGTATACAAAGTGCTCACCCACCTCCACCCCAGCTACCACCTGTCGTTTTGGATCTACTGTTTAGGTACGGGGGATTCAGAGTCCCTATGGTCGGGACTGATGCGCTTGACCTGAGTACCTAAAAAGCAGATCCAATACATCGCCAAACCATAATAAATATATTGCATTGACTATCCTATATCAATAAATATATATATTACATCCTCCTTGAGTTGTCTGACTGAACTATACAATTACACATTTCCTTAATAGACTGAATGTTTTCCAAGGCATCAAATAAATCAAAAAACAATTATAATAGAATTAGGCAACACAGATAAGAGTATGCTACACATAGCCGGTTACACCTCCAAGGAGCTTGATGACAGTCAATTAATGGAAGCAGCTGTGCAGTGTGCGTTTGTCATTTTCACTTTTACATTGTGGAGTCGTCTAGTGTCTATAGGGCACGGGTTGTCCCGTGACAATCATTATAACAAAAAGAAAATATTTAAAAATAAGGGAAAAGGTTATATTCATGGACAATCAAAATATGTTGGAATTTTTGATGTGGTACGTGTCATTAAAATGAATGTTGACATGGCACACTGACTAGAAAATAAAAACCCGGAACTTCATTTCTAAATGTTTGCAGACCTCTGCCCTATAGGCCTCGCTGAGGGAGTGACTGGCAGATCCCAGACGTGAGACTACACACGAACACACCTCATCTGGCACATACACTACACCTGATCCTCCCCCCATTCCTCTGACCAGCTCTTGGTATTTATCCCTCTTTCTCTCTTGAGCCTCCTCCATCCTCTTGTCCCAGGGACCATGAGGTGGTGCAACCCCCTACAGGGCACTGTCAACTCCAGCAAGATGAGTTGTCTTGTGGCCTCTGAGACCAAGATGATGTCAGATCTCAATCTGGAGCGGATGATGTATGGTGGAACTTTCGGCTGCCTCTCTGCCATCTCCGGGTCAACTGTCATCACCTAGCCTGGGCACCATTTCATTTCGGTATATGATCCGGGCTGGAGCCGGATGATATGCTTACGTCATGTTGTAGGCAATGGTTTGCCTACAACAAACAGGAAGAACAGGCGGCGACAACTTCCTTTTCCCTTTGTCCTTCCTTGATTAAGAAAATGGCCTCATGGCCCTGGGTGTATCGGCTGCCCTTGATCCCCAGGCTGATTGCCTCAGCAATATGGATTTGAAGACCATTGAGGGTCATGCCTCCATTGACACCATGCTCCTCACATCTTCACAGATGTGTCCATAAAAGGTGTCTAAGTCTATCACCTATACATTTGTTCCAACCCAACTCCCTTGGGAAACTTCGTGACAACTGCTGATAGTTGGGGTAACATTAACAACAAGGCAACATTTTTGTTGCCTTGTTTTCATGATTCTGAATCCATTGCAAGCATTAGTTTTGCACGAAAAACACTCCTTCGGCTAAAAACGGTAAAAAGCTATGGCTGAATTTAGCCCAAAGAGTGTTTTTCGTGCTAAACTAATGCTTGGAATGGATTCAGAATCATGAAAACGTGTAAAGTATACACCATCCTATATACCCAACACACTTTTTAAAGCTGCTCTAAGCAATAATATGTCAAAATTCTAATGACCTTTATTTATTTATTTCATTCAGACAGCCAGCAACGCTCCCACAAAAATGTAGTCTCTGTGACACATCTAGGGGCCGCAATCTGCATTCAAAGATGTTCATAGAAGCTTTGTCATTGGTCGAATTGCCTGTCTACTTCCTGATTGGTTAGTCATTGCGACCGGGTTTTTTCAACCAATGACAAAGCTTCTAGGAACATCTTTGAATGCAGATTGCGGCCCCTAGATGTGTCACAGAGACTACTTTTTGGGGGAGAGCGTTCTACCCATTGCTGGCTGTCTGAATACCAAAAACAAAACAAAGTCATTACAATTTTTACATAATATTGCTTATAGCAGCTTTAGCACTGGAAACCCTGTTTCTACCTGGCAGGGCCTGTTGGGAGGGGCAGTCTATAATAGCTTTATGTTATAGGCAACTGGCTGTGTGGCTGATCATTGTTGAAACACATGCATGACTTTGCCAATCACTCCCTCTCCTCTCCCTGCCGCAGTGCAAACAGCCAGCAATGTGCCACTATCTCATTTAATTTCCTGACAAACTCCACCTGCAAACCATAGACTGCAAACACAGGCTTTTCCATTATCCCACATCCAGTGATGTGCATGAATGTGCAAGCAATTCATTTGTACTGAATTGATGTACTGAACAGAAAGTAGGCCTATAGTTACAAGCCATAATCATTGGCAACCATTTGGTTGCAACCAAATGGTGTATTTATTTAGCCTGGTTAGAATTTATTCACCATAGATAGACAATACAAAACAGGACAAGCACATCACATACAGTACAGCACTTCACCCTCAACAGACCACAGGCAACTGGCAAGTGATACTATAGCTAATAGCCAGCCTAGGGACCAAAGGGACCAAGTACAGACCCACCCGGGCGATGTTCACTATTGTTCTTGGTTTGGCATGCCAGACACATCTCCAATGATGGTATCAATTATCCAGCAGCTCTGTTTGGTGATGTTTAAAAGCGATACATTATGTATGTTTTTATCCCGGTGAAGGTCCCTATGTGACTGAAAAGTCCATTAATTAAGCAGAGAAAAGTGTGTGGGAGAATTAATGCATTGTTTGTGTGAATCTAAGGAATTTACTCCCAGCACCACCAACTGACAGGGTGCATGTGTGTGCATGTTTAATGGCCTTACTAAAGTGTATCTCATTCTATTTTAATCTCATCTCATGTTGATCTCTCGTTGCTTAAAATGCAAATATGTACCCATATTTTCGGGACAGGCTTTTGTGGCTGATGAAATGGTTCTTCATGGAAAATGGTTGGCTGTATTTTAGCGGATTAACCATTCTTTATGTATTGACAGGGATTGACAAAAAGCTACTGTACAGCCCAGCGGCTTGTTCTTCTGGCATTAACCTGGCAGCCTGGACCCAGCAATTAGATAGAGTTTGCTGTATTTTGTACACAAATAGCCAGACATACTGTGCTAATATCAGGCTGGGGAGATGGAGGATGCTTCTGATGCATGGTGGAGCGGAAGGTGGCGGTGACTGACCATTGACTGACCATTGTGTCAACAGAAAGGAAGTGGATGCAGAGGGAGGTTTAGGGGAGAGAAAATTAGATTACTGCGGTATGTTTGGTCTCAGCACTTTCAGCTGGACAGTGAACTAGAGGGGGGATTGATTGATTTATTAACAGTTTGCAGAATTACAGTACATTTCAAGCACAACTCAATACAAAGACTGTTAACTGTGAGTTGAGGACCCAATAAAGCATTAGGCCTACACTTGTTTACAAAAGGGTCCACCTTGTTCAATTCATCAAAACATTTAGAGACGGGATCACTGAGAAGGGGAAAAAAAGCCTGACTGAGCCCACTTGGATGGGGTTTTGGGAGGTGATGGAGCTGAATCCTCACAATCACTCTCGTGTATAAAGCTTTCTTCAAGATGGAGTGCCGTAAGTGATTTTTGTACTTTTCCTGTTTTTATGTTTCGTCTCGGCAATGACCCAGGACTTGAATCTGGACAGTGAACAACTAGAGGGGGGATGAGGGCAAAAGCATGACTGAGATGAAGGTTTTGGGAGGTGATGAATAAGCCGAATCCTCACGATTCATGTGTATGCATTCTCATGTATAAAACCTTCTGCAGGTAACAGGTCTTACGACCATGGGTCTACTCTATAGCTAAATGAGAAGATGGAATATAGGTAGGGACCGTAGGGTTAATATAGAAAGAAGTCCATTGAAATTCAACTGTAGTTAAGCCTACTTTTAAAATAATACCAAATGAACTGAAGACTATATTGATTTGAATTAAAAATATGTTTCCAAATGTATGAAGTGTCTTTGTCAACATATATTGTTGTTTTCTAAATAGAGGATGTATTTCACATTTAATTTACCACTTGAAAGAGTTACCCATAATGTTAACAGAGCAGAGGGGAGAACCAGAAAGTAGGTGGTGACTCGGAGCCTGAGCAGGTGTAGGAGGAGGATAAAAGGCCAGCTCGTCTCTGTTCAACGCCAGGTGTCCTCTTGTCACTCCCTTGTGGAGCTGCCAGAAACCCACATCTCACATGCTGAATCCCTCAGCTCCTCTGCTGACTTGGCACAGTGCACTAGACAGAGGGGCACTGATAAACTGTCATTTTTTACAGCAAATTCTGGTTTAAATATTACAAAATGAACACTGCTGATAAACACCTCAGCATTCAAAGATATGACTGTCTTCAAAAGATCAGATGTCGATCAAATATCTGTTGATTTGGTGCTATTTCCTATGCTATGTTGATGTTGTGTTGGAACTGAATACATTACATGGGATCACAATGAAAACAGGGTTTCAAGGTTCAAGGTTCTTCAAGGTTCAAGGTTCTTTATTATTTGTCTCCTAGGGAGGGGGGATAAATGGCCTAAAAATAAAAATATTGGAAAATGATTTGGGAGATATTTTGTATTGGGAGTTGGTACCTAGCATGAAATACACCCCCCACCCCACCCAAAAAACTAAATCGGACATGTTAATTTACCACTTTTTCACATTTTCTTTCATTAAAAAAAAAAATTAAATCTTAGAGAGGACTTTGGTTCACCTGTCAGATATTCCAAAGTTCTATTGTATTAAGGTACATTTACATAATGCATCTTGGCTCCTGGTTGACTGCAAGCAAACAGGAGAAATCATGGAGAGACCACTGAGGACATAGCAATGCAAGTGGATATGGGGTTCGAAATACTGGCATCGGTCAGAGGAGTCAGTGTGGAGGATGTGTATAAACTAGTAGATACACACATGACTGACAGTACAGAGCACAACAAAGGGTTTTCAAAGCTGCTGGCAGAGATTTACAACTTGGAAACACCAGCAGGGCAGATATTTTGTGGCACCCACACTACACTGGGCTTCAGCAGTGCCATGAATAAGGTAATGCGGTTGTTGGAGGCTGATATGAAGATGGAGCAAGTGCTAAAGAGTTTCATGGTGGATCTGGATGTAGACAGCAAGAATGCCAGTGTAGCTGGACAGGCACTGGACATGTGCCTCAAGTTGGTGGCTCCTGAGTATGCCCACAAACCCTGGAACCGCTATAAGGAATTCCTCCTCTTCCTTGAGCAAAGGCAGGTATCCAGTGTGCTGTTTGCCTACAAAGACAGTAGGTTTGGGTGTCTCTCCAGGGCAGCAGCAGTCCTAACCTACCACTTTGGCCATCTGACAGAGTTCCTGAGCCAGAACCCTCATATAAACAACCGCCTGGCCTGCCTCGTCAGAGAAGTGATGGAGCTTCCCTACCTCAAGGTGGTCCTTGTGGTGTTTGCCTGCCTGGGTGTGCACTTGGTGGAACCCTTCTATGCCAGAACCATAGAGAAAGATGCTACCAATACTCAGCTCAGGGAGTTCTACAAGGGACTGCATACAGTATTGGGCCAGCCAATCAGTGACAACTACACAATGTTCACAACACCCGAGTATCCTGGAGTGTCTGACAAGCTTTTCAGTGGTGTAAAGAAGACCTACACAGAGGAGGTCCTGAACTCAGTGTCAGCCATGGCTGCCGAACACTTGGATGAAGTGAAGAAGCTAACCAATCTCATGCAGCCCCACCTGCAGACTGTCCTGGCCAGGGATTATGGCATTGATGAGAAGACCCCTTCCTGTCAGCGAACAGGCAACCAAGATAGATGAAACCCCTGTGCACAACATTGGAATGGAGAGACAATGTGGCAAGGTGGACTACAGACTGAAGAAGCTACGCACATTAAACACAGTCAGCAGGTCAATCATTTTGCAGAAGAGCCAGGAGCTTAGGGCTGGACAGATTCCATCCTTCAGAGGTTTCAAGGCAGCAGCCCAAGCAAAAAGGGAGGTCAAACTCAACTGGAGTAAACTCATGAAGACAAAATTTGAGAGTGGGGCAGACCAGAAACAAGAGATGGCTCAAAGAAAGGAGAGGAAGAGACATGCTGGACACACTGAAGTCTAGAGGTGGCCCCTTCACTGACAGTGGGGAAGTTGAGAAGTTCCTTGTGGATACAACTCTGAACAACAATGCAAAGCAGCAGAGGATGAAGTTGGAGGTTCAGTTTGCCAGAGAAAGTACCACGCTTCTGCCTAAAGTCGATCCTATCTTCCAAATCCAGATTACACTGCCCAGTGGGAAGAGGAGGATGAAAACAGCACAAGAGTTTGGAGATGCCCTAATGTCGTACCTGGGCAAGAGGAGTGACCGAACCACTGGAATATGAGAAATTCCAAGAAAGTCTTGAAAGGCTGGCATCTGGACAGGAGATGACAGAATTACATAAGAGCTGCTATTAAGAGACTGAAAAGTTATTTGTCAATGTGACTGAATAAAAATGATCTGTTTTGTCTTTGAAATTAAAATCTAATCTTCAACAAAGTATTCTGACTTTAAAGTCTTTAATAGTATTAGCAGACAGTAAGATTAGTGAATGCATAACTGGCGGAATAGCCAGAAAACTCGTTTTTTGTGTTATTTTTCATTTTAATGAGGAATTGGGGGTTATTTTCAAGATACAGAGTTACTTTGAGGTGTTACAGTTCTTCTATGTATAGTGTTTATTAATTCCCAAATGTGTTTGGAAGTATTTATTCAACAGCATATAGAAAAACAACAAGAATAACTTAATACCAGGCGGAATATGGCCCTTTTTGGGTTATTTTTTTTTTATTTTCAAGGGGTAGGGGGTTATTTTCAAGATACAGAGTTACTTTTGGTGTCAAAAGTCTTATTTAGTCTATTTATAGTGTTAATCAACTCCCAAATGGGTGCGTTTAAATTTTGAACTTGATGATTATCCCCCCTCCGCCCCGAGGAAGAAATTTGTCTTTAGACAAAGGGCCCGCATGCCTTATGTCCATGTCGCCGCAGTGCAGCGCCAAAGGGTTTGGCTGCATTTCTGACTAATCAAGTAATCAATCAGTCAGTCAGTCAGAAGTCTCTTGTCTCCACCAGGCCGAAGGCATGGGGGGAGAGTATGTTTTGCACTCCGTCCGTCCATGTGTGTGTGTGTGTCCGTCCGTCCGTCCGTCCGTGTGTCCGTGAGCAGCTAATCTCGGCCACTGTTAACCCGGTCGATGCCAAATTTTGCACACACACTCCCTGGATGCCAACGATGAACCTCTGCCCCAAAATTTCCAGAACGGCCTGTTATAGCGCCACCAGGAGGCCGCTTTGTGCAAAACAAGTTTTTGCACAGTACACCTACAGATTTTGTCCAAACATCACGCAAATTGGTACACAGTCTCTCTAGAGCCATTCAACGAAACGGGTCTTTCAGATTTCTCAGACTCCATCCTGATTGGTTAAGATTGGCTTCCAAAGTTCACAGGAGTGCTCAGTTTCAAACAAAATGCTGCAAATCATGAACACATCGCGTGATTTCCGTGAAATTGTGCACGCACATTCCCACTAGGCCGAGGAAGAACAATTTCAACTCAGCCTCAAGGTGGCGCTATAACTGGCCGAAAAGTGTTTTTTACCTCTAATTTACTTTTGTTGCCCTTTTATCCAACCACCAGATGAAGGCAAGCTGCAATGTCCTACATTCCTATCCTGGTGGAGACCTGTGCCCAGAAGGGCACTTTTTCTAGTTATGACATGATTTACTCTCAATGTGCAGTTGAGAAACTGAAGCACAATACTTTCACTCCATATGACGCTGCTATTGTATCTGTATGTGACCAAATAAATATACTGTTGAATATGACATAATATGAGTCCTTGATATTCATTGACACAAGCTGGGCCAAAATGTAATGGAGCTGCAGTGCCACCTTCTGGTGAAAAGTGACATTACGAGTGGATATTTGATCAATTCAGACTTTTGGACATGGTTCTTTAAACCTCTCTTAACAGTGGTTCCCAAACTTTTTCATGCCAAGGACCCCCAAAATGATACTCATTAGACCGCGGACCCCCAATTGAAGAGATAATTCCACGGACCCCCATAAGAGAAGATTTGTATGGCTCTAGCAGTGATTTTCAAACCATTTTCATTTCAATGGCCCCCAGTTTGACCTGAATTAGGCTAAGGTCCCCCATTTAATGGCATTTCTATCTCGGGAACCCCCCAATTTGTAATGTAAAATTTAAGTTAATTTAACTCTGAGAGTGTACAAATGGAACCAAATGGACCCATAATGGTCCACTTGGTTCCTAATTATCTTTTAGCTGGGGACCCCCTGGAACTCTCTCAAGGACGCCTATGGGTCCCCGGACCCCACTTTGGGAACCACTGGTATACAGCACATTTAGTGATCGGAATACAGTGCATTATACATGGCTGCATTTACAACACATCCACAACAAAAAAAATTGTGCTGAAAGGAGACTCATAAATGCTACATACTTGAAACTCCAAAGCAGCCTCTTACATCACAGAGAGACAATAAACAACGTGCTGCATTAAAGAGGAAATCATGAAAACAATACAATAAAATTATAGACTCAAATGCTCTACAAAATTCAGCAGCACCTCTTGTGTGGCACATTTACAATTGCTTAGCAACAAGGAAGCTTTTATCCATACGACGGAGTGCACAAAATGATCCATTTCTGTATTATTATTATTATTTACATAGCCTTCGCTATTGTCTGGACACATTTTAGAAAATAAAAATACTGGAATTGTGTCTCATCATTATACTGCACAATATACTTCCCAAAGCGTTAACAGAAGCAGCTCCTTGTTATGCTCCTTGTGGTGGAAAAACTACTCAATTGTATTACTTAAGTAAAAGTATCAATACTCCTATGTAGAACTAAAGTCCGGAATTCCAGAGGAGTAAAAAAAAGAAGTACCAAAAGTAGAAAGTACTAGTGCAGAATGTCTCATTGAAGAAATCCTTAGAAAATAGCAGATCTACAAGCTCACAATGTGTCATATTGCGACGCATTGTGAGCTTGTAGATCTGCCATTTTCAATTGGCTGAAAAGTATAGGGCCAGGGTGTGTTTTGTAATAATCAAAATCTACAAAGTAAATATCTAGTAACTAAAGTTTTCAAATAATTGTAGTGGAGTACAAGTAAAATATTTGCCTCTGAAATGTAGTGGAGTAGAAGTAAAAGTATTGGAAATTGAAATACTCAACTAAAGTACAAATGCCTCAAAACTTTACTTAACTACAGTACTTAAGTAAATGTACTTAGTGCTTAGCGCCTTTATCCAAGGCGCTTTACATAGATTGGGGTTCAGTGTCTTGCTCAAGGACACTTCAACACTGACTCTGGAGTTCGGGTTCGAACTAGCAACCTTGCGGTTACCATCCAGCCACTCTACCCCTGAGCCACCGCCGCCCCAAATGATTCTACGTTAACCATATACTGTGCGACAAATCAAAAGAAAACAAGACATGTTCTGGAGTAATTCTATTTCTTTATTTATCATCTTCATGTCAAGATTATCATTTCACGTGAAAGTTAACGTCTCATGAACAAAAAGATGTGTTTAAAAGATGACAAGAAAACAATATGTGGCTCACAAAATAAAGGCATTCTCTTTGATAATATTCTTTACAATGACATCTTACAAAAGGACAATGAAAGGAACGGTCAATACGGCATACACAGAGTATGGTAAATCATCGCTAGACATCTGACCTTAACCCCTAACCGTAACAATGAAAGAACAGACTGTATGTATATATATATGTATATATATATATATACATACATACACACATTTTAAACCTCCTGAGATTCTTAATGGGGACAGAGTCACTGCAAGGCCGGCACCACCAGTATGGATTTTTGTCTGTATTTAAATGCACATAAAGTGACATAAATGTGTGGTGTGTGTGTGTGTGTGATTCCATTGGGAGTAGAGAAAAGGTTTATTTTTTCTCGTTTAGTTAGCATTACCAAGTGTGGTGTTCTTCTGATGCAAATAATAATTGCCACCAGTCGGTGAAGCCAGATAGAGAACATTGTGGGCATGTGCACTTGCTTCGTAGTAGTGCAGGGCCTGGAGTGAATTCCCGACGCCAGCCTGTAACCATAGAAATGAGCATCAAACTGCAAAGCAACAAAAGATCGTAACTAGGGATACACCGATGAATCGGCCGCATATTTGCCGTTACCGGTGAATATCGGTATCGGCAAATAAAACCGACAATAAGACCGATATTTATCTGTTGTTGACGTGCATACATTTTGCGTTGGCTATGTTGGTGTGTTGGTTATCTGCAGCCAGCCATACCAAGCTGTACATTCTGAACATTTTATTCCTTGTGTTGAAGATGTATTTGTTTCCCTAGCACAAAAGGGGGGAAATAAAACGTAACAGAATCTTTTAATTCACCAATTTGACACCAATGTCTCCGTTCTTCTGTGATTCTGACAATCGGATATAAACAAGACAAAACAGGGAGCAGAGATCCTATTTAGGTGCATTATTGTGAAAGCAGACACGGTGTTGGATTAGCGTATATAGTATATTTATATATATATCTCTTGTTCACAACGACATAACGGCTGCAGACGATGGCATGGACACTCTTTTTCTTCAACGATCCAAAAACTTTGGTGATGCGAAAAAAGCTGAAACACTTGTAACACACACGTTGTAATATTGCTCTCTGACTAAAGTAAAATCTTATGCTCTACGATATTCACTGACGACACGCATTCCAATGCTGACGAGAACTTGGCGAGCGAAGATATTTAGACGGACACGATAGAACGGCAGAGAGAGAGAGAGAGAGAGAGAGAGAGAGAGAAGGGCTGTTCAAAGCAGTCCTCTTTTGTGGATTCCTATGGTACAGAGAGTACAGAGTACATTTTGCTTTATGGCTGGTACTACCACCCCCATTCCTCTCTTAACTTTGTACACAAAAACAAAGTGGAAAGTAGCAAAGTACAGAGGGAGTGCATCGGAGAAAATAAAGAAAATAAAGCTCTCCTAATCATTGCTTTTCCTCCAGTGTGCCCTCTTTTCTCAACGGCCTTACTTAAAGAAAAGTGTCTGAGATCAATTGTCACTTCTTTGTGAGTTGTTTTCTTTCCCCTTTCCAGATTCAAGATTTGAGTTTTTCTTTTTTTTCTTTCCTTTTTTGGACAAAGACAAACATGTTTCCATCTGTTCGACCAATGGATGCATTCAAAAACCACTCCTGTTTCTTTGCCAAAGCCCAAAGTCCCAGTTGACATATCACTCAAGCAGCCGCCCATAATCTGTCCTTTTATTAACTGCCAAACCAAAAGAGAGGGGGAAGAAGGGAAAAAAAAAGAAAAGAAAAATAAATTGCGGAACACAATTCGAAATCTGTTATCCCGATTCAGCCCCACAAATGGTTTCCTTCTGCTGCTGATCTCGATTCAGTTTGATGGAGAGGGGGGGGGTTTACCCTCTAATCCCAGACTTTGCATGGCGGCGTGCTCCGGTCCCTGAACTATCCCTTTAGTGTCCGTTGGTCTCAGCTGTGGAGGCGGCGGGGGTGGAGGGGGTTGAGGAACGGGACGCCACCGTCGCCTTAGTCTCCCCGCCGCCGCCGGGGCTGGAGACGGAGGAGGGCACGCCGTCCGAGGCCTTATTATTGGCCCCCGCCGGGCCGCCAACCGGGGAGACCCTGGCTGCGGCTGCGGCTGCAGCTGCGGCTGCTGCTGCCCTGGCTGCCGTTATGGCCGACACGGGTTTGGGCTGCGTCTGGAGGCCCGGGCTGCAGATGAGGTGGTGTCTCTCCCAGTCTTTGTGCTGGCAGAAGGAGCCGCAGTAGCGCGCCGCGTTGCAGCCGCTGCACGTCTCGCTGGCCTTGCGGCCGCAGTTCCAGCAGCACTGGAGAGGGGAGAGGAGGATATAATCAGAACAGTGGAGAGGGGAGAGGAGAAGATACTGAGAACAGTGCTGATCTTAATGGAGAGGGGAGAGGAGAAGATATTGAGAACAGTGCTGATCTTAATGGAGAGGGGAGAGGAGAAGATATTGAGAACAGTGCTGATCTTAATGGAGAGGGGAGAGGAGAAGATATTGAGAACAGTGCTGATCTTAATGGAGAGGGGAGAGGAGAAGATATTGAGAACAGTGCTGATTCTGTTAAGACTAACCTTTTCTCACTGACGGAAACTAAATGGAAACTAAATCAAAACTAAGCTATGATGACTAAAATTAAGACTAAATATACTGACGATTTCGTCAAAAAAGATAAAGAAAAATGCTTTTTTTTGTAAAGTAATGTGGTACGATAGTGTCACGCACATTTACGAGCCGATCTACAAGCTTAACGTGTCGCCATTCTGAACTTCATTTCATGAAAAGTATAAGGTTTCAGACATACTGCCTGACAATGACGATGTTGACTCCACATCATTTCATCAGGAGCCGTTTTGAATAAAAGCCTTACAAAAATGTAAATGTAGGATGCCGAGTGTTTATGCCTATTTCTTTTACAGTAAGTGTATTGCATCATCTCCAACAACACAAGCAGCATCCTCACCTCGCTGGAGTCCTCCTGTTCGTTGATGACCATGATGGCGTCCTCCTGGGCTTTCCTCTTGGCGTCGGCCAGGGTCTTCTCCATCTTGGCCCTCTCCGAGGCGATCATCTCGAAGGCCTTCTGCTCCGCCTCCGCCACGGCCTTCTGGACCTCGTCCATGGCCTGTCGCTTCACCTCGTTCACCGCTTCTTCTGCCGGGGTCAGAGAGGGAACGTGTTAAAGAGAGTTCCTGAATAGCAACGGTTACTATCGTAGATATATGTCTCTGCTGTCCAGAAGAAACCACCTAACTCCAAAATGTTCACTTTTCAGGGAATGAAAAAAGCTTATATTTTGAAAACAAAGCAATACTGCCTCATCAAAGTTGGTGTTGTGACTTTATTATATTGTCAATTACTTCCATGAGAGGGGGAGAGGAGGTGGAGTTATCTGCTTTAGCAGACAGATTGAGGGTCCAATGGAGTTAAGGGGTTTTGTCCGAAGCACTTTTTACTACTTTTCGTTGGTTAACCAACACGTCAAGGGTGTTCAATAGCACTGATTTAGGCCAAAAAATGGAGTTAGGTGGTTTCGATACATCACTTACAGCACCTTAAATATATTAAAAAAACTAAAATATTGTTTATATTGTGTACGAACCAGCTTTCCTCCAGATCTCGTCTGGCACGTATGCCGAGCCTGGCCGTGGAGTGAAGTCTCGGGGGACCTGTGGATCTGTGGGAAGACAGAGGAGGGAGGGAAGGAGGGGTCTATTAGCACCTGCTACAGCTCAGCTCCTACTAGATCTGTAGTCAACACTAAAGAGTACTGACTGTCAGTCTGGCCATGTTTCATATGTGTTAACACATTGCAATGCGTTTTTTGGATTTCTAGCAGCGGTTTTCCGGAAAAAAAGGTGTGCAGTCTCCAACAGATTCTACAGTTTTCTGAAAGACCCTGTGTTTCTATGTCAGTGGTGCTCACACTATTAGTGTATTTGCTCGTGGACCCCCCCCCCCCCCCCATCTCAAAATAGGTTGTTCCAGGAAACCCACCCAGAAGCAAAGATTTGAGTTATAAACGCTCAGATCTACAAGCTCATAGGCATAGCTATGAGCTTGTAGATCTGCTATATTTTCAAAAGCTACATTTAAAGATAATGGTTAATGTGGTTTAAACGCTAAGGTGACACAGATGCGTTCCCGGTCTTAATCGGTGAAAAGAGACAAAGTAAGACCGAGATATACAGTGAGGTGTCAGGCAGACTTGCGCTTTTAACGTGTTTATCTATGCTAACAAAGCTATGTCTATGTGGTTAAGCCCCGCTTAACCACTCAAGCCCCATGAACTTCGTCGTACGATCTATCCACCTTCACTCTACACAAAAACTGCCTCCTATATGAATGTACACCGCTTTACCGACCGGCCACCACCCCCCTCCTCCTCCTTCAGCCCAGGGATAGCCATAGCCAGGCTGGCCTGTAAGCTCCATCTAAGCCCAGGCAAGCCGAAAGCGCAGGCCTCCCATCTGAGTGGACCAGATGGTCGCTCTGGACAAAAATGGCCAGCTTTTTGGGTCTCGGAGCCCTGCAGGGCGGCTATAGGACGGCCTTCTGTGAGGCCGGTCTGGCCGCGGGACGTTCCTGGCACCTGGTCCGTAGCTCTGGCACCGGCGCGGGGGCGAGCAGAACAGCCAGGCCTGGCACTCTTAACCCGTTTGGACCCGACGACGCATGTGTGTCGCCTTACAGCTAGCTTTGGCCACTTTAACCATTATTTTTAAACTTTAGCTGTTGAAAAATAGCAGATCTACAAGGCCTGTTAACCTTGTAGATCTGCTATTTTATTTATTTATTTTATCGTGAAAATGTGTGCAAATCTTTGACTACGTTTTTAACTCATATCTTTGCTTCTGGCGGGGTCCGTCCGTCTGAAACAACATATTTTGAGATATCTGGGGGTCTGTGGCCAAATACAGATAATTCTGGGGGTCCTTGAAATAGTTTGAGAAGCACTGACATTATAGAAACATAGGGTTTTCCAGAAAACCGTCGTGACTTTAGAAGACATTTGTAGAATCTGGTGCTCAGGTCTCAATGGTTTAAGAGAACACTGAGCCTGTTCCACACAGCCAGACCGAGGGAACTGGCTAACTGCTGAGAAGAAGCCTGCGAATGCCCCGTGTGACCAGTGGTGAGGAAAAAAACATTCTCACATTTATTACTTATTTAACCCATTCTAGGGTTAACCCCTGTTGGTGTTTTAAGCATTATGTCATACTTTAGTTATTGAAAAATAGCAGATCTACAAGCTCATAGCGTGGCACTCAGTGCTGCGCTATGAGCTTGTAGGTCTGCTATTTTTGAAAAAACGTGAAAATGAGGCGCAAATTTCGAATATATATTATTTCAGAGCGTTTTTTCTTTGCATCTGGAGGGTCCCTGGAACAACATATTTTCAGATGGGGGGTCGGCGGCCAATTTCATATAATTCTGGGGATCTTTGACATGGAATATTGAGAACCACTGACATAGAAACATGTCAGAATATACAAGCTCACAATGCGTCGCATTGCGGGGCCAAACTTAAGTGGTTAATGTAAGCTGTTTAGTAATAATCAAAATCTACAAAGTAACTAGTAACTAAAGTTTTCAAATTAAACGTAGGAGTAAAAGTACATTATTTTAAATATATCGGAAATTGGAAATACTCAAGTAAATAAATACCTCAACATTGTACTTTTGTGACTGAGCTATGATGGAGGTGTAATCCTCACTCTGACCACTAGAGGACGCCAAGGTGTAAAAGGAACAGACGCAAGGCAACGTTTGTCTGTTTTGGGATTTTTTCAGGAGAAAGTATTAGCAATTCCTTCTACTTTTGCGAGGTATAAATGGTATAAATAGCATAAATGGTCATCTGTGGAATTGACGACACTTATATGCCGCTGTTGGTTGCGTTTTACAGCAGACTTGAGACTCTGTGATGAACAATTCATTTTCCTGCTGTGGCACTGTAACTTTCTCCAGTGACACTTATTCCTTAACGATACATCTTTAAAAGCTCTGGCCTTCTCTCATGAAAACATTATTGTACTCCAAGGGTAAAAAAAGAAGACAAAAAAAGTCAGTCATCTACCAAAAGACTGGGACACATAATATGTTTTTAGCTGACAACCAACACAGCAGTGGTGTAAAGTGACTACGTATGTTTACTTAAGTACTGTACTTAAGTACAAATTTGAGGTATTTGTACCTTACTTGAGTATTTCCAATTTCCAGTACATCTCGGAGGCAAACATTGTACTTTTACTCCGCTAGTCTACATTTATGTGACAACCTCAGTAACTAGTAACATTTTATTTAATTATTATAAAAAATACATGCATTACCCACTTCAGCCCTAAATACATTTAGGTTATTTTCAAATGATTTAGAGAACTAGAAACGGGACATTCTGCATAGTGAGTGTATACTTTCTACTTTTGGTATGTTTAAGTGCATTTTGATGCCAATACTTTTTTGAAATCCGGACTTTTTACCGGGTCCCATAGACAAATAACGCACTTCCGGAAAATTGGTCTGGCTGTCGCCCGCTGTTAAAACGTACTGTAAGTTGTAAATTGTAAAAGTGCTCACCGGAGTCCTGCTGGGAGTGAGGACTGCTGTGCGTCTTGGAGAACGGTGCCGCCAGGGAGGCGGAGCCTCCCGCCTTGCCGCGCGGGTCCACGCCCCCGGCGTCCTGCTCGCTGGAGCGCCGCCGCCAGTAGTTGAGCTCCTCGCGGTCCGACTCCTGGCAGCGCCGCAGCACGCTGACCGACCGCCGCGTCTTCTCCACCATGTCCACGATGCAGTTCAACACCTGACCAGGGCAGAGAGGGGGGCGCCGGTGAGGGAGGAGTGTTGATTTTGTCGACCAAAAAAAGGCCTATTCATATAGTCCTGTTTTCGGTGAAGAGGCTGACCACCGAAAACTACAAGGTGACGTCACTGAGCCGCGGTGGTCACCGCTCACACAACACATCTCTCTCTGTTTTGGTCCCCTCTTCACCGAAAACTGAACGAATAGGCCTTAAAACTATGACTAGAAATGTTAAAATGTTCGTCGACTAAATTTTTTACACAGAGGGAAATCTAAATGAAAAGCAAGTTATGATGATTCAGACTAAGACTAAATGTATTGTCAATTGACAACAAATATGAGCTAGACTAGAATGTTAGGGAGGGACTAGTGGAGAAGAGATCCAGTATAGAACTAAAAGACGAGTCATTTTATGCTTGGGTGCGTGCTGAAACTAGCAGATCTACAAGCTCCACAACGCGTTGCAGCCCAACGCTTTGTGAACTTTTAGATCGGCTATTTTATTATAGCCGTATGACACCATCAAGGCCCAAAATACATTTTAGTCGACAAAATCAACTGTAGATTTAGTCGACTAAAACTAGACTAAAACTAACACTAAAGCATTTCAGATGACTAAAATGTGACTAAAACTAAATGTTTCATCCCCAAAGACCATGACTAAAACTAAAATCAACATTTGCTGTCAAACTCAACATTAGCGCTGAGGAGGAGAACAGACGAGTTTGCCCACATTGAACGCATTCTCAATTACACGTGGAAATTCAATCAGCTAAGTTACATTAAACCCATTTAGGACTGAGACCAGATTCTACAAATGTCTTCTAAATCATGTTTTCTGAAAAACCATATATCAGTGGTTCTCAAACTATTTCATACAAACTTGTAGTGTGGCACTTGGTGCCACACTACGAGCTTAAGTGCCACACTACGAGCTTAAGTGCCACACTACGAGCTTGTAGATCTGCTATTTTTCAACAGCTAAAGTTTAAAATAACGGTTAAAGTGGTTAAAAGCCAAGGTGACAGACCGCTCTCAATGGGTTAATTTCAATCACCATCCGGTGGGAAGGAATCTAAACAAAAAAACGAAATCCCACCGTATTCTCAACAATGCTTATTTTTATTTCTAGTATAAGTATAAGAATGAACTTGTTTTACGGAGCAATTTCAGCGGTCCAGTTTTTAGAAAGCTCTCGATATCCTATCCTAATATTAGCAGAACCATTACCAGCAAACTGATCCGTGCCCCATGACTAACGTGATCCAGATGCAGAACACCCCCCCCCCATACCCTTAACCCAATTAAACCTGAGGGCGATTCTACAAATGTCTTCTAAATCTTGACAGTTTTCTGAAAAACATATGTTATCAGTGGTGTTCAACCTTTTTCATGTCAAGGACCCCCAGAATGATCTGAATTTGGCCCCCCCATCTGAAAATATGTTGTTCCCCCAGAAACAAAGATTTGAGTTCAAAACGTTCGCTGTGAGAGATTATATATCCAAAGATTTCTGCCACATTTTCACGATTTTTCAAAAATAGCAGACAAGCTTGTAGATCTGCAATTTTTCAACAGCTAAAGCATAACATAACGCCTAAAACACCAAAAGGGGTTCCCGCCCAGAATAGGTTAAAACAAGCTACAACAGTCCACTTTCTTCAGGGGCGAGCGAGTGAGAGGCAACCAGCCAGCCAGCCAGCCCTTAAGTGGCGGTTGGGGCTCATCAAAACGGAGAGGATAGACTCACATGGTCCAGATGCCGCCATTCGTCTGCCCACTCTCTGTCCGTCAGCCTGTGGTCCACGGGCTCCTCGCGGTAGCCCCCGTTAGTGCCTGCGTAGAAAAAAGAAAAACACATGTGAGACAAGACCGCAGGCCCAGTGTTGGTATTATTAACATCTCCAGTTAATGGAAGACAATTCATAAGCCATAGCGGCACGAGAGAGTGTGTGTGTGTGTGTGTGTGTGTGTGCGTCCTCAGCAGAGGTGCTCCGGTCGGTCGATAGGCCACCGGTCGGAGATCGATCGGACGATATTTGTCACTCACTCACTCACTCACTCACTCACTCACGCACGCACGCACGCACGCACGCACGCACAGGAACAGTTTTCAGGGCTATCTATTCATGTGTTTCTGGTAATATTATTATACTCATTTTGTATAGTCCGTGGGCAAATGTCCACCAACAACAAGCCCAACGTGGCAGTGAGTTGACCCCCTGCTGCTGCTCGCATACCTAGAGGTCAGCCTCGTCTGCTTAGATCTCCCCAAGATAGAGAAAGACAAAGTGCAAAGACAGACGGAGTGTGTGTGTGTGTGTGTTGGGGGAGGGGGGGGGCACGACGAAGATGGAGAGAGCGAAACGAGCAGGAGGACACTGACTGAACTGGGGTGGGGTGGAGGGAGGGGGGGTGCGCCACGATGATGCTAAGCAGACTCCCAGCTCTGCCATGCAGCAGCAGCACACACACACACACACACACACACACACACCAAGGGCCTCAACAACACATCTGGAAGTCAGCTGTCAACCACACACACACACACACGCACACACACACCCCTGAGCTGGAAGCAGCAGCATTCCAGCAGGGAGACACTCAGGCTGAGTGGAGTGGCTGGCTCCACTTCTAAACACAACCAGCAGGCCCTGACGATGCTCACCGACGACGGCCACTGCCCACGCACGCACGGTTGCACACACACACACACACACACACACACACACACACACACACACACACACACACACACACACACACACACACACACACACACACACACACACACACACACACACACACACACACACACACACACACACACACACACACACACACACACACACGGTTTTGAATCTTCACTTGGTGTATGCTACAGTACATAGGACTTTTACGTGCCGTGTTACACACACCCACCACTTACATACATACATACAGGACACTCTTGACACGTGAGGCACGCACGTGCGCACACACACAGACACACATCCATACAGACACACACACACACACTACAAAAGAGACCAAAAAACCACAATCTGTTAAATGTAAGCAACATACAGCTTACATTTAACACGCACACACACGCGCGCACACACACACACACACACACACACACACACACACACACACACACACACACACACACACACACACACACACACACACAGTCACACACACACACACACACACAAGCCTTCTCCTCGACCTCTCCCCTACTCCTGGTTCTCATCAGCGTTATTTAGTTCAAAGCCATGTGTGTGTGGAATGATTAGTGTTTATGTGTATGTACATGTGTGACTGTGTGTGTGTGTGTGTGCGTGCGCGCGCGGAGTGGCGGCAGGCGGGCGGGAGGCTGTCAGACAAGGGACTAAGGCCTCATAAACACAGCACCACTACCGTGAACATGTCAAGGTGTGTGTGTGTGTGTGTGTGTGCGCGCTAAGCTACTGATGTTTCCACTGTGCACTGACAAGCCCCAGATGGGCCACAGATATACACCAGACACAGACGCACACATGCACGCACACGCACGCACACACACACGCGCGCACACACACACACACACACACACACACACACACACACACACACACACACACACAGGCTTCTACACAGATCCACGGGGCTGTCACTCACATGGGCCTGGCGGCACCAACGCACACACAGACCACCCATTAGCCAGGAGGAGATATCGATCACAGTGGGTGGGTGGGTGGGTGTGCTGAATGCGTCTGTATTCATTTGTGTATGCCTTGAGTCATGTTTGTGTACACGCAACATGCATGCATCCGTAAGCACTTAAAGCCCTATATATACACACACACACACACTGACCCATGTTGGGCTCTGCTGAACTTGGGTTTCTTTTCTACACCAAGGGGCTATATCTTAACCCTTATCCCTAAACTTATTTGCCATGTTTTACCATTTAAAGTAGTAGCAGTAGTAGTAATACTACATGACTAAAACTAAGACAAAATATATTGACAATTTTGTCAACAAATAGAAACTAGACTAAAATGTTAGGAAGGGACTAGTGGACAAGAGATCCAGTATAAGTCATTTCACACTTGGTTGCATGCTGAAAATAGCAGATCTACAAGCTCACAACGTGTCGCAGCTTGTAGATCTGCCATTTTCAGCAAGTGTAAAAACAGTCATTACGACGGCATCAAGGCGAGCCAAAATACATTTTAGTCGATTAAATCAACTGTAGATTTAGTCGACTAAAATCTCATGATATTTAGTGCCCCAAATAAAACAAGACTAAAGGGGCACTAAAACATTACAGGTGGCTAAAATGAGACTAAAACTAAATGAAAACTATTCAAATAGAAATCTAAATGTGCCGCCCAAAACAACAACATTCTCTTGGCGTCTGGTCTCTTACCGCCGGGCAGCCTGGGCCGGTCCTTCAGCTCGCGGAGCTCCAGCATGCGCTGGCTGTGCTCGCGGTGCAGGATGTGCGGCGCCGCGATGTCGTCCAGGGCGTAGTGCTGCAGCGGAGGGGGCGTGGGGTGAAGCTGGGAGGAGGCGTGGCCGACGGCGGCCCCGCCGACGGCGCCGATGATGGGCAGCGGGTGGGCGGGGCTGTGGCGGGGGGCAGGGCTTATGGTGCAGATGCGCTTGGCCGAGGGCTCCAGGCCGGCGGCGGGCGGACGCTCGTGGAAGCCGTTCTCTTTGCCCCTGCAGTGTGACAAAGAAATGGGTTTTTAGAGGATTCAAATTCTGTTTGTTCTGACTCATGTGTTCTTATTCATGCTCACTGCTTTATTTGCCTGATTTGCTGCCGTTTCTATGCCCTTTACTTTGGTTTTGGGGCTGTGGGGCTCTATAACTAACCTGTTGGGCCTCTATAACTAACCTGTTGGGCCTCTATAACTAACCTGTTGGGCCTCTATAACTAATCTGTTGGGGCTCTATAACTAACCTGTTGGGCCTCTATAACTAACCTGTTGGGGCTCTATAACTAACCTGTTGGGGCTCTATAACTAACCTGTTGGGGCTCTATAACTAACCTGTTTGGGCTCTATAACTAACCTGTTGGGGCTCTATAACTAACCTGTTGGGCCTCTATAACTAACCTGTTGGGCCTCTATAACTAACCTGTTTGGGCTCTATAACTAACCTGTTGGGCCTCTATAACTAACCTGTTGGGCCTCTATAACTAACCTGTTGGGCCTCTATAACTAACCTGTTGGGCCTCTATAACTAACCTGTTGGGCCTCTATAACTAACCTGTTGGGCCTCTATAACTAATCTGTTGGGCCTCTATAACTAACCTGTTTGGGCTCTATAACTAACCTGTTGGGCCTCTATAACTAACCTGTTGGGCCTCTATAACTAACCTGTTTGGGCTCTATAACTAACCTGTTGGGCCTCTATAACTAACCTGTTGGGCCTCTATAACTAACCTGTTGGGCCTCTATAACTAACCTGTTGGGCCTCTATAACTAACCTGTTTGGGCTCTATAACTAACCTGTTGGGCCTCTATAACTAACCTGTTGGGCCTCTATAACTAACCTGTTGGGCCTCTATAACTAACCTGTTGGGCCTCTATAACTAACCTGTTGGGCCTCTATAACTAACCTGTTGGGCCTCTATAACTAACCTGTTGGGCCTCTATAACTAACCTGTTGGGCCTCTATAACTAACCTGTTGGGGCTCTATAACTAACCTGTTGGGGCTCTATAACTAACCTGTTGGGCCTCTATAACTAACCTGTTGGGCCTCTATAACTAACCTGTTGGGCCTCTATAACTAACCTGTTGGGCCTCTATAACTAACCTGTTGGGCCTCTATAACTAACCTGTTGGGCCTCTATAACTAACCTGTTGGGCCTCTATAACTAACCTGTTGGGCCTCTATAACTAACCTGTTGGGCCTCTATAACTAACCTGTTGGGCCTCTATAACTAACCTGTTTGGGCTCTATAACTAACCTGTTGGGCCTCTATAACTAACCTGTTGGGGCTCTATAACTAACCTGTTGGGCTCTATAACTAACCTGTTGGGCCTCTATAACTAACCTGTTGGGCCTCTATAACTAACCTGTTGGGCCTCTATAACTAACCTGTTGGGCCTCTATAACTAACCTGTTGGGCCTCTATAACTAACCTGTTGGGCCTCTATAACTAACCTGTTGGGCCTCTATAACTAACCTGTTGGGCCTCTATAACTAACCTGTTGGGCCTCTATAACTAACCTGTTGGGCCTCTATAACTAATCTGTTGGGCCTCTATAACTAACCTGTTGGGCCTCTATAACTAACCTGTTGGGCCTCTATAACTAACCTGTTGGGCCTCTATAACTAACCTGTTGGGCCTCTATAACTAACCTGTTGGGCCTCTATAACTAACCTGTTGGGCCTCTATAACTAACCTGTTGGGCCTCTATAACTAACCTGTTGGGCCTCTATAACTAACCTGTTGGGCCTCTATAACTAACCTGTTGGGCCTCTATAACTAACCTGTTGGGCCTCTATAACTAACCTGTTGAGGCTCTATAACTAACCTGTTGGGCCTCTATAACTAACCTGTTGGGCTCTATAACTAACCTGTTTGGGCTCTATACCTAACCTGTTGGGCCTCTATAACTAACCTGTTGGGCTCTATAACTAACCTGTTGGGGCTCTATAACTAACCTGTTTGGGCCTCTATAACTAACCTGTTGGGCCTCTATAACTAACCTGTTGGGCCTCTATAACTAACCTGTTGAGGCTCTATAACTAACCTGTTGGGCCTCTATAACTAACCTGTTGGGCTCTATAACTAACCTGTTTGGGCTCTATACCTAACCTGTTGGGCCTCTATAACTAACCTGTTGGGCTCTATAACTAACCTGTTGGGGCTCTATAACTAACCTGTTTGGGCTCTATAACTAACCTGTTGGGGCTCTATAACTAACCTGTTTGGGCTGTGTCTTTTGCCGGCGGCGTCGCCATGAGGCTCCATCAGCAGCTCAGAGGAGTCGGGAGGGGAGGAGGCCTGCAGCGTGGTGCTGAGCAGGAGGTGCTCGTGTTGGGACAGGTACTGGGCCGGGGTCTGCTTGGCTGCGCGCGCACAGTGCAGGAGCTCTCGCTGGAGCAAGGGGAGGTTGGCCTGGGGGGGGGAAGGCACAAAGAACACATTCACAGTTAATTTGATATGATATAGTACTTTAATGTCAGTTCACACTGAAATTTGTCTTGCGACCCAGCAGCCAATTATGCAGAACACATATACACACATTTGACATAACTGAAAGAACAAGACAATTTACATACATAAAGACATGAGGACAAGAGCAATATCCACCGTTTAGATTACCCCGTGGCTACTACAACTCCTGATTAAGCCTCAAGGTCGACTGGTGGACAAAGGACAAAGTTTCAAATCAAAATCGCAGAGACGATGCACTCCGAGCCATTTCTGACCGGAGAGATATGCGGCCGCTAGAGGCAGGATCAACGTGATACTGATGACGTATTGAAGCGCTGCCACAGTGCAAATGTAAACACAACCCAACAAGACTACAACTCAAAATTATTACTATCATTTTTGTCCCGCTGCTTCCGGGTTTATGGTTTCTGCCTGAGAGAGCCCAGATCCAGGCAGGAGGAGGGAACTGGTGAACTCAATACCGCCGCAATCTGGTGTGGGTGCTTCGGGCGATAATGAGTGTGGAAGGGAGGCATTTTTGGTGGCAGTGCCAGTGCCAGTGTTTGGCGGGTGGTGGCGAGTTTTGGCGTTCGGCGCGATAGGAGGAGATAGGTCCCGAACACTGCGAAGGTAAGTGTGTGACGTCACTGCCGTGTGAGTGTGTGTGGGTGTAGTGTGTAAGATGGTGTTGTGGGTGTTGCAATAGCGACGTAGCTGTTGTGGCTTTGGGTTTCTTGCCATGTGTTGGGTACAACTTCTCCAATATAGAATATATATATATATATATATATATATATATATATATATATATATATATCAGCAGAGCACTGTTTCAGCTAATCGAAAAAGCGAGAGCGAAGACATGGTCAAAGACAACATGCCATTAAGTAGGCTATTGGGAGACCAGATCTTTCCGAGATACAACGAGACGTTCAGCAGAACACCACACTGTCACTACTCGTTGTCACTGTTAACACTGTAACAGAGAGAGAGAGAGAGAGAGAGAGAGAGAGAGAGGGGTACATAGTGCAGAGACACAGAGCAGATCTCCCTCGTGTCGAAGGCAGGCGCCTGGCTTTGGAGGCAGTGTGGCGGGCCGGGGTGTGGCGGGGCGGGGGAGGTGTCTCCTTGAGGTCCGGGTGTTAAGCCATTGAGACCCTGAGACCAGATTACTTACTAATAAATGTCTTCTAAATCATGAAATTGAAAAACCTACGTTTCTGTCAGTGGTTCTCAAACCATTTCATGTCAAGGACCCCAAAGATTATATGCATTTGGCCGCCGACCCCCATCTGAAAATATGTTGTTCCAGGGATCCAACGTTCGCTGTGAAAGAATATATATTATATATATATATATATATATATATATATATATACTCAAAGATCCACCCACGTTATTACTTTGTATATTATATTTGTATATTATCTTTGGTGAGAACCACATATATTTTATTGATGTTACCTTTTTTGTACCGTTTTTATATAGTGCCATTTCTTCAAGGTCTAAAATAAATGGTTTAAGTGGTGATTATAAAAGCCATGCATAAGGTGACGCAGCAGAAGTGTCCTCAGGTCTAAATGGATTAACCCATTTTGGGCGGGAACCCCTTTTGGTGTTAGCATCATGCTATGCTTTAGCTATTGAAAAATAGCAGATCTACAAGCTACGAGCTTGTAGGTCTGCTATTTTTGAAAAGTCGAAGAACGACTGACATAGAAACATAGCTTTTTCAGGATGCAATTTGACATTTTT